>NC_059115.1:61639488-61981488 GCF_020740685.1 Jaculus jaculus
AAACCCTTGTCATTTCCATAGGTGCAGAATGACGGCATGTAAGCCTTAGACTGGAATTCTCAAGCACTGCTCATGGCTCCATATTACTGCAGAAGTCAGGAAGCGTTACACTCAGCCTTGGCAGTGCTTTGCCGTCCTGCTAGATCCAACAGGGAAAAGTAGAAAAGTACGTGAGTCAGCTGGCCAGGGACATGAGGACAGAGGTACATTTTCCACAGCCCTAGGGTTCCCAGACAGGATCACAAAGGTTGAGACCAAAGTCAGGCAAAATGTGACAAGTCTGTTGAGGCCAGTCAACACATTTCAGAATGTCAAGGTTCACGTGAAAATTCGGTGATGGATTTCCAGAGAAGAAAAGAACAAACATCAAGGTCTTTCGTTCACTTTTCAGAGACCATGAGAGGGGTCTGAAGTATGTGGTGTGTTTTTACAAATCTTAGAAGATGAAGATATTTTAATTGCCATAGCTAGAAACTGCTGTCTTTTCTCACTCTTGATTTGTCCTCCATCGTAGTCCCGCCCTTGTGTTAAGAAATACCAGCCAGAGTGGTTACATGTTTTCTACCTAACAGGGCGAAGTTGAGTTCAAACCTCCTAAGCTTCAGTTTGATGTTATTGTATCCAAGGAATTTACAGCGACTTCTGTGCGGAGCTTGCAATAGTCATCCCAAGTTTGGGATTCCCAGAGGAATGGTCCTATCAACTACAGTATACTGATTTACCCAAATATTGGGAAACAAAGACACAATACAAGTAACTATTGTGACATGAACTTGTCCCAGAGTGTTGGGTGGCAAAGTTCCCAAGTAGCAACAGAAAGAAACAGAGATTTAAAAAAAAAAAAAAAAGGAAAGACTTATAAATGTGTGGACTAGCTTTTTTTTCTGGTTTGACAATATTTGTGGTACTTGACAGACTTTTTAAATGTATAATTTGGCATGATTTTTGGCAGCAAATATTTGTTTTTATGACTACTATATATTTGAAGAGTGTTATTTTTCCTAGAAAGCACTAAAAGCCTGGTTTCCTTTATGCTAGTGATTCAAGGTGGTATACAAGGTATCCAATCAAATTAAACTAGACTGGAGGCAATGGCTTAGCACAGGAAACCTTTCTAGAAAGCGAGATTCCAGAATTTCAGGGGTGAGAGGAAGAATAGGACCAGCATTGCCTTCCGAAACTCTGTTCTGGCCGACCCTGCCTGACCATGTACCTTCCCACTTCTGTCTCCTCTTCCAAGGCCTTGGGAGAGTGCACCACTGGAGAAGCTCGCAGAGCCTGTCCTATGGCCTCGGTTAAACTCCTGTCACCACTAAACCTCGCACACGAGGCATCAAATCAGGAGCTCCTCTCATCACCTCACATCCCCATTGGGGCTCCTCTCCAGTGCTTAGGTCCTTATTGCCACCAAAGATTTAAAAAAAAAAAAGAACCAAGCTGAACAGGACATACCCATGTGTGGAACACACGCACTTTTGTTCCTTAAGCTCTTATCTTGCACAAACACAAGGATTTGTTTAGTGTCCTGACTTCTCTGCTTCCTTCTATAAACCATGTTCCAAAGGATGTTCACTGACAAAGAAGCTAATGGGACACAGTATGGGCGATCATCACACACGGCCTCCTCGCTAATGGGACACAGTATGGGCGATCATCACACACAGCCTCCTCGGCGGGTCACAGAAAAACTGGACTCCTGAAGTCCCAAGTAGTGTCAGTCAGCCAATGAGTTTAGGTAAAGTTTTTAGTACATGCAGGTTATCATTATCAATCCATCTATTTTTCTTTCCTGCTTTCCTTTCTCTCTTTCTTTCTTTCTTTCTCTCTTTCTTTCCTTTTTTTAAGGTAGGATCTCATTCTAGCCCAGGCTGACCTGGAATTCACTATGTGGTCTCAGGGTGGCCTCAAACTCACAGAATCCTCCTATCTCTGCCTCCCGAGGGCCAGGATTAAAGGCGTTCACCGCCATGCCTGGCTTAACTATTTATGTATATTCACACAGAATTATAGCATACTAGAGACAATTTAAGGAAACACATTCTAATAACTTTTTAAAATGTAAATACTAGGTAAATTACGGCAGTCTAATTCTCACATGTTAAACTGACAAAGGGTTCCTGGGTATAGGAATATATTTTTAAATGTACACGCATCATACTTCATACCATTGATGTTATCCATGGCAGGAACCAGGTTTAAGCTACATTCTCTGAGAGACGTTATTAACTTTTAATCTTATAAATTGTAATCCTATTTTCAAAACCGTCAAGTATAATAAAACGGTTTCATTATTTCAGACATCCATAAATAAAGACAGTAGGGCTGTACGCTATTGAATATCCTATTTTATCTTGTACTTTGTCAACATAATATAAATAGGAAAATGTTCCCAAAAAGCTGCTTGAACTATTAGCAACATTTAGTAGAAGACTTCAAGCAGGTCACCACGTATCCCTGATATTCATGGCCCCTGTGTAGTTTTCTACCACATTGCAACAGGTATAGACTCTGTATTCAAAGGAACATGACAAAAGTGATGAAGTGTCACTTTAAGATTATCTATAACAAGGGCTGGAGAGAAGGCTTAGCAATTATGGTGTTTCCCTGCAAAGCCAAAGGACCCAGGTTCGATTCCCCAGGACCCACATAAACCAGATATACAAGGTGGCGCATGCGTCTGGAGTTTGTTTGCATGCACTAGAGGCTCTGGAGTGTGCATTCTCTGTCTGCCTCTCTTTCTCAAATAAATGAAATATTTAAAAGAAAAGAAAAATGAAGATTATCTGTAAGAGAATGTCCCTCCCTCTCCCTCTCCCTCTCCCTCTCCCCTCCCCCCCGCCTCTTTTTCTCCCTTTGTCCTTGTCATGTGTGAGTGACCTCTGGAAAAGTCTATGTGATAGGGGAATTTAATCCTGTAGCCAGCTAGAAACTGAGGCCTGTCAACATGCACATGGATGTATTTGGAGGCAGACGAGGGCATCTGACTGGCACACCTCCACAACTCTTCAGCAACCTACCGACTGGGGAGCAAGTCTGCAGGACGTCACAGCATTGAGAAAGGCCTGCCGGAGACTGATTGGGCCGCTTGCTACAGAAATAGCCCCTCCTTGTTCAGCCCAAACACACACCCGTGCACTTAGAGGCCTGAGAGTGGAGCAGACTGTAAACAAAACTGCCAATGCCTTTGTTTTGTTCTGTCTTCAAACTCCTTTTAATCTTTTTAATCCAAGGAGAAGAAGAAAGAAAAAAAAGCGCCATAAACTCAATCGCCACAACTCGGAGGCATATTTAAATGGCGTGGTGCTGAACTTCTTGCAACAGAATTCTTTGCATGTGACTTTGCAATTTCTATGCACTTAGAGATTGTTTCTGGTAGGTCAATTAGTGCTTTTACAGAAATTGTTAACTTGTGCAATATGTCGAGTCAGAAAAGCATTTTTTAACTTACCAGGGGAATAGAATATGAAACATTCAATTTTGAAAGTTCCCAAGGTGGGGGTCAATAGCTGCTAATTCACTGATATTTCTGGTGCTGACTCTATAGACAAGAAGTCGATCTTTCAAACATAAAACTGTGGAGAGAGCAGAATAGGTTTCAAATGGCTATGAATTTTTTAAGATGCCCTTTCTTTTTCTTTATTTCTCCCTCTTTACCAAATGTCTTTCCTTTATGACTTTCCTGCTATGGTATTCTGGAAGGAAGAGACTCTCTAGCTCTCTCATTTCTGAGCCCCCCTCTGAGAGCTTATCACAGCTCAGGTGAACAGCAGGCCTGACAAATGATTTGATTTTAACTAAGCTCTTCCTTCTCAAGCAAACCTAATGAGATTTTATGGAAGAGAACAACATACACTAAGATAAAAGTGTTACTTTCATTTAAGAATACAGAAGTCACATACGGGCACACTGTAATATTCTCCTAATGAAATCATACTTGACTCAAAGATGAACTACATGCAGCATATTACAGGGGGAACAAAAGCTGGTACATAGCCCAGCAAAATGTACATTCAAACAACATGTAATTTTTATTTGATTAATTTTCTAGAATAAAATAGGCTTTTACTTTTGGTTTTATATGTTACTAATCTTTGTACATTTTAAACAAGCAAAATGTGAAAAATGCCGTGCTCTTATGTGAAATATTAGGTAATAATGAGTAATTATTCCCATATTGAGTTCCCACTGAAAATACTTTTCCACAAAGAATTAATTGCTAGCACCAAATATTGGAAATTATCTCATAATAATATGTGGAAATTCATTCAGTCTTCCAGAAGTTAGTATGTGTCATGAATTTCTCTTTCCAGGCAACAGGAAAATGGCACTGTATTTACGAAGTTAAAATAGGAGTTGTGATAAATAATTACTGTCAGGTATCTAAAAATAAATTCACTAATTATTACAAAAGCAATACGGACAAATTTAGAGCTCTCTTTCCCAGCACTTCCTGGCTATGCAAATGCCAAAGTGTCCTTGTTTGGTAATGGACAAACAGCAGGGCTTGGTGCCCACCAAGACAAAGCAACTGGCAATCCTTGGGCTTCTTGCCATGAAGGGTGGAGACCTCAGCTCCTCTGTGAACAAAACCATTATCTGTACCTTAACAGTACCCTCAGCAGCCCACCCACCCCCCAGTCCTTTTCCTTAAAAATCCCTTGTTAATCTCCTGCCAGAGGGCTTCAAAGAGAAACATTCTCAAGTTTGGAACAAGCATCTGGCCATAATACGAAACAACTGTGCTGGTGAATCAGCACCTTCCCCAAAGTGAGTCTGACCAACGAAGCAAGCAGCCTAGAACTTCTGTGTTCAACAACATCTGTCACCAGCTCAGATATTTCAATTGCTCTAAACTTCTCATTCACTAAATAGTTCCCATATCGCTAATAACTTCAATCTGACTTTGCCAAAATACTACGTTTATGTAGAATCAAGCATTCAGCGCATGAAGGCCAGCAGAATGGGTTGCCTGGGTTGGAATCTCACTGGGCTGCGGACTATCTCTAAAGCCCCGGGGCAGGTAACCCAATCTAATCATAGCCGCAATGAACAGAAGATGACAACGGAATCTCTCTCATAAGGCGGCTGTGCGGATGGGAGGAAGGGATGAGCGTGTGGAAGCCTGGCCCCTTGCCCAGCGTAAAAGATGCTCTGAGCACCGGCTGTTCCCATTATTCCTCATTGCTTTTCAGACTTATTTCCATTGTTAACATCACTATTGCAAAATGATGAGGCTTGGTTTCCAAAAAAAATGCCTGTATACTGGCACAGTCACATGAAAAGAAATTGAAGTGTTGTCCATGTATTAAAGGTAATATTGTAACAGAGTGCGTTTATTAGATAATACACAGGCATACAACTGTGGTGAGAAGAGGCAGGAAGGACATGGGCTTTGTGATCACAGAATCAATCACATGTGCTCCTGGGTCCCATTTAAGTCACCAAACTCTTTCTCTCTGTATGCCACCCAGTGATTGTTTTATATCTACTATTAACACGTATTCTAATCTTCTCTTAAGTCAAGACTCTTCCACTACGTGTAGAAATTCTCAACTTTCCCAGCAATATAATTCTCAGCATAAGTGATAAAAAGAAATTTGAGAAATTCCTCTCTGCTCTAAAGAACAAAACCATAGCTAACAAGGATTCTATAATCTACTCATGTCCTTATCAAAGTTAAGATACAGAGATCCCGTTAAAGGAAACCCAGTAAAGCTTTAGGCTAGAAGGCAAAAATAAAATAAAAAAGGGCAGGGGAGCCACCTCTAAAATGAAGTCTTGTTCATAAATGTAAAAATCCTGCAGGGCAAGACAGCTGATTGGTTTTTAATGGAGTGCAAAGTTATTCCAGTCACCGACCCAATCACACTGAAACCAAATCAGGAACCTGACTGTAGAGAGCATTTAAGAGGCTGGCATCTCGGCAGCTTTCCTGACATTCTTCCCCTACATCCTATAGCTCTCATTCATTAGAATGTACACAGTACGTTCTGGTAACCTTTTCAGCTGTTATGTGCATTTACATCTTAAAAAAAAAAAAACCAAAACCCTCTTTTCTTTCCAAGGTCAGGGAATAATCCAGACCTTTTTTTAAAAAAACAATACAAGAAACGGCATACTTGGAAAAAAGGAGTGCCAGTAATTAAAAGGTCAACCTTTATTGGTTTTGAGCTTAACCAAAATAAACCAAACAACAAATGTGTTTGACGTTCTTACGTAGCAGAAGGACTTACACTGGTGATGAGAATGCTTCTGATCATGACAGACAAAGAAGGAAGGAATTGCCAGCCACAGGGCAATTGTGTTAAGCGGTAATTGTGTTGCAGTCTGTCATTTAATCCTGACAACAACCCAATTGTGACAGTGTTGTTGTCCTCATTTTAGAACTGATGAACGGAATTCACGTTCACAAAAATGTCATGGACTTATACAGTGTGCTACCATCACTAGTAATTCAGCTACAAGTCTTGAACCTGTTTTGTTCCTAGCCCTGTGCTATTAACCTACACATGGGTAAATGTATTTCACATGTGTGCACACTCATATGCATACACACACACACACACACACACACACACACACAGATTAACTTTTAAACACACATATAAATTAACTTTTAAACAAGTTTTATAAATTATTGCCTTTGATATTAGGAGCATAAAATAGGTTTTGATACTGAAATAATATTTTAAGTGGCAACTAAATTTGCAGACCAATTTGTAAATAAACAATGAAGGCAGAATTTCAGTAAAGTGCTTAATTACTGTTGCATGACAATTGATCACCTTATTTTCCTTTGTTTTCTTGGATTACAATTTGTGACTCAGATATTAATCAAGGCTATCAGGCTGTGAGGAACAAAACTTCATTTAAATCTGTTTAAAAATAAAAGGAGAAATATAGAAATTAAGACCCTGGTAGGCAAACTAACAGTGATGCAGGATTTGGGGTCCAGGAAGGAATTACATTCCACAAAGATTCAGGAAATCCCCAAACCCATGGACCCCAACTCTTGGATCCTTGTCCAAATTAGAAAAGAATGGAAAAAGGGGAATCAGAAGGGTAAATTATGAATTATAAGGATTTATTCCCAACCTGGAAAGGGAAAGAGGAGATAGAAAAAGTCTCCCTCACAAAGGAAAAGGTATATGTACACACACACACACACACACAGCAAAGCAGGAGAGCCCAGCCAAAAGATCCCCCTTGCATAGTTGGTCAAAAAAGACTAAGAATAAGGGGCTCAGAACTTCACGATCACACATATAGCAAAGTGGGAAAGCCCAGGCACAAAGAAATTCTGATTGGGATTGGGCATAAGAGACTGAGAGAGACTTACACATGTGTATCAAGAGGAAACATCCAATTAGGATGATCCTCATCATCAGACCCAGGTGTGTAAGGGAGAGAAATGATTAGTTGGTGAACCCAAGAGACTGACTCAGGAGGGGTCGGCCTACAGGTGTGCTAAGTTTGGGGAAACTTGAAGAGGCAAAAAGATGTCCCTGGTGTTGTTGCTTGCAACCATCTTGGATGAGACTGGGTCACATATGGATTCTCATCCTTCCAGGGCAGGCAAGGTGGCATCTCCTTGGGGCTCTGCCCCTGACTGACTTCATATAATCAAAAGCTACCTTGTTCCTGTTCTGGATCTACAAGAGATAATATTTTATCCTCCAGCTCAGAATTCATTCTTTTATGTTTTCCATTCTTTTATTTCGTCTGTCTTCAGGGATAAATTTCTTCAAGTCTCCACAATCAAGAGTAGAAAATTCCTGGCTTTCTGTCATGCTCCGGTTCAAATACATTCCAAAGCTCTCTTTGAATACATTTATAAACATCCTGTGGACTCTCTGGTTCACTGAAAACTTAGATCTGCTAGAGTTCTCCAAATTCTGCAAAGGCCTGCAGACCACCACCTGGATCTCAGATCTACCCCACACCCATCCACGGTGACCACAAGGAGCTGTAGGCCCACAGTCTTGGTCCCTCTGGTATTGCCCTCTCTCATTCCTGTGACCTCCTTCTCCACTGACATATCTTTATCTTTGCTTCACCTGCCAAGGCCTTAGGAGGAGTTGTTGGCTGGAAGAATTTGGAGCAGGAGTGGTTTTGGCACTGAAGACTCAGGCAGCACACACAGATCTCCTGTGGGGACCCTGATGAAGGCAATTCCAAATGCAGTAGTCTAAAGATAGCTCTGTCTCAATTTTAATTCAGGCTCAACTACCAGTAGTCTAAGGGCAGATCTAAGAAGAGCACCATCTCAATTATATTTCAGAATTCAACTACCACTTGAACGAGGACACTTCTCTTTGGACCACACTATAAAAGCGAGAGGATGTAAGGAGGCAATCCCTGAAATCTATACTTCCACCTTATAAGGACATTCTGTCTTTCCCCCATTTATTATAACCTGAGGTCTACATATGCATCCTTGACAGTTAAATTGCATCTAATCTCATATTACCAATAATCGTCCACCTACTTATGAATACATGTTAGTTTTCCAGAAATCACAATCAAAACTTGGGCTGATTTTTAAGAGCCCATTGCTACTACCAGTATTTCCGAGGATTCCTTTGTTCATTAATCCCTGCAGCTACTGCTCAGTGATCCCTTCTACCAGTCAGAGAGAAAAGGCACAAGACATGATGGGCCCAGAGGGATGCTGAGCCCAGCCATGGGGAGGAAAACTGATTTCCACAGAGCAATCGTAAAGATTACAAGGAGCTCCAATGGGTGCTGTAGGGTGGCACACAGAGAGCACCTTTGAAGTTCAGAGAAAGGGGAAGAAATATCAGTGTTGGTGCCATAAACTTCCTAGAGCTAGTTAAGAAAGCTGAGGGCCCTTCACCAGGAACGTCATTAAGCTTTCTTATGAAGAATCAATGTCATGGAGTTGCATAGTCAAGGTCCTCAAAAAGGGAACGAGGGAGTAGGAGAGGTGGGGAATTGATTGGCCACATGCTCTATCCAGCCACAGTTTTATTTTCTTATTAAGAGTGAAAGGGAGGCTGGAGAGATGGCTTAGAGGTTAAGGTGCTTGCCTGCGAAGCCTAAGGACCCAGGTTTGACTCTCCAGATCCCACATAAGCCAGATGCACATGGTGGCGCATGTATCTGGAGTTTGTTTGCAGTGGCTAGAAGCCCTGGTGAGCCCATTCTCTCTCTCTCTCTCCCTCTCACTTATAAATAAAATAAATCTTTTAAAAAAAATAGTGAGAAGGGATGTAGCAGAGTAAGAGAGCTTAAGGGTGTCAGACATCTCCCATTCATTAAGCATAACAGGTTCTGTAACAAGGGTCATTCACTCAAGTCCCAGACCAGCCACAGAAATTTGCAGGGACTGGTCTGTCATGTCATCAGCATCCACAATCACACAACACAACACCAGAGAGTCATGTCTTCCAGTATCGACTTGGCCCCCACTACTACTCCATGGCCCGGATCAAAGTGTGAACAGCTCATAAAGAGGGGATAAGGAGAGATGGGTCCAGGATAGAGAAATGTAGCCTAAAAGCAGCTATAAGATTTTCTCAGGGGGAAAAAAAAAATGCTGGAAATATAATGAAGTACAAAATGGATAATCTCTGAGATCCACTTTTCTTCTGAATGTGCCAAACCCATGCTTTTTATTTAACCCATGCTACTTGAGTCTTTCATTGCTGGTTTCCACTCACCCAAGGCTTTCCTCCCCGTTCTTCCGTTCTGCTTTCAAAACGTCCACAGCCTTCTTCTTCTCAACTGCATTGCGTCACTGCCCTCTCTAAGACCTGTTTCCGTCCACATCACATGCATGAGCCTAGTGTTCAATGTTTCCTGCTAAACTGGTCACACTGCCACCTGTGGCGTGCTCATTCTTGTCTCTGTACCATACTCCTCGGCTTGAAAGTTCTAGGTCAATGGTCCAGTCACTCAAGTTCAGCAAAGATCCTTTCTTTTCATGAAAATTCACTATGGGCATACTAACACTTCCTTGCCAGTGAACGAATGCTTTGCTGAATGCAATACTATATGCTTAAATCTCCCTAGAGGCTTGGACCCCAACAAGGCGACATTGGGAGGGGTAGAACTTTTAAGATATAATCATGAGTATTTTAGGGCACTGGAGGGCATTCCCTTGAAGGAGTTTATGGGTCCCCATCTCTTCTTCCTCTGTTTCACTTTTACTGCATCAAATGAGCAGTTCGACTCTAATATACACTCCTGTCATGATGGATGGCAGACTCAAAGCAATAGGACCAACCAACCGTAGACTGAAGGCTCTAAAATTATGAGCCAAAAATAACCTTTTTATCTTTGTCAATTGATCATCTAAGGTTTTAAAAATAATCATTTGAGAGAGAAAGAGGCAGATAGACAGAGAGAGAGAATGGGCATGCCAGGGCCTGTAGCCACAGCAAACAAACTCCACAAGCGTGCATTACCTTGTGCATCTGGCTTACATGGGCACTGGGGAATTGAACCTGGGTCCTCAGACTTCACAGGCAAGCACCTTAACCACTGAGCAATCTCTCCAGCCTTCATCTTGTTTTATTATAAGAGTAATGGGATGATCAATAATACTCTGCGCCAAGCAAAACTATAAATAATGATCTATTTTAGTACCTTTTAATTGTGTGTTCCAGGTTAAACTTTTTATACCTGGCAGGAAACCTACCCTACAGGCTCTATATTGTTAATAAAATAAGGAGTGCATCATTATATTGGCCACTCAATTGGCCACAGATCACTCAAGCCAGTGTCAGTATTTTACTCAAAAGCATATATTAAGTAGTCTCCAAGTATGACATCTCAAAGACCTATCATCATGATATTTTAGGCAAACTCCTTCACAAAGAAGGTACAGGAGTAAGAAAAACAGTATTCAAAAATCTAAATAGAACTCAAACTTTTTAATAAAGAAAAGATAAGGCAGCTAGCTGTCCTATAAGGCAAGTGCCTATGTTGGAAATGTATTTCAAGACAGAGAGTAAGAAATATAACTGAATTAATAATGAAGTATTTGAAACCTTTAAAATATTATTTACTCTGTGTGTGTGTGTGTGTAGACAGATGCACCACTGCAAATGAATGCCAGATACACTTGCCCTCTTTTGTCCCTGGTTTTACATGAGTACTGGGCAATTGTACCTGGGCTGTCAGACTTTGCAAGCAAGCATCTTTAATTCCTTAGCCATTTCCCTAGCTCAATAAGGAAGTCTTCATAGGAATAAAAGCTGTCCCCATCCCAGCTTGGACAAGAAAGGGATAAAAGCCAATCATAGGGGAAACAAGAACAAGATATATAAACACCTTGGTCCCCATGTAGATCTGTCTTCCAACATATAAGCATGAATTGGTCAGGGTTGGAGTGGGAAGGAGAGGATTGAATTGCTCACTTGTTGATTATAACCCCAAGTATTTGACTGTACAGTTTCTATTCACTGATCCCAGGTGTGGTGTGTGGGATCCACTGGTGATTCATCTGTCCATTGTCTGTTTTTCTCAGTGCTTTCTGTGAGAGTTCTTGCCAATTAAAGCATGCAAGATACTGAGCCAATCCCTCAGGTAAAATTAAGACTGATAGAAAGGACAAATATAATAATAATAATAATAATAATAATAATAATAATGTAAGAGAAGTATGTAAGATCCTAGTAGATGGGGCCTTTAAGTACCCCAGGAAAGCATAGGCCATTTCACAGACATTAGCTTTATATGAAGTTAGTCTTTAAACCAACACCATGAGGTTGGCACTGCCGTAAACTTCATTTTGTGCGTTGGGAAACTAAAGCACAGAGGAGTTGAGCCACTTGTCTGGATCATATAACTTGCTGCTGTGTAAAAGGGGGGGGGGGCACCTAGGTTCCAGAATCCATGATCATCTAGAGTAGTAAACTTAAGGTAATACGTGTACATACCAACTATATCTACCACACTGAATACATCTGCCAACCCAAGCAAATTAGCAAGCCAAAGGTGTATTTTATAATCCAGGCAGCCTTAATGATGAAGGAATTCTCTAGGTTACCACTGGGCCTGATACAGAGTATCGAATTAGGGGTTGATTGTTCGTTTAATTTGACAAATATTTATTTCGCTGCAGAGGGTGACGAGTTGAATGAGATATGTGGTGCTCTCTTCTAGGAGGCCAACATGCAGTGGGAAAGAGAAGCGAACAGCTCATTAGAGGACAGGCGAAGCTGTGGGCTGCCAAAAACAAAGGCATTCCTTCAGCCTGCCAGGTTTGCAGAGGCTTCGCAGAGGTGGTGAGGAATGAGTCCAGCCTTGACAGCACACAGACCTCACTCAGGCCCCGGGAGGTGGAGGGTGGGGAGGGTCACTGTGCTATGAGTAGGAAAGAGAACATTCCAGGGAGGAGAGGGAAGCTGTAAAGGGAGGCAACACGGTGGTGTTATAATAGTGCCTGGATTCCACACTCACAGGTACTTTGCACAAAATAATCAGTCAAGCAAAGTACCCTAACCCTGGCCTTTTCTCAGCTTCCTGCCTTCCGCGGTAATAGTAAAAACTCGGAAAAGCTGAGCTAGGCCCGTCCGGGGGCATATAGTTTTGAGGCCAAGCTCAGAGGTTGAACCTTCCTTGAATCCCTACACCATAAATGACTTCCTCTGTTTCTCCCCGAACCCCAGACCACATCATACGTCTCACCACCAGCTAAACTCCAATGAGCGTCCCCGTGAAGGGAGCAGCTAGAGAGCTAGGTTGGGGGTCATAGGCAAGGCTGGGAGCGTGAGAGAGGTGGCCCAGGCTGCGATGTCAACATAGGCTGCAGGGGCTTCAAGCCCTCCAACCCTCGGGTGGAGGAGAAATCCAAGGGAGGAGCCACTGAAACAACGCTGGGCCTTATTTCCACTCCTGCCTTTGGGACCCTGGGATATTCACAATATGTGCACTTGAGCTTTCGTCCATTCATGTTTAAACACAGTCAAAGGAAACCCTCAGTGGCTGGCAGGTCTCATGAGGGACGCTTCTAAGGGAAATTTAGTAGTCAGCATTTAGCTCTTATCTTCTTTTTATTTATTTATTTAGTTTTCCTTTATTTGAGACAGGGAAATAGGGAGAGAGAGAGAGAGAGGGAGGGAGAGAGAGAGAATGGGCACTCTAGGGCTTCCAGCCACTGCAAAGGAACTCCAGACGCGTGCGGCCCCTTGTGCAGCTGGCTTACGTGGGTCCTGAGGAATTGAACCAGGGTCCTTTGGCTTTGCAGGCAAACACCTTAATAGCTAAGCCATCTCTCCAGCCCATTCGCTCTTATCTTCTAATGAAGTTTGTGCCCCTAGCTCAGTAGATGGAGAATGGTTAAAGGAAGAAGGGGTTTCACTTCTAGTCTCCTCTGACCTCCTTACATTTCATTTTACAGAGGTACACCCCAAGTGGATGGTGGAGGTGCCCATGTCCTAGGGGGGTTAGGACAGTTCAGCGAAAGGTGTCTTGCATCAGGTCAAGTACACAGAAGCCTGAGTGCCTACTTCGGATAAGGCAGTCCCTGTCCGCAGATTCTGCAGGGCCTCAGAGAGACGGTACCCTTTCCTGCAGATTCAGTGCAGGAACCAGAATTTACCCTGATCAGGTATTTGAAACAAAATGGATCAAATGTAGGTACTCAGGGGCTTACTGACACAGAATAGGAGTGAGGGCAACCTTTCCTCTGGGGAATCGTCCACAGAAATATGGATACCACCTCACCTGCTCTGGCCAGACTAGAACTTGAGTCTGATCCAGTCTCATCCAAGATGGCTTCAAGCAACAACTCCCTGCTTCTTGCTCAAGCTCTCCTGAGTTTAGCCCAGCCGTGGGTTGGCCCTTCCCATGTCATCCTCTTGAGCCTGATGAGGAGGTTCATTCTAACCAGACATCTTGTTTCACATAAATCAGAGGGAGCTCTCTTGGCCCCCTTTTTTTGTAAGGTTTTGGCTCTTGAGCCTCTTGGCCTACAACCCCTCTCCTGCTATTTATGTCCTATGTGAGAGGGGGAGCTTCTCCATCTCCTCTTCTTCTCAGCCATGTTAGAAATTTCTTTCCTTAAAAAAAAATTACTTATTTGAGAGAGAGAGAGAAGCCGATTAGAGAGAAAATAGGCAAACTAGGGCCTCTATCCACTGCAAATGCACTCCAGATGCATGCACCACCTTGTGCATCTATCTGGCTTACGTGGGTCCTGGGGAATTGAACCTGTGTCCTTCAGCTTTGCAGGCAAACGCCCTAACCACTAAGCCATCCCTCCAACCCAAGAATTTCTTTTTGCCTGGGTGCTTTCCTGCTTTCCTCCCCAGTGTTGAGCCCCTCCCCCAGAGGATCCTCTCCCAAAGAGAGACCTCTTCCTATGTGAGGAAGATTCTCTCAGTCTCCTGTCTCCCCTCCCAGCCTGGCTTGGGCCTTCCTGCTCTGCATTCCCTCTCAACTCTCTTTAAAATAAATCCCGTAATTCATATTTTCCCTTCTCTGAATCCATATTTTCAATTCTTTGATAACTTGCACAAGGAACCGAAGTTGAGGACATGGTGTGTGTGTGGGGGAGGGGGAATGTCTCCTGCAGCTTCATGGAGATTAATCTCTCCCAAGACTTCAATCCTGAGCCATAACAACAGCGCTGCAAAGGGTGAGCGATGGGTCTCCCAGAACAACCTAGAACTGGTCTGAGAGTAGCTGCCGGTGTGGAGACACGTGTGAAGTCATGGCAGCGCGCCTGATGCCCACTGCAGTGGAGAAGCAAGAGAATGGGGCAGAGAAGCAAGACTTTAAGGTCAGCAGCCAGGCCGTAACCTCCCGGGCAGCTAGAGGAACCCGCCGGTCCCTGCAGGCCAGTGAAGACGGACAGAATCCAAAAGAAACTCATGCTCCTTCCCATCTTCTGTGAAAACTTCTGCTGGTGGATCCCAATTTATATCCAGAATCTTGGCTTAAAAGGAGCCTGGGAGATGTAGTTTCTCAGTTGGCAGCTACATAGGAAGCCCATGCTCTGTGATTACATCAGAAGAGAAGAGAATTTCGGAATGAAATGTCTCTCCTTCCAGAGCAAAGGAGTGGAGAAGGCTTTTGAGGGCAGGGAAAGGTGTCAACAATGGCCGGGGGGAGGAGAGAGGTGTCAGCTGCGCAAGCCTCTGTCCAGACAGCTACGGAGCCGCGCCTGCATGAGTTGCATGAGAAGCAGCAGCCATTGCTGGCAGCCAGACCCTCCCTCTGGAACAGTGAACGCTTACGAGCTTTTCTTGGATGGTCTTCCCTAGGAGCCCCAGAATCCTGTTTAAAGTCCCATTAACTTGTCATTCTCACCCAGAGCATCATGAACTGGGTCTGGAAGGAACCAAATGTCTTCTCAAAGCCCAGCTCTACCCAAAACTGCTCTGCACAGAGCAAGGGATATTATCTACTTAAGTTATTGTTGCTCATAACTGCCTGTCATGGAGTTTTCTGTGTCTTTCTTTTAAAATGCTTTCCTTCTTCGTTATCTATTATCATTATTATCATTATTTTATGATTATTGAAGGTGTGCTCCTTGAGCCCAGAATTCCACGAGTGGGTCAGTTTTACAAAAGGAAAGAAAAGAGACAATAGGTGACAATTTCTTGTTTACAAGGAAAAGTGACGTTTTGCATCTCAACATGCAGCCTCTGATGGCTGGAGCCGGTTCTTTGTTATTCATACCCATGGAGCCGGGAAGGGATCTACTTATTTACTGGTGAAAACGAGTGGTAGAATCAGGCAATAGAAAACTATGTTGTTTTCCTTTTGCACTAATGTCCCTAGACAGCAGCATGCATTCCTTGCATTCACTTTCTCCAGGCACTTATTAAAAGCATTTTATTTATTACTTATCTATTTGCAAGCAGAGAAATACAGAGAGAGAGAAAGAGAAAGAGAGAGAGAGTATGGGCATGCCAGGGCACCTAGTCACTGCAATCAAGCACCATATGTATGCTCCACTTTGTGCATCTGGCTTATGTGGGTACTGGGAATACAACCCAAGTTGTTAGGCTTTGCAGGCAAGCGCCTTACCTGCTGAGCCATCTCTCCAGCCCATTAAAAATTAAAAAAAAAAAATCTTTGTGTGTGTGTGTGTGTGTGTGTTTTGGGAGTGTGGCCAGGCATGGAAGTCAGAGGACAGCCTCAGAAATATTCATCATCCCCTTCCATCTTATTTAAGCCACTGCCTCTTGTTTGCTGTTTCAAACACCAGGCTAGCTGGCCTGAGGGCTTCTAGAGGGTTCTCTCTGTCTCCTATACCCTCAAATGCATGCTGGAGTTACAAATGTTCACACTGCTTTGTCCGGCTTTACGTGGGCTCCAGGGATCCAAACTCATGCTTGTTGTGCTTGCTGACCAAGCACTTTCTCTTTATAACAGCCTGAAATAGTTTCTTTACACACACGGAGGCTCATATAAGAATCATGTTACAGCATTTGCTGTACTGTCACATATAATCTAGAAACTTCAAGATGCAACAAAGTAGACAAGACAGAAGTCACAGAAACCGGCACCAGCAGCAAGGGGTGTGATACACACTGTCACATGCTTTCACAGGACAAATAGACAAGAAATAAACACAGACACGGAGCATAGTTCTCGACCATTTCAGAGCATCTGAAAAGTGCGACAAGCCCTTGCCCGTGCCCCTTGGCCAGAGTCAATCTTATGCATAACCAAGCGTAGTCCATCCCCACCAATCCCAGACACAGCGCCCCAACATGGGAGGACTTTCCGTAGAAATTATTCTGAGCTTAGCAATCAGACTTCCGCGTAAATCCTACCTCCATGCTTTTGTTTGTCCCTTAGGCAAGGTATGGAAATTATTTATTTATGAGAGAGAATGAAAATGGGTGTGCTGGGGCCTCTAGCCACTGCAAACGAATTCCAGATGCATGCGCCATCCTGTGCATCTGGTTTATGTGAGTACTAGGGAACTGAACCTGGGTCCTTAAGCTTCGCAGGCAAGAGCCTTAACCACTAAAGCATTAATACTTTTAGGTGGATTTATATCGTCTTGCTTTTAGTGTTTCTTGTGTTATAGTATATATATTTTTGCATCATGGATTAAGTTAATGCTTGGATTTTCTAGCTAGCTGGCTATTCTTAGCTGTATCAATTGATGTGATGTTATATATTTTCAGGGTAGGAGCTTAAAGAGTTAGGTGTGGCTCTTAAGACTCTCAGAGGATCTACGAAGGTGCTCCTAGGGGTTGAGTTTCCCTGCTATGGGAGTATTCAAGTAGGCTGAGTGGAAAAAAATACAGTTAACTAAACACTGTACCCATTCAATCAAAAACAGCCCCAAGTATGTATGCCAGAGTAGTTATTATAACAACCAGATCCTCTATCAACATAGAGGTTAAGATTTCTGGTCTGTTGAGGGACCCAAGTCAGCTTGTGACCAAGTGAGACCCTTCCCTGGTGCAAACCCAGTTACCTTGGATGATTTTGATATCAGTCAAGTTGCTGCCTGGTCGTCGGGCTGCTGTTCTGATTTCTGGAGCTGGGCACTGGCTTTTCCTATGGGGCAAACTGAGCCGCTGCTCACCCCGAAGCCGCTGCTGCGGGATCTGCCACCGCTGCCGCTCCTGGGTCCGCTGCTGCTGGGGCCGCTGGTACCGGTGCTGGAGCCGCTGAAGTTGCTGCCGAACTCGGCTCCTGCTTGGGTCCCGCTGTCAGCCCAAGTTGGCGTGGCCGGGTCCCGGGCCGCTGCTGTGTTCACTGGAGCTGGGCTCAGGCGGTGGGGGAGGGGAGGGAGCCGCGGCTGCTCTGGTTGTCTCGCTGCTCCACGCGTTCTTCTACCTCGCGGTCTGCTCCTCCCTCCGCTGCTCGCGGCCGCTCTCCCCTCACGTTTCCCGAGCTGTGGAGAGCGCGGTGTGAGGGGAAGCGCCCGCACCTGGCTTTTCCCGCGGCTCGAGCCGAGTCTGGCGGCTTTCTGGTGCGCCGCTGTGCTTTTGCCAGCCTGTGTGGGCTCTGCATGCTCTGGATCTCTCCTACTTCTCCGCTGCTGCTTCAATTTCCTATACACCTCACTTTTTAGTAAAAGTGTGTATTTTGCTGAGTTTTTTTTTTGGTCTTTTTTCCCCCCAGGCTGTTTTGGCGTGGTACCTACGCCGCCATCTTAACTGGAAGTCCTCAAGGCACTTATTGTCCTAGTTTCCTGTTAAAAATCCAACTAGTGATGGCAAACTCATACAGTCCCATTAGACTACCGAAAGCAGTTTGCTACAGTACCAGGCAGGAGAGGAGAACCAGACAACAAGGATAATAGCAACATATTCCTCCCCCTGAAATAGAAAGCTACAAGCCATCACTGATGAAGAGCCCAGGCTGCTGATAGAAAATGCAGACACAAGCCTCAGTGATGGAACTTCGCAAGCAATGGGAGGCCGCGGATCAATGAAGAAAACACAGAGAGATTGCCGAAGTCCAGTTGTGACCCTGTCAGCACCCAAAGGCATTCGCCATGCCTCTCTAAATCAAGCCATGGCTAGCAAGGACAAGCTTCGCTGGGCCACTGAGAAAACAGTTTTGAACAAAGCTGTTTGAACATAGTGTGGTAGATCCATCAAACAGATAAATACATTTGGAGTCTTTGATCTCTCCTGTGCATGCCTCTGTGTGCATTATCAACCACAGCATCTAGTGATAACTCCTTTCTTTGCCTAGGCAGGAGGGGGCAAGAAGGGAATGCCTTTCAAAAACACAGAAGCAGAACTCTAGAGTAAGTCCTTATGGGCTTTTGGTTAGACTCTCGGTGCACTTCAATGAATCCAGGGTTAGTGGGCAGGAGGAAAATCGTCAGGTAGATAAACACACAGGGGCAAGGATGAGTGATTCTTTAGTTGGGCCTTGAACAGAGGAAATATGCTGGAATATGTCCAAACCATTACAGAATGGATGTATATCCCCTGCTCACGTTAAGCCATGTCCTAGACAAGACAGGCGATTGCTTGCAAACAAAGATTAATTTGAAATTCTCCATGAAGGCATTTATTACAAGGGAAATAAAAATTTCCCTCCCTCACATTCTCTTGCCTGGAACAAATACGAAGGCATTTGAAGAGAAGATATATCTCAATTGTCTGCTGCATACAAACATCTCAAAATTATCAGCCTAAATATTTTCAATAAAGCAGATAGGGATAGATAGATAGATAGATAGATAGATAGATAGATAGATAGATAGAGATATATAAAATATACTCAAGTCTTGAAGTAGGAAACTGCAAGATAATTTCAAACAAATATTGTTCTTGAAATTCATATCAATAAAATCATAAAACTTTGCTGAAGCACATAAAAGAAGATTTAGGTAAATGAAGAAAAATGTATCATGTTGCTACATAGGAAGACTCAGTTTTTTTGAAAAAAAAGAGCAGCTTCAAATTAATCTGTAAATGCAATAAAATCTCAAATACAATCATTAAAGTTTGTTTGATGGAATTGATAGGCAGTGTACAGCAAGTGATGTGAGATTGGAGTCGTGGGACAGATCAGATCTCCATCAAAGTTCAAAAGAACCCCAAGCTCATGAATACCAACTTTGGGCTCTTGTCTAAGCTCTCAGTACATGATGAACACAGGGAAAGTTCAGACTAGAGTAGTGAACTGTGTGTGACTATGCTGGAGAATTGATTTCAAGTTAGGGAATAAAGGGTAACTAACTAAATAGGTATGTGAATATAATTTTTTCACTCATCTAAAGAATATATATAGTTAGTCCTTACCTTATAACACATTCCCAAATGAAGTTTTGAAAATCAACTAAAAGGTTATCACTAAAACAATAGAGTAAGAAACACAATTTGGGCTATGTAGAAAGTTCTAGGCCATCTTGAAAAAACACAGGAAGGGGGCTGGAGAGATGGCTTAGCGGTTAAGCGCTTGCCTGTGAAGCCTAAGGACCCCGGTTCGAGGCTCAGTTCCCCAGGTCCCACGTTAGCCAGATACACAAGGGGGCGCATGCGTCTGGAGTTCGTTTGCAGAGGCTGGAAGCCCTGGCGCGCCCATTCTCTCTCTCTCCCTCTATCTGTCTTTCTCTCTGTTTCTGTCGCTCTCAAATAAAAAAAAAAAAAAAAAAAAAAAAAAAAAAAAAAAAACCACAGGAAGGTATTCCCAGAAAGAAAGGAAAGAGGAAAGGAAAGATTGACAACCAAGTCCATGGCAGGGTCTACAAGGCTCTGCAAGGTCTGGCTCTCTAGTACTCTGGGCTTGTCTCTCTGTTTCAGATTGGTCTCTGGGTGCTAGCCTTCTGTAACTTTTTTTTTTTTTTTTTTTGGATTATTGAGGTAGGGTCTCACTCTAGCACAGGCTGACCTGGAATTCACTATGTAGTCTCACATTGGCCTCGAACTCTTGGCAATCCTCCTACCTCTGCCACCCAACTAATGGGATTAAAGGTGTGCGCCACCATGCCCAGCCTTCTGTAACATTTTAAACTGCACTTGCTACCTCCTGGCACAAAGCTTTAACTTCATCAGGTTCCCCTAACCAGAAAGCTCGGCTGCTCTGTATCTCTTCTGTCCCCTCCCCATAGTCTTTCTCTACCTACCTTGCCCCGGCTGGTAGGGAGTCAAACAGGGACTCCAGGGGAAGTTAACCTGAATGGGGGAAGGCAAACAGGCACAAGAAGGAGACCAAGCTAGGTATTTGTCAAGGTCTCCTCCAGCTGGTGATTAAGTTCAAGACGTAATCGCAAACACATGAGGCTATGGGGACGTCTACATTCAAACCACCACACCATGGTAGCTCACTGTATGAATATAGTAGGTGCACAACAAAATAATGTCAAATAAATAAGATTTTATTTTTTAATTATTTCACATCTATTTGTATCTGTGTTATGAAATAGACAGTGAATTTCAATTATTTCTTTCTGTTTGTTTTTTTGTTTTTGTTTTTGGTGCTGGGAACCAAACCTAGGGGCTTCTGCTCAATTCCCAACTCTATTTGGTCATTGTCAATGAGAAATTTCACTTAATTAAAATTGTCAGTGTTTTAAATATTTTGTTTTGTTTTGTTTTTGTCATTGTTGTTCTGAGACAGAGTCTCACTATGTAGACCATGCTAGTCTTGAACTCAAGTTCCTTCTGTCTCAGTCTCCCAGGTGCTAGCATTACAGGATGTACCACTATATCCAGCCCTTTATTTAAACTTTTCAAAGTGAAAGTTCATTACATTGGTAGATTAGATTGGTAGATTGGTAGTCATTATCCTGTTTAACAGAACTGCCTGCTTTCCATGCACTGTAAGAGGCCATGAAAACCAGAACTCAGCAAAACACTTCCAAAGAAGATAGGACAGACGCAGGGGAACACCAAGCTAGCCTTGACAATTTCTTAACTTCTAAGCCATCTCTCCAGCCTTTGTAAGACAATGCCTTACAAAAGTTGTTTCTCAAATAATTATTATAGTGTAGCCTTAGAAGGTGCCAATTGGTAGGATTATGCCATCTTTTCACCATTATTCAAAGGAAATGAAAGATAATTCTGGGCCACCCGAGGAGCAGTCAGTCCATTGCCTCACCAACTGTGGTAGTAGGGTTGTGATTAATCAAAGTTCAGGAAATGAGAATTTAAATTACGTTTCATATTTTGTCTTCAGCATTTACAGGATGCCGTTCTCCTCGGCACATTGGAAACTGTCAGGCAAAGTACAACATTTTAAGAAAATTAAGCCCATGTACCAGTTTTAACCCTTAGAAAGCCCTGCAAATGCAGATATGTGCTCTGATTTTATAGCAATTATAAAATTATTATAAACCTCACCTTCAGAATTAATAAGTGGCACTGCATGAGCATAATTATATTATTCAGCGTTCCATGATCCACAGCTCTTCTGTGTATAATAACATGTGATCAGTCCTTCTTGAACCCAGCAGCTTCTAATAATTGTTTGCTGTCCCACTGAGAAAAATCTTTTAATACATGATGCATTAAGCAAAATAGTGCAACCCAATTTTCATAGCTACAAAACCAGAAATGGTTTTCAGCCAGAATTTAATTCTATAGACTTTGTGTGTGTGTCTATTTTGCAACACCACTGGGTGGATTGGAAAGAGGACAGGATTAGAATATTTCAGTTAGAACCCCCATGGTTCTTTAGGAATGCTACCAGGACTTTGCCACTAATTGAAGAAATAGATAACACGTGCCTTTCCTTCGGCAGCTCTCATTTCCTTAATAGACAATTTTTCAGCAACTTCAAGAAATGTTTCCCTTTAAAATACAACATCCCATAAATGGACCCCATCTGGAATGGCAACTTTACACACATGCTAAGAAACTAGAAAAAGAAGAACTTCATTTTTGTCTTTGTCTAAAGTGAACAGTTTCAATTAAGTACTGCACTAGGTATCTACGAATATCATACAATGGAGAACAAGCAAAGTCTTTTGATAATGAAGGATCTAAAACCACAAGAAGGCTGATATCCAAGAAAAAAAAAATCCAGCAATTGTTCTAACTAGAGGCTTTTAAGAAATATTTTATAATTTACTTATTGATTTGAGAGAGAGAGTGAACACACCAGGGCATCTAACCACTGCATATGAACTCCAGATGCATGCAATATCTTGTGCATCTGGTTCAAGAGGGTACTAGGGAATCAAACCTGGGTCCTTAGGCTTCACAGGCAAGTGCCTTAACCACTCTCTCTCCAGCCCAAGAAGCTTTTTCTTTTCTTTTCTTTTCTTTTCTTTTCTTTTCTTTTCTTTTCTTTTCTTTTATTTTCTTTTCTTGTTTTGTTTGTTTGTTTGTTTGTTTGTTTTTGTTTTGTTTTGTTGTGTTTTGGTTTTTGAGGTAGGGTCTCACTCTAGCTCAGGCTGACCTGGAATTCACTGTGTAGTCTCAGGGTGTCCTCAAACTCACAGCAATTCTCCTACCTCTGCCTCCCAAGTGCTGGGATTAAAGGCGTGCGCCATCACAATGCCTGGCTGAGAAGCTTTTTCGTTATTCAGGTCCATATTGCCTTTGTCTCTGATCATTTTGGCTTCAAAAAATTTTGGAACAATATCTGAACATCCTAATCCCATTCCTCAAATTTTGACGCATTCTTGACTGAAGAAGGAGAGTTTTAAAGCCTAAAGAAAAATTTTGCTGGAGACAATGGCAGCTGAACGCCTGCATCCTTGCGTCGGTATGAACGAGAAGAGCTGAGGAAGCAGAAGAGCTCAGAACCCGAGGGCCAGACATGCTGACTCCTCATTTATTAAAAATTTGGGCCAAGCATGGTGGCACACACCTTTAATTCCAGCATTTGGGAGGCAGAGGTAGGATGACTGCTGTGAGTTTGGAGCCATCCTGAGAGTACCTGGTGAGTTCCAGGCCTACCTTGGCTAGAGTGACACCCTACCTTGAGAAAGAAGATAAAAAGGGCTGGGGGAGCTGGCCAGATTGCTCAGCCATTAAAGGTGCTCGCTTTTGAAGCCTGACTGCCCAGGTTGGATCCCCTAGTACCCACGTAAAGCCACTTTGGGTGGCACAGGTGTCTGGAATTCATTTGCATTGTCCAGAGGAAGAAGCCCTGGTGTGCACATATTCATTCTCTCTCCTTGCAAATAAATAATAAAACTCCTTTTAAAAGGTCTATGTGAAAAGAAATCTATGAGATATACAGGCATCATTTAAACAGTAAGTGGTCCATACTGCTGAAACACTAAGGCTTTGTAGAGGAAGGCCCAAGGATGAGGGATGGGAGGCAACGGGTGACAAACAGATGATGAGACGATCATTATACTGACAGCTGAGCAGAGCTCCTGACCCCTGGTGGGAAAGGACCATAGGTGTTAAATTACAACTGGAGGGTAAAATATTTTAGTGTATTTTTTGAAATTCTAGCGCTAGTTTTGGCAGATATTTATAGTTGGATTTTGTTAGTTGCCACTTGGGTCTTGTGCCACTATTGCCCCGTGTATCTGGGGGGACACGAAATGATCACTCATCACATAAGATGAAAATTTGAAGGTGGCTCAACTGGACTGAAGCCCTGAGCTGACTTTACTCATGGCTTTTCTTTTCAAAGTAGGGTCTCACTCTAGTCCTGGCTGATCTGGAATTCCCTATGTAGTCACAGGGTGGCCTCGAACTCACAGTGATCCTCCCACCTCTGCCTCCCGAGTGCTGGGATTAAAGGCGTGCGCCTCCACGCCCAGTTTACTCATGGCTTTTATTGAGTTTAAAGCAGTGAAAGTCATGGGGAGTTTGGGCCCAACTGAAAAACGTTTATTATTCTAAGTATAAGGCAGATCACGAGTTGTTGATTCAAATATTTTGTTCTGGAACATGTTTACCACATCAGGAAATCTTTGTAAAGGCCGTTGAGTTCCTTCTGTCCTAAGAGCTCACATCCAAAAACTGCATAGTTTTCCTTGTCCCTAGTCTTTGCCTGCTGTGTGGACAAGCATGATATTCACAACCTTGAATAAATGTTGCCCATAGGCGCATGTGTTTTGAGTACTTAGTCTCCAGCTGCTGGCAATTTGGAAAAGTGCTACATGGAGACTTGATGGAGGAGGTGTGTCACTGGGGGTGGACTTAGAGGTTTATTAGTCCAGCCCACATGATGTTTGGCTCTATGTCACCTTACACCTGCTGCTCCTGCCCTGCTGCTTGTGCGTAAAGATATGGGTTGTTTGCCTGCTCTGCCATGCTATGCTTTCCCAGCCAGGGTAAAACTTCCCCTCAATGCCGGGTGTGGTGGCGCACACCTTTAATCCCAGCACTCAGGAGGCAGAGGTAGGAGGGTCACTGTTAAGTTCAAGGCTGCCCTGAGACTGCATAGTGAATTCCAGGTCAGCCTGAGCTATAGTGAAACCCTACCTAAAAAAAAAAAAAAACTCCTCAAAACTATAAAGCAGTCTGGAGAGATGGGTTAGCAGTTAAAGTGCTTGCCTGAGAAGCCTAAGGACCCATGTTCAACTCTCTAGGTCCCAAGTAAGCCAGACCCACAAAGGTGAGGCAAGCACAAGGTTGCACATGCCCACTAAGTGGCACAAGCATCTAGAGTTTGATTTAAGTGGCTGAGGCCCTGGTGCGCCCATTCTCCCTCTCTCTCTCTAAAAAGCCAAAAAACAAAACAACAAAAACCCTGTAAGCCCTTTCCTCCTATAAGCTGCTTCTGGCTGTGTGTTTTGTCCCAGAAGAAGCAGGTAAGTGTCATACTGCTTGAATTTTTCAGTAGCAATGGTGGGACTGAGCCCCGAGAGCTCTGTTTCAGCCTGAAGCCACCAATTCAACACTTTCCTTTAGTGTTACGACATCATTTCAAATAAACTGGGTTTTTCCACTCCACTTTTGCCAGAGCCCGTTCTGCCGCCACCCCTCCTCAAACTAAGGAAAGGTATGTTCCTTGGAAAAGGCAAAACAGAGTGGGGGCTGCTTCTAGTGGAAAGTGGGAGATGAAGTTGCCTTGAAAGAATTGAATTACAAATTCTCCCTGTCCTTCTATCTGGCATCCTTTATAAACCCAGTCATCACCCATGACAGCCCAAATAAGAAGTCTGCCTGCTCTTCCCCTGCCTTCTGTCCATCAGTCTTGGGGACTACTACCTGGCGACACATAAGTCCTATTACAATCTCTGTACATGGAAACAGCAAGTGTCTTCCAAGATAAAGCAATAAGCACCCAAGGAGCCTTAAAAGCAAGATATCCGTATTTTCTGAGCTGAGAGGCCTACATATATCTTTTGAAGATAATGATGTTTTGGACACAAAAATCACTACTTTGCAATAGAAAATATGTGACATTCAATCTGCCTCTGTAAACGTATGTTTGGAGCCTTGGAAGCTGCTTATTTCATTAAGTCACTATGAATCTGGGATTGAAATCATTATGCTATTACGTTGCAGTGCTGTTTTCTAAAACATAATGTTCCCCGTAAGTGTTTACTCTCATTCTTACTTTATCCTCTATCCAATTGCTTCTCTCTGTGCCAATTACCCATGACAATAAGAATTGTCTGATCCAGGAATACAGGTAGGTGCTCATAGAAAGTGTTACAATTAACTTTGCAAGATGAGATCAAAGACTCAACCCTAACATTTATGATGGAATGAAAATCTATCAGAAAACAAGATAATAAGTACTTTGGTAAGCTAAATGGCTTTAACAAGTAGAAATTCCTGCATCTCTGTGGGGTTGGGATCCTCTCAAGGTGTTATCTAGGAGCCAGAAACCCACAGCCTAGAATAAAACTTGTCTCAGCTGAAGGGTACGTCGTCAGATATCCCTGTGGAAGTAGACAGCCACCCAGGGTGACACAACACCATGGAAACTCAAGTCCCCCATTTAAGGGAGGTGACCACCAAGTAACAGTAGTGTGTCAGAGTTAATCTTTAGGAAAGGTAAGGCTACAATCTCTCTCATTAACGTTTTGCAAATGTTTCCTTGGAAAAGAACAACAGACTATCCCACTGTAAATTTTCATAGCAACAGAAAAACAAAAGGGTCAAGTTCTGATTTCGCCCCAGCCAGCGCATAAACAACTGACAAACAGGGCACTTCCAGCAAGTTCCTCATAGGCCTGATTAAAGGCTCTCCGCACTTCTCTAAAATCTCCTTGTTATGACACACTCCCTGGAAAGCCCTGGACCCTGTCATTACTCTCCTCAGTTTGACAACAGTCAGGAGCCGTGGTCCCCAGGAATGTTGTCATCTCGCACAAAGGCCACATTGTGTCTCTGGTTCTTATTCTCCGCGGCTCATTTCATATGCTGTGCGTGTGCGTGTTTGATTTTTCAGAACATGACTCATGCCTGCAAATGGGGAGGCGTGATGAGTTCGCTGACTGGAAGTGGAAGAAGGTGTCCTTCTTTCTGCGGGACAATATGATATTGTCAAAGAATGCACTGAGTGCCTTCCTGGCTTACCAAGATCAACTGATATGACATGTGAGAAGGGACAGGGATAGCGGGTATTTCCCTTGTGTTGTTTTGAGACAGCTTGTCAGTTTGGTTACAGACAGCAACACATCTCTCCTCTCAAAGAGTGCAGCACAGACCACCGGTGCTCAGCGACACCTCCAAGACCAGCAGGTCCAACTCAGAGGTCTGGATGACTTGCTTGCAGTGACACTTTAAAAGTGCACGCATCTGGAGTTCATTTGCGGTGGCTGGAGGCCCTGGCTTGCCCATTCTCTCTCTCTCTCTCTCTCTCTCTCTCTCTCTCTCTCCCTCTCTCTCTCCCTTTCTCTGTCTAATAAATAACTAAAAATAAAAATAAAGTACTGAATATGATATGATGCTGCCATCTGTGGTAATGGTGACGGGCTTCAGGATTTGGGTCATATGTAAATGTATCTCCTTTGGAATGTTATTCTCTATCACCTAGGTCTCACCTGTGGTCCAAAGACCACATGCATCCCAAGACAGCTATGAATACAGCCCAACACACGTCGCTGACAACATCAACTCATAGTGTCAAAAGGTTGTACATCTTCTGAGTCTAGCTTCACTTGGGAAGCCTTCTTCACTAAAAGAGTCCCTGGTGGAAGACAAAAAGGCACCCCACCCAGCACTTGGGGGTGGGAAATAGATAATAGGAGTTGTTCGGTTTAACACAGGGAAGAAAACTTGATAATTAGCTTTTAGTAGGGATTGGAGATAAGGGTTACGTGGAGGCAGACAGGAAGAAGTAGCAAGGTCTTTGGCATAGTCAGTCTCCCCTGAATCGGGCTGGTCAATGGGACGCTTTCAGCATGGGCAATTCGCCTGAACTCGGTTACGCTAATGTTGCCATGTAATTTCAGTGCCCACAGAACCTGCACCAGCTCAGCACCTTTGGGATCGATAATGTTGGTTGTTGACAGCAGAGGAGTGTGCCATTGAGGTCACTCAACAGAGTCTTCCTGTAAGAACCCAAGACCCAGTGATAGAAATTATAAGAACTTGCGCTGCGGGGAAGGTGGCTCCACAGGGAATGCACTTGCCTGCAAAACCTGCCAGCCAGGTTCAGTTCCCCTGGCAATCATGGAAAGCCAGACAAGCATTTGTTTGCAGCAGCAAGAGACACTGACGTGCCCCCCGCCCCACACCACCACTGATACAAATAAATAAAAAATGGGAGGACCTGGAGAGATAGCTTACTGGCTAAAGACGCTTGCTCACAAAGCATGCCAGCCCAGGTTCAATTCCCCAGCACCCACATAAAGCTATTGGCAGTGACAACAGGTCCTGGCGCGCGCGCGCACACACACACACACACACACACACACACACACACACACACATAAAGAAATATTGTTGAAAAGAATTTGCATAACCATAGGAAACCTGGAGTACAGTGGAAGTTTTGAGACCAAGCGTGCATATTCCTATTCCTATTGTGAAGTTGATAGTTGAGGTAATCTGACCCAAATCTATAAGAGTTCAAAACTTTCAGCTATATACCTTTTTCTCTTCTGTCAACATTTACCCAAGATTTGTACATTTCTTATGTATGTATGTGTGTGTATATATGTATACATATTTCATATATATATGTATATATATATATATATATAGAGAGAGAGAGAGAGAGAGACAGACAGACAGACAGACAGACAGACAGACAGACAAACTGAGAAAGAGGCAAAAAGAGAGAATGGGTGCACCAGGCCCTCCAGGCAGTGCAAACAAACTCCAGACACATGTGCCCCCTTGTGCATCGACTAACGTGGGTCCTGGGGAATCGAGCCTCGAACCAGGATCCTTAGGCTTCACAGGCAAGTAGTTAACCGCTAAGCCATCTCTCCAGCCCCTCTCATGTGTATCTTGTGTTCATATGTATAGTGAACATGTACCTGTATTTGTGAGAGGAAAGTTGAGAAAGTGTCTGGCAGCCATGACTCTTCTCATTCTCCTGGATCCCTGACTAAAAGAGTAGTTAATTTTAGATAAATCTGCTGATTTCTCGAGTGAAAACCCTGGTGTCTTACAAAGACTTGTTCTGCCCTTGGAGGCTCTGCTCTCATTCTCTCGTTGGGGTAGAGCATTCTGAAATCACTATAACCATAATAATTTTTGTTCTTTTATTATTTCAACTTGTGTTATTGTACTTTTCAAAGGAGTTTTCTACCCATCATGGCATTCCTGTGAGGTAGGAGGGTAGGTGTCCTTATAACTCGGTCACTGTCAACAGAATGGTGACTGAAGCCCCAGGGTACCCAGCAGGGACCGCCACCTGATTGACCATGTTGACAGTAAGAAGAGCCATTGCCGGTCACTAAAGGAAGGGATCCATAAGAGCACGTCAACGTGCCAACAGCTCTGGCTTGTTATAGACGTTGGGTGCAGCGATCCGCAATGCTCTCTCGCAGAATGACATTTCTTCTTTGCAGTCTCTTAAGGGCACACAGGATTTGTGGCCTTAGGGGCGAGCACGAGGCTCTTCTCTCTTCACTTACTCTATGAGATTATAATAGAACAGAGTAGGAAGGAAAGATAATCTCCCCTTTGAAGGTCGAACTCTCTGGGAAACAGCCAGAAAGCAAAAGTCTACATTTCAAGGAAGAGGAATCTGACTCTTTTCCTTCTTCCCCAGCCAGTGATGGCCAAGTTACTATTTCATACTGCTGGTCATGTCTTAGCCGAATGAGTTGCTTTATTTTCCTCGGTGGTTTCTAGAAGGTGATCAGTCCAATAACTGATAAACAGTATAAGTGTCAGCGAATACTGGTCACTCAAGGTCGGTGGTAGGCAGTTCAGGCTCTTGAGAAGTCTCCATTTGCCACAGGGTACTTTTCTACACATTCCTACATATAGGGAGAAAAGGGTACCATAGTATGCTTTTTCAATTTCAGTATTGGGAATTGAACCCACGGTCTCATGCATTCTAAGCACATACTCAACCACTGAATTATACCCCCCACGTCATAGAGTAATAATCCTTATTATTTTTTTTTTTCAAGATACAGTTTCACTCTAGTCCAGGCTGCCCTTGAACTTTTTTTCCTAACTTGATTTATTATTTATTTATTTGAGAGAGAAAGAGAAAGAACGAGAGCACCAGGGCCTTTAGTCACTGCAAATAAACTCCAGATGCATGTACCACCATGTGTATTTGGCATACATGGGACCTGGAGAATTGAGCCTGGGTCCTTAGGCTTTGCAGGCAAGCACCTTAAGTGCTAAGCCATCTCTCTCCAGCCCATAATCTTAAATAAGAAAAACCTCCATTTTTGGATCTGGGGTGAGCTAAGCTTCAATAGAGAGGACAATGTGAATAATATCACTTGCCTTTTTTGACCACTCACTATTAGGTGTATCTTCAGGCAGAAGACCTCTGTTTCCGAAGCAGACGTTCACTTCACCCCACTTCTCTGGCAATGCTCACTAGAGAAGGTTGTATCACTGCGTCCAACATACCCAGTTGATATTTGTTGGATAAGCTCCCTAAATACTCAATTTTGAAAGCAAGAGCTCGAAATGATTTTTTAAATATATCCAATTCACAGCCTAGTGAAAATGTTACATGAATAATGTTACATGAACCTTTTTTTTTTCAGCAGCCCAGATTTAACCAGCTGAAATTATTATGTTTTTTTCTTTTTTTAAGATGCTATTCTGCTCAACCTCTAAAAATGAAGGATCTGATTTTAATGCAAAAGTGCATTTCATCGAAGATGGGATGCAGTGTTCTTACCTGAATTATTTTCTTCTCTATTACATGCTTAATGGGGAGCAAAAACCCAAGCAAAAGGAAATGCAGTCCCATCCATGTTGATTTGGCGGGGGGCAAAGCCACCTTGACTTACAGTGACTCACATACTCGACCAGCACATGGTATCATATCCAAAGATATGTATAGACCACTAGTGTACTTAGTTAGTGTATCAGGAGACTTTTATGTGCTATTTCAACACTCCACAATTGTATTGCACTTTCAAAATTTCTATTTTTGAGCCAGGCACAGTGGTGCGTGCCTTTAATCCCAGCACTCGGGAGTCAGGGGAAGGAGGATCCCTGAGAGTTCAAGACCAGCCTGAGTCTGCATAGTGAATTCCAGGTCAGCCTCGGCTACAGTGAGACCCTACCTCAGGAAAAAAAAAAAAAAAAATTTTTTTTGGTTTTTGAAATAAGGTCTCACTCTAGCCCAGGCTGTCCTGGAATTCACTATGTAGTCTCAGGGTGGCCTTGAACTCATGGTGATCCTCCTACCCCTGCCTCCCGAGTGCTGGGATTAAAGGTGTGTGCCACCACACCCAGCAAAAAATATATTTTTTAATCTATATTTAGCCTATTTTTCCCATTTTCTTTGTTATTTTATTTTTTTAGTAGCCCTGGGAGGAAACCAGACAGGCCTCAGGTAATAGATGGTCAGGGCGCGACCATCCAACATACAGGACTTACAGCCAGGACAGGAGCCTTACCATTCCGAAGCACTTTTCTTTCTGTTGTGCAGCTAAGTACTGAAAGTTGAAAATGTGCAGATACAATCAATCAGGAGGTGTGGCGACCGCACTGAAGGACGTTTCTTTATAAATCAGAGAAAGAGAACTGATGGCAGAAAGCCAAATCTGTTGGAGGCTTGGTTATATTTTTCAGCCCTCAAGGTAACTAGGACAAATGCCTTTAATGTCCAGTACTCCCAATTCTCACCCCAGAGGAGGGAATGCCAACGCTGGTCCTATTCAGCAATAGGCAAGGAAGAAACTATTGAATATGAAACTTTCGTTTTGTTTTGAGGTATGACGTGGGTGTGTGCATGGGCATGTGTGGTGTATATACCCATGAAGCAGCCATAAAACGATGCCCAGTATGGTTTTCTATCACCCTTCTTTCCAATTTTCCTGAAACAGAAACTCTCAGTGAACCTGAAGCTTGCTGGTTTCTATAGATTGCCTCACCAGCAATCCGCCTGTCTTCGCCCCTCTCAGCCCTGGGGTTACAGTCATATTTGGCCATCCCTGGTTTTTTACATGAGTGCCGGGGATTGACATCAGGACCCCCGACCCTTGCGTAGCAAACGCTATTCCCTCTGGAGCCTTCTTCCCTGGCCCTGAAGCTGGTTTTAAAAATAGACATCCCTTTTAAACTAAGACATGTTGCTATTTCAGCTGATACGCTCAGGATGAATGAATGCACTAACAGCACGTAAGGTCCCATGGCCGCTGGCCGTTTAGACGACTCCAAGAGCTGATGGAAAAGGAAGACATTTGTGATTGGTGCTGTTTAACTTCCACTCTCCTTCTGATGGCAAAAATCTGCAGAACTTACTTTTGCAAACTCCTTGTGGCCAGAGCCAGGCCTCAAGGAAGCCCCAAGCACCCCTCTGCCGGGCCCAGGGACAGGGCGCGGGGAGGAAGCTGGGAGACACAGAGCTTCTCCCTCTCCTAAAGGGTTTGGGAAGACTTTCTCTGCTTCCTATATTCTTGGGGTAGCCCTAATCCTCCTGCCCTGCCCTAGTCCACCCCTTCAACTCTCCCACACTCTTGTACTAAATCCCCTCAGTGACGTCTGGGTGTTCCTGAATTGCCTACCTTGGGAAATAGGCCAAACACTTTCAGGGTTAAAGAAGCCCTACTGCAACTGACAGAGCTCTGCAGCCAGGGCTAGGCCACAGTCCGAGGAACTCGGAGCGACTGACTACGTACACGCGTCTGGAGTTCGTTTGCAGTGGCTGGAGGCCCTGGCGCTCCCATTCTCTCTCTCTCTCTCTCTCTCTCCCTCTCCCTCTTTCTTTCTCTGTCTGTCACTCTCAACTAAATAAAAATAAACAAAAAATAAAATAAAATAAAGCCAGGCATGGTGTCACACGCTTTTAATCCCAGCACTCAAGAGGCAGAGGTAGGAGGATCACTGTGAGTTCAAGGCCACCCTGAGACTACATAGTAAATTACAGGTCAGCCTGGGATAGAGTGAGACACTACCTCAAAAAAAAAAAAAAAGATAAATAAAAAATAAATAAAAACTGAAGGTAAGCACCTTAACCACTAAGCCATTTCTTCAGCCTGATATATGTGTGTGTGTGTGTGTGTGTGTGTATATATATATATATATATATATATATATATATATATATATATGTATATGTATATGTATATATATATATACACATATATACATATGTGTGTGTATATATATATATACATATACATACATATAATACATATATATAAAACTCATTTTTCTCTTCTTGGTCTTTTTCACACTGTGGTGTAACTATTTTCCCCAAATTAAAACATTCTCTCCTGGAGGGAAGAAAAACCTCATAAAATCCAGGAAGTAAATGAAACATACAAGACTCACCAGGGCCCCTCCTGGAAGATGCTCCAAGCAGAGACAATTGATGAGGAGGAGAATTTCTGTCCACCACGCTGCCTGGACGCTCCGGGAGGCAGCTTTGCAGAGCTTCCACCGTCCTGAGCAGTCGGGGACAGAGCGCCTGTGAGTCACCGAAGCTTCAGGCAGAACCCCAAGAGACTCCCTGGTTCACGCAGCTAGACCCGGGAGAAATTGTTTCTTTATGCCAATTAGGTGGGAGCTCTTTCTGGGGGAGAACAGACATGGTTGTTGACTGCTCCCCAGAAAAACTCACACAGCACACACTTTCTTAAACTCATCTCAGTAAGGATTTTACCCTCGCTACTCCACCAAAACTGTTCTTATCAAGATCACCTTGGATCATCTCAGTACTAAACTTCCTAGTCTTCATGTTGCTCAATTCTTCGGGAGTGTTTGATTCAGTTAGCACTCCTCTCCTTTTCACTCCTTTATTTGGTTTACAAATTACCTCAGACTTCCAACCTTCCTTCCTGATGTCTCTTGTCCCTCTCTCTGGCTCCCTGTCCTCTTCTTGACTTCATAATGTTGGATGCTCCAGACACAGACCTTGAACCTCTTCTCTATCTACCCCCCACACTCCTTTTGTAAGGTTAAATTCATATTTTTAAATATCATATCTGACAATATACTCAGTATCTACACGTGCCTATGTGGACACCGATCGTTAGCCTGTCACCCGCTTCTTACTCTTTCCATCTCAGTGGTTCCATTCTTTAAGTTTCTCACATCATAAGCCCGAAAGGCAGTCAATCTTTCTTTCAGTTATATACTATATTCTTTATATCAAGTTCCGTACAGACTATGACCAATGCTCTCCGGTGTTACAAGCCATCACCACCCTTCCTTACCATCTCAGAATTGTTCGTGTACTGATCTCCCTTTCTCTCTCCTTCTTCCTCTACTGTCTGGCTTCAACAGGTGCAATCAAAATATTAGCTAAGGTCACATCTTCCCCTCTGCTTGAATTGCTGCAATGCCTCCACATCTCAAGCAGAAATGAGACGCCAGGATTCTAACAATGACCCACGAGTCATAACATGCCTTGATTCCTGGTGGCTTCTCTGACTTCACCTTTATTGTTCTCTTCCTCCTCCACTGGCCTTCTGTGTAACTTCAAATTTTCTGGGCATGTTCTCACAAAAAGGCTTCTTGCCCTGATTCATCCCTCTTTTGGATTGCCCTTCCTCCAAATATTTAAACAGTTTATCACCTGAAAGTCTTGAGTCACAGGCTCCCTTCTCAGGGAGTCCAGCTCGAACATTCTATTTACCCTGAAGTGACCACTGACACCCCCATTCCAGATCCTTCTTACACTATTCTGTTGTTTCCAGTATAGCTTATCCTATCAGCTCTGTTTATCTAGAGAACCCCCCACACCAGTTAATTGTTTGTAATATCTATTACTGGCTCTCCTGTCTCACAAGATCAGGGAGCTTTGTTTCTATTCATAGGCCTGTACTAAGCTCCTAGAAAAGTGCCTGGCTGAATGAGTAATTTCTTCTTTAAAAAAAAATTAATTGGGCTGGAGAGATGGCTTAGCGGTTAAGCACTTGCCTGTGAAGCCTAAGGACCCCGGTTCGAGGCTCGGTTCCCCAGGTCCCACGTTAGCCAGATGCACAAGGGGCACACGCGTCTGAAGTTCGTTTGCAGAGGCTGGAAGCCCTGACGTGCCCATTCTCTCTCTCTCTCCCTCTATCTGTCTTTCTCTCTGTGTCTGTCACTCTCAAATAAATAAATAAAAATTTTTTTTAAAAAGTCCCCATATTAAAAAAAAATTAATTATTTGCAAGTGGAGAGAGAGAGAGAAAGGGTGCACCAGAGCTTCTTGACACTGCAAACTGACTCCAGATGCATGCACCACTTTGTACATCTGGCTTTACTTGGGTAATGGGTAATTGGGCCTGGGCTTTAGGCTTTACAAGCAAGTGAGTGGCTTTAACTGCTGAGCCATCTCCATAGCCATGACTGAATAGTTCCTTTTCTTTTTTTTCTTTTCTTTTCTCTTTTTGGTTTTTCTAGGTAGGGTCTCACTCTAGCTCAGGCTAACCTGGAATTCACTATGTAGTTTCAGGGTGGCCTCGAACTCACAGTGATCCTCCTACCTCTGCCTCACAAGTGCTGGGATTAAAGGTGTGCACCACCACACCCAGCATAATTTTTGAATAAGTATTGAGAAGACAAGAGCCATCCATAAATGCAATAGAAGTTAACTTACATGAACTTATTTGAGGGGCATCATAGCCTATTTTTCCATGAAGTAGCTTTCTCCTAGCAACACCAAACCATTGTTCTCCCTCGTAAGGTCTAACCTCCAAGCCCAATCTTCAGAGTCTTTGTACAGAGGAGCAGACGGAAGGAGGTGAAACACACTCTGCCATCTCTTTAGGAACTCACAGTAGAGTTGGGGCGGGGGAAGTGCATAGGCCGGGAAAAGAAAAGTGAAACGATGGGCTGGAGAGATGGCTTAGCGGTTAAGCGCTCGCCTGCGAAGCCTAAGGACCCCGGTTCGAGGCTCGCTTCCCCAGGTCCCACGTTAGCCAGATGCACAAGGGGGCGCACGCGTCTGGAGTTCGTTTGCAGAGGCTGGAAGCCCTGGCGCGCCCATTCTCTCTCTCTCCCTCTATCTGTCTTTCTCTCTGTGTCTGTCACTCTCAAATAAATAAAAATTAAAAAAAAAAAAAAAAAAGAAAAGTGAAACGAAGTTGAAAGGATTGGGTCTGAAAGAGTGACGTGACCGTCATTTCTTCTTCTGAAGAAACGGGAGGGCGGGTTATGAGCATTGTTTCAACAGTGTAATGAATGCAGTGAAAGATCACCAGGTCGGGAGTCCAGCAGGTAGCTCTCAATTCTGCCTTCTTCCCTCCGTACTTGTAAAACACAGCCTAACTCCCTCCTCCAATCTGAATGGTGGGAACCACGACACTGCAAGTGAATGCTCAGTACACCTCCACGGAAACAGAAGGTGAGAGGACTTCAGAAGGCATAATTAATGCTTTTTATTTGATCACAAAGCCAGTCTGCATAATTTAAATATATATGGCTATGACAAACGTAGGCTCCGTTATTATATTTTTTTTTAAAAAAATGGTACTTTGAAGAGGATTTGTAGTGAGAGAAAACTAAAATGCTATATTTTCACCCATTATCTATGACCACACTGACATCCTGGAAGGAAACATGCCCCAGAAGAGATCGCCTCAGTCCACGGGCAGACACCTATACCATGAAATGCTAGCAGCAAGGCGAAGCAGGACTGTGAAAGCTGTCCAGACCATTCCTCTGGGCTCTGCCCAAGGTTCTCGGGGAGCAGAAATGCATGTCCACACTGCATGACAGGCCAAGACAATCAGCAAGATTGTTTTTGTTTTTTTTTTTTCAGATGTAACTTATTTTCTGTGTAAATAAAATATAAGGTAGCCACTGACTGGCTAACACAGCTTGTTTGTAGTCTTCCCCAATGTTTCATGGGCTGCATAACTCTCAAAGTAAGTCCAGACCTGTTGGGAGCTATGAGCCTAACCTCAGCCATGTTGACAGAAACCGCCATATAGCAAGTTAAGTTTCTATCTCCTCATCTAAATGCTCAGTTACCAGAAATGAAGAAATCGTATGCTTGGGTGATAAGTCCCCCTCCCCCCATGCTGCTGGTAACTGATAAAGAAACAGAGAGATTAGCCAGTAACTCTGTGATCTTTGGCCTGATTACATCCTCTTCCCCCTACAACCTTATACAAACCTACATGCAAGAATAAACTCTCAAGGTGTTGACCAGAAACTCGGCTTGGTCTCCTTCTTTGTGTCTGTTTGCCTCTTCCCATTCAGGTTGACTTCCCCTCGGGTCCTTGTTCAACTCCCCGCTGGCCGGGGCACAGACCCCCCCCCCCAAAAAAAAAAAAATCCTACAAAATGCTCTTTCTCTTGTTCTCTTACCTATCCTTCCTTCTTCCTCAGCCTCCAGGGTGTCCTACCCAAGAATTGTTTCAGAAAGTATCCAGAACTGAAGAGATGGCTTAGCAGTTAAGCACTTGCCTGTGAGGCCTAAGGACACTGGTTCGAGGCTTGATTCCCCAGGACCCACGTTAGCCAGATGCACAAGGGGGCGCACGCATCTGGAGTTTGTTTGTAGTGGCTGGAGGCCCTGGCACACCCATTCTCTCTCTCTCTCTCATTCTCTCTGCCTCTTTCTCTGTCTGTCACTCTCAAATAAATAAATAAATAAATAAATAAATAAATAATTTTTTTTAAAGTATCCAGCATGATTTGCAGATCCTGTAGTGTCCACTAAGAGCAGCCGGGCCCCGGTATGGGCACCCTGGATGATTACACTCACATAAGTTTCAACCTCATTGAAGCCAACATCTGAGGAGAGGCCAAAGCAGGTGCTGGTAGCTTTCTCCTCATACGGATGCTGGTTACATTTAGATCTCTCTGTGGGCTGTCTAACATTATTTGAAAGACAAACTTGCAAGTGCTTTTGAGAGAACAGAGTCTTTCATTATACCAGTAAGCAAGAAGCTCAATAACACAGAAATAGGTGTTATGTTAGTCCTGCTCGAAATACAGCCTAAAGAAAACAAAAATCATAGAATAAATGAAAACTCTGTCACATCATCACAGTTCAAAAATCAGCATAAATGCCTGGAATATTTGACTGTTCCAATATCTCATGAAATGTTCACATCAGTATGGTAGCTATCACCTACTAAAATACTGAACATATGCAACTCATGTGCTCAATTAGCATTTCAAATTGCTGGCAGTGCCAAAGCACGGTCTGAGAGCAAAAGGGGAAACTGCATTCTAATGTAACTTCTGAGAAATGCCGCTCAGCAAAACCCATACATCAACAAGCTGCGGTACAGAGCCTGTCTCTCTGCACAGTGAATCACCAGCGTTGCCTGTGGTGGAGCAGAAGCGACCATTGTTGATGACAAGCCTAAGACAAAGGAGAAATTCACCTACAAGGTAATTCCACACCCTCCCCATTTCCTCAGGGAAGGCAAATGAGGCCGAGATGTCGCAAGGAGGGGTTCCATCCTGTGAAAATAAAAACATCACCTGTCGGCTAAGCTTCCCCACTTCCAAGTGCAAATACCAAGATGTAATTAATAAGTGAAGAGGTGCCTTTGTAAAAATGTGTGTGTGTGTGAGTGTGTGTGTGTGTGTGTGTGTGAGCATGTGTTTGTATCTGTGTATGGGTGCATGTGTACCTGTGCACGTGTGTGGAGATCAGAGGACAACTTCAGGTGTCATCCTCAGGATGCCTTCCACGTCCTTCGAGACATGGGGCCTCATTGGACAGGAGCTCACTAAATTGGCAGACTAGCTGGCACGCAAGCATTGGGTGTCTGCCTGTCTCTGCCTCCCATGATGGTTTCAGGGGTGGGACATTTGGGAGGCAGTAGAGAAGTCAGGGTGGTATTCTCATGATAAAACCAGTGCTCTCAGAAGAGGCCGGAGAGCCAGGACCTCTTTCATCTCGCACCATGTGAGGATACAACTGGAAAGTGTCTGTTTACAACACAAAGGAGGCCCTTACTGGAACCCAACAACTTTGGCCACAGTCTTGGGCTTCTGGCCTCCTGGATGGTGTGTTGCAGGTAAGCCATCCGGTCAGCTGTATTTCATAACTTTAGGCCCAACTAGGACAAGGACTAACACAAGCTAAAAGAAAATAAAACAGATTTTTGGAAGCCCAGAAATACATATTTTGGCTGTTTTGGTTTGTTTTTCTAATTAATCAAGTGAGAAAGTTAAGAAATGACAGTAAGCATTAATTGAACTATATGACATTACTAATATTCAAGGCTTCTGTTTTCTTTTAAATTTCATGCATGTACATATATTTTGGTTACATATATATGCCCATCACCCTATCTTATCCCCATTCCAGCTGAATTCCTTCTTCCCACCACTTACCAGTGGCTACACCACTGAAAAGAGTAATATTCCTCTTTCCCCAGTCTGCATTCACTGCCATTAGCTCCTCAGGGAGGGGGGAGGTCTTAGGAACCTTTGCTCCATCCAAGGACGAAGGTTGACTGGCCCTGTCTTGTGCAGGTTACCACAGCTTTAATCTTTGTGTTATTGTTTTGTCTATGAGCTGTTAATTTTACATGATTCAAAGGTGTTGTCAAAATAAGGACAATCATAGCTGAGCAGAGTGGCACACGCCCTTGATACCAGCACTCGGAGGCAGAGGTAGGAGGACTGCCTGGAGTTCAAGACCACTCTGAGACTACATAGTGAATTCCAGGTCAGCTTGGGTTAGAGTGAGACCCTGCTTCGGAAAAAAAAAAAACCGAAGGGAAATCATGGAATTGTTTTTCCTGGCTGTTGAGTTGCCAGGGCCTGACGCATTGATGAGATTTGTGAGCCCAAGGGCTCATCCTCAGGCAACCTTCTCCCATGGGCCACAGTCATTAGCATGCAAGAGATGGACATGGCCATGCGTGCTTTGGGAGACATTTTCCTCTAACCCGAACTTTAAAGTGGGTTGAATGCCGAAAAGGATCAATGAAGTGCCCCACACTAAATAGGAGGAAGCTCTTCCTCCATGTTCAACTTTAAACGTATACCACTTTTAAATTGAAAAGAAATACAAGGTTGTTTCCCATGAGCACATACCCTCACCCACGCTGGGGACATCCTCTACAGTGTTCCTCACAGGTAAATGAGCATATATATTCCAAAGCAAAGTTGCTTTAAAATCCATCCATGAAAGCACAAGATAGCAGGAAATTTTCAGCACCACTCCTTGGTATCTAATCCCTTGTGCTACAGTAAGTTTTTGCACATCTCTCAGTTTCTTTTGCTTTTCTTTTTTTTTAGAGAGACAGAGAAAGGGAGAGAGAGAGAATTGGTACACCAGGGCCTCAGCCACTGAAATCGAACTCCAGACACTTGCGCCACCTACTGGTCATGTGCAACCTTGCGCTTGCCTCGCCTTTGTGTGTCTGGCTTACGTGGGATCTACAGAGTTGAACATGGGTCCCTAAGCTTCTCAGGCAAGCATCTTAACTGCTGAGCCATCTCTCCAGCCCTCTCTCAGGTTCTCAAACCTGGATAAATGACATGTTTTACTAACTTGTGTGTGTATGTGTGTGTATATATATATATATATATATATATATATATATATATATATATATATAATCTACACAAGGATGCCCAGAACCTACAGCTTTTTCTTTCTTCACCCAAAGATGGATATGGATATCCTCCCACTGCATCCAGACAGGGAAGCATCCTAAACTGCACTCAAAGTGCCCCTGAGGCAGAAAGCCCCTGTGAAACTTGTAAAGCAAGTTAGTGGGTGATGTTACGTGTATAGTGACAGCCTTGTGACAAAAGAAGGCTAGAAGGAGTGCCTGCAGAGAAGTCATTCAGAGATGGTCACTGATTTTAAAACTAGTCCCTCCCTCATGATCTCATAGGTTTCACCCTGCTCTGAGCTGCTACAAAGGTGGACATTATAATATTTCTGGCACAGGGCTACACTACTTTGAGGCAATCTCAATTTCACTGCAAGGCAGTCCAGGTTTTCAAAAATGTGTCAAATCAATCCAATTTCATTATGTTTAAGTTCAACATACCAGTCATAATTTAAAATTATGCAATCAGGAAAAAATACACAGACTAATCCATTTTCAAATTTAAAAAGCGTTCAACTTATGTATTTCAACATGCAGCCTTGTGTAACTGACAAATTTAACCAATAAAAATACAGGGGAGGCCAGGCGTGGTGGCGCACACCTTTAATCCCAGCACTCGGGAGGCAGAGGTAGGAGGATCGCCGTGAGTTTGAGCCTACCCTGAGACTACAGGGTGAATTCCAGGTCAGCCTATTCTAGAGTGAGACCCTACCTCAGAAAACCAAAATAAGAATAATAAAGTAAATAAATAAATAAATAAAAATTGTTCATTGTTGATATAAAATTCCAATTTAACTGATAACCCTACTTTTCTATTTCTTCTTTAAACTGAACTATTTATTGTTTACACTATTATAAACATAACATTGGGATCGCTCTTGAAATGTGTGCCATTCTAATCATGCCACAATTGTACCCTAACACAACGCAAGTACAAGGGTACCTACACATCTGACTCTTTCCATGCCAGGGAGAGAGCGTGCCTGGGAAACCCTTTCCATGGGCTGAAGCAAGCACGTCTTCTCCCCAGATGGGGCACCCACTACAGATCCAGGGATTATTTCACCAAGAGCAGTTTTGTTGAAACCATGAGCTTATTGAGGTTACTTACAGAAGAAGGTGAGGGGTGGCTTACAGGAGCATGGATGACTCAGACTGCATCCCCGAAAAGGCCACCCCAGCATAGGTGACAACTCACCAAGCTCTGGAGCTCACTGCACAACTTTCAGGCAGCCCAGCTGGTCAGTGTCCAGCACACTAAGCCACAGGCAGGCAGATGCAGGCAGCTCTCCCTTTCCCTAAGCAGGCTTTCCCCTTTATGTAGCCTTAGGGCCGAGTCTTACAACCTTTCCCCAGAACTGTCGACTTCCTGAGTGGATGGAACTTACTTCCTGTTCCCCCCCCAACAAAGAACTGGGTGCTTCTGTTCCTAACTGACATAACCTAGGGGAGTGGTTATGTCAAGTGTAAGTTTAGGTCTCCCAGACTTGACTTCCTGAATCAGAGTCCTTCCTTTCTTACCCTGAATCGGAAGATACCTGCTACACAACAGAATACTACGGCTAGTTCCAAATGAAAGGAGAATGCGCATCTTGGCTATCTCTGAACCGGTCTCCAGAAGCCAGAAAACAGCTGAATGGCCCGGCCCAGCTACTTCCTTTCCCTGGGGCACTCACTACACACCCTTCCATAGACATTCAAGCCATTAGACTAGACATTTACAGTCCGTGTAATCTGCATGTGCCAACAACACAAAGTATACTGTCACCTGGACATTCCTTAGCAAAAATACTATAGTGTTCTGGAGGGAATTACCATGGGATATATTTTGTAATCATGGAAAATGTTAATAAAAATTAAAAAAAATAAAAAAATTTAAAAAAACTAAAACAAAACAACAACAAAAAAATACTATAGTGTTTATAATTCAGTCAGTATTACAAATCTATTTTAAAATTATCATCACCAGCATTAATATTATGTTACAGTGCTGGGAATTGACCCCTGGGGCTTCATGCACGCTGGGCAAGTGCTCTATCACTAGATTCCTGGCCCTGAAGTTTCTTTTTCTTTTTTTTTTTTTTCTTTTTTATTTATGTACTTCGTGTGATGTCAAATTGTTGCTTTATCTTTAAGTTTTTATAATAGCCAAATCAGGCAGATTTCCATATAAAACTCACTTTGTTACCCGTCAGCTGGCTCCTGTGAGCCAGGGCGCAGGCAACGGATCCATGTATTTTGACATGTTAACTACCAGTTAGGATTGGCCAGGTTGTTAATCAACTGAGTTCAACGGGTTGTTCATAAGAGTAAACACACACAGTTCATAGAAAGTAGGGCTGCCTTCCATCTTCACACCTGCAAAGAAGTGATTAAGAAAGGGAATAAATCAGAACAAAGGGGGGACAATGAGACCAAAATGAGAAGAAACGTGTGAAGGAGGAAGAGCTGAGTTGGGTATGAGTCACTGCCCCACACTCCTGCTCCTTGTGCCAAACTACGGGCATTTCTTTTTTAATTTTTTTCTTTAATTTATTTATTTGAGAGCGACAGACACAGAGAGAAAGACAGATAGAGGAAGAGAGAGAGAATGGGCGCGCCAGGACTTCCAGCCTCTGCAAACAAACTCCAGACGCGTGCGCCCCCTTGTGCATCTGGCTAACATGGGACCTGGGGAACCGAGCCTTGAACTGGGGTCCTTAGGCTTCACAGGCAAGCGCTTAACCGCTAAGCCATCTCTCCAGCCCACTACGGGCATTTCTGCTGCCCATCACTCCTCTAAGAAGTTCCAATATGTCCTGAAGGTTTTCCATGTTAGCCCTTAGTGATCCAGCTCTGTTTCTCCTACTACATGCCATGTCGCTGCAAAAATACGCCCGTTTACTTCATCACCATGAACATGTTACTTTTATTGCTATTATGGACCATTCTGTAATGAACATATTCTTATGCACATTCCAAAGATTTTAAAATGTGACATCTAGGAAAGAGAATTTTCTTGTTTAAAGAAATGTGGAATTTTAAGTAGATACAGGTAAAAAGGACTAGAGAAGATGGTGGTTTGTCCTCTGGGCAAAAAAAAAAAAAAAAAAAGACTGGAATGATGACTTAAAGGAATTTTTATCCTTATTGATAGTGGATTTTAATGATTATTGTTTTAAAATCTTTTATTTTATTTTATTTGTGTGTGTGTTCGTGTGTGTGCGTGTGCACATGCATGCACACACATGCCAGTGTGCATTGCTGCTGCAAGTGAATGTCCAACTGGCTTTGTGTGAGTGGCTAGAGAATTGAATCCCAGGCCAGTAGGATTTTTAAGCAAACATCTGTAACCCTTGAGCCATCTCCTCAGCCCCTTAATTATTTTTTAATGTATGTGTATGATTTCATGTTCACATGTGTATGTGGGTGGGCATATACTTATAAACCAGAGGACAACTTCCAGCATCCTTCCTCAGGAATAGTGTCCATATTAGTATTAGTATTTTGTTTTTGAGAGAGAGAGAATGGGCACACCAGGTCCTTTCAGTTGCTGTGAGTGAACACCAGACACATGCGCCCCCTTGTGTGCATGTACAACACGGCACACTTGGGTCACCATGTGTTTGGCTATGTGGGACCCGGAGACTCGAGCATGCATTTTTAGACTTTGCAGGCAACACCTCTTTTTATTAATTTGGACACAGGGTCACTCATTGTCCCAAAGCTTTCTAAACAGACTGCATTAGCTAGCTGGAGGCTCTACTCCCTAGCACTGGGATTAGAAGTACACACCCCGCACTAAATATTTACATTATTACGGGGGGGGTCGCTCAAATTTAAGTTCTCATGTTTACAATGAAACCACCCTAATGACTGAGCCAGCTCTCCAGCCTGAGTTTTAATTGTATATTATCAAATGCAACTTATTCATTCGTCATGTCATGATTTGAAGAAAAATGACCATTGGCACAGAATATATCAATGACTTAAACCATTTCAAATGTAAAAGAGATCAAATCCACCCACCTATTAATTTGGATCCCAATCTAGGGTAAAAATAGCTATCCTACAGAGAGAAGGCTGAGCTCTAGATGCTCACACACACACACACACACATCAGTGGACTATATAAAAAGGACCCCTTGAACGAGCCAAACACTTGGCTTTTTCACCCAAATATGGATTTAAGCGCTGTTAATGGGGTTGGAATTTCTGAGGCAACCACCAGTGAGTAGCTTTCCATGTTAGGTTCTAAATAATTTCAACAAAAATTTAAGGGATAAGCCAAAATATCTTTGTGTTTGTGTGTGTCTTCCTTCCCTCCTTCCTTTTTTATTATTTATTTATTGCTTTTTTGTTTTGGAAATGTGGTCTTGCTATGTTGCCCAGACTGGACTCAAATCATGGGCTTAAGAGATCCTCTTTCTTCAGACTCACTTCCTAGTAGCTGGAGAGTCTCCAAAATATCTTTATTTGCTGGGGATCGTATCATGCTTGGCTAACATATGGGGGCCCTGAGGTTTGGTCCTCAGTAACACCCACACACACAGACACCTTTAAAAGCTGATACTTAATAGGTTTGAGAAGACTGATGAGTCTCCCTACCAATAGTAAGCCCTGTGGGCTGGGGGCAGTTATGGATTCCTGGCCCAAAATAGGTCACATCGAAGGAATACTTTGTCACTACCAGGCAGGGGCCCAGCAGGACTCAGAGGACACACCCTGATCAAGATAATTCAAGGAGAAATATCCTAACCCCAATATTCCCAAGTAGTCATGGGCAAAGTACCCTGAGAACATTATGAGTAGTGAGCTTGATCCACCAGCAACGGGCTCTGGGACAGAGACTCAAAACAGGCAGAATGTCTTGTTGGGTGTTGAAGATCAACATCTCTATGGGAGTAGAAAAAGTTGGATTGGGCAAAGGGAGGTATACAATGCAGTGAACTTTGTTGCAAAGACCTCAGCTAACTCCATGGGAAAAGTTCCGAGTCTGGTATGATCCTTCCCTGATGTCTTGTTAGATCCAGGGAAGTTGGTCCTTTATACCTTGGCACTGTCCAGAGCTGCACATTTCCTGGGGGCTGGAATGTGTCCCCGATGAAGCGAAGGGGATATTTTGTTAACGGTGATTCCTGGAGAGGGACTCTCCTGAGTGTCCCAAGACACCCACCTTTAGCAATTGAGAGAATGAAGTTCTCAGTTCTGATGGGGGCAGTGCCCCACACAAGTCAGTCTGGCTCAATTCCAGACCACTTAGATGCACTTTGTTCATATGGATGAACCTCCAGAATGAATTTCCAGAAGCCTAGATGTCTTACTTCCCTAGGAATACTTACAAAAGGAAGGTTAGTGACTTGAACTGGAGCCATGTTATACCTGGTTTCAAGGTAACTTACATACATCATCTCCCTCTTCCCACTGTTCTTCCTAGATGGCTTACCTGGTGGGGTCATCCTGACCTTTATCAGTAAAACATGAGCCCTTCTTAAGCTATGATCATGTTATTTTTCCATTTACTTTTATAATTAGATGAGGGACTTTCCATACAATTCACTTCATGCCAGGGTTGCAGATTCTTTTTACCATTGAGTCCTTTGTCTCATAACCACAAGGAATTAGACACAGGTGTGAGCAGAGAAAACAAGATTTATAAAGAAAAAGGGTAAAAGAGCTCCAGAGTGTCAGGGCAGGCATGTTTAGGATTTCAGAAAGAAAGGAGAAAAAGAAGTTATGCTCTTTGAGTTAGAACTCAGAAAAGTAGACAGGCTGGGCAGTGAGAATCTGTGAGCCACTACACTGAGGGAGAGGCTTCTGGGGAGGATAGTACATTATCTCATTAAGAGAATAACTGGTCTTCCCACCTCCTTGAATGAGGGGTGGCCTCTTGACCCGATGAGTGATTGACAGCCTCCCTTGGATTAATTTGTACAAGAGGAGACCATAGTTCTGACACCAACACCTTCCTCCCTTTCCCACGGTATTTTAAATCCTATGGACAGCTGATCCTGATTTTTAAAAATATGTTTTCAGGGAAAAAGAATAGCTCTAAGCTCCTTCGGATCATCAGGATTCATTACTCTTGCTATGAAGAATGGATGCTATTCTACTTGCTCGGTAGACTTTGTCAGAAAAGACGAATAGTTGGGGATTCCCGTGGAGTTTCCAAGAGGTCATGTGCTCCTCCTGGAAACAGGCCTCCCAACCTCCGAAGCCTTCAAGTACAGTAAGAAGATGCCAGATTCCCTCAGTGGGTAACTTGCACTGATGCAAACTAGACCGTGCCCATCTCTATTCTGTGCTTCCCATATACACAGTGCTATCCATTGGAGCAACAGTCCTGGAAAGTGTTGATTCAGGATGCACACCATGTCCTGGAGGATGATGTTCTTCCTCCCACTGTATCAGTTTTAGCTGAGACCACACAAGCCTTGTTCTCTGGATGCTATGGTAAGTGATTGGGGTGGACAGCCGCAGTTCGCTGGGATGAACCTCCAGACCAGACACAGTTGTAGGAGGAAGGAAATTTATTTGAAGCTTACAGATCCAGGGGAGGTTCCATAATGGCAGAAGAAATTGGCCCCCTTTTAGAGGACCAAGCAGAGAGCAAAAAGCTAAAAGCCACCACCACCAGCATCACAGACATACACGCTTCAGGGACTCCAGGCAGAACTGAGGCACCTTGCATATTTTAGGATGGAATTCCCCAAACACACCTTAGGGCCGGACCCTAGGATCCACCCCCAGGGACACCTCCTCCAGCCAGGCGGCGGGAAATCGAAGAAGCTTTAATAAACCTCCTGAATCTATTGGCAGACATCTATTCAGAGTAGCTCAGCGATAAGGTCAGCAGAGACTATGGTCACAGAACCACTGCTACACCTCCTTGGGTTTAACTGGGTGCCTCTGCCCAGTGCATAGCTGCATGGGAGCTCCTGCGTCAGTGAACCAGGCACTCTGAACCATTTGAGTTACAAGCCAACAGATGCCTTTAAGCAAAAAAAAGAAAAAAAGATAACCTTGTGTGTATGGTCTACATGTTGACTCCTTCAATACACATCACTGATTCCTCCAACTTGGGATGTGTCCAACGAAATCATTTGTCACCAACTGGCTGACTAGGCTCCACAGAAGACAGTGCCAAACCGTGGTTCAATGTGGATCTCTGTTCCTAGAGGTCTGGATTATCACCAGTTGGCAGATCCATCTTGAAGGAATTCCTGTGGTCAGGGCCCTGTATAGCTTCTACCTCTGACCATGTGGCATGAAGTTCAGAACTAATGTCACCTAACTAAGCCACTCTGCCTGCTTGATGGTTTGGTTTTTCTTACATGCAGCTGTTCTCTGTTGAGCATTTATATTTAATACAAAACTTGTAGATTATGCTGTCTCTCATACTTGGTTCTTCCCCCAGACCTCTTTATTCCTAATTCTCCAATTTTTCTCTTTCTGTGAATCAGATAAACCATTGTTGTTTTTTTTTTTTTTAATGATCATGGATGCCCAGGTACTGTTATTGTGGTACTTCTTTTTTCCACATAAAGTGTGTAACCATGTATGCTCCCTCCTCAAACTTCTGCCCGTTTGCAAGATTTCTCCTCGCTCTTTCAGGATTGCCCCAGAATGTACTAAATTTGACCACTTCCAACCTATACCCAGAGAAAGAGCCAACCCATCTCTTTTGCCAGCTGGTCAAAGGGCCATCCTGCCCACACATGTGAGCAGCTGAGAGGCCAAGAGTTGCAGGTGAGTGAGCCTTTGTCACTTGCACATGTGGCTTCCTTCGCCTGACCTCCAATGTCACTCTTTCCTCCCACCACAATCCACGATTGCTGCTGGAAGTACATGATCACTGATGTGCTGGGTATGACGGCAGTCAAGGAATTCAAGGGCTCAGATCCTACAGGTCAGCCTCCTGGAACCAGGAACGGTGTGCAGATTGGTAGAGAGGAGATTTAAAAGCAAACGGAGTTTTCAGGGCACTCCGAAGCCCTACCCGCCAGAGAGTCAGAGCCCTGGGCGGCGGAAGCGCTGGTGCTTCCGTGCGCAGCTTTTCCTAATTATTCTTCCCAAATCAACCAATTAGCAAAAAGTCTACCTCACAGCAGCAAAAGGGTAGACAAGGAAATGGTACTTCAGGAAATTCTTCCCAGCGGAATCCCATAGTGGACTAGAACATTTCAGGTCTGATAAGCAGGCTGAGCGGGAAGTCACGGGCCAGAGGCCCTGACTGCAACCGGCTAGAACAAAGTGTTATTAGGACCTTGAATGCCCTAGTGCTGGGCAGCCTCAGCGCTGTCTAACAAAACATTCTGCGGAGACTAAAAAAAAAAAAAAAAAATAGGAATCTGGGCTGCCCAGAAAGGTGCCCCTGGCCACATGGTGGTTTGATTCAGGTGTCCCCCATAAACCTAGGTGTTCTGAATGCTGGGTTCCCAGCTGATGGAGATTTGGGAATTAACACCTCCAGGAGGAGGTGTATTATTGGGGGCAGGCGTATGAGTGTTATAGCTAGCTCCCCCTTGCCAGTGTTTGGCACAGTCTCCTGTTGCTGTTGTCCATCTGATGTTGGCCAGGGGGTGATGTCCACCCTCTGCTCATGCCATCCTTTTCCTCTGCCATGATGGAGCTTCCCCTCGAGTCCATAAGCCAAAATCACCTCCTTTTCCACACAAGCTGCTCTTGGTTGGGTGTTTTCTGCCAGCAGTGCAAACCTGACCGCAACGTATGGGATGCTGTTGATGGGACGGGAAAGCTAAAGGGTTCATCTTATATTATCTTAATTAATTTACTTGTAAGCGGCTCCAGGTGGCTTGCAGCTGCTGGGCAGCACAGACGCTAGGGAATATGTGAAGACCAGCAATAGGGATGAACCCCGAGAGCATTCAGAGTCTCCATGGAATCATTGACAGCATCAGACACTTTCAGGTATGAAGTTGAAAGTGTCAATGAGTACAGAGCAAGCTTAGGAGTCATGGAGTCCAGGCCAGGGCTCAACAGCTGTGTAATTTCCGGAAAGACCCGATTTCTTCACTTGCGACCGTAGACTACCATTTTACAGCATCCCTGTGGACCTCGATGACAGTATTGCCTGTGCAGTGTCCTGTCCATGGTAGTCACTCCATTAACACTTCCTTTGATCCCAGATACAAGCCCCAACTTCCTAGACCTCAGCTTGCCTATCTCTGCTATTCCTTGGCTAATCCCCAGGAAAGCAGCCCCATGGGGGAGCTGAGCTTGCCTGTCCCACTGGGAAGAAAACTGTAAGCAGAGCTTGCTGGTTCACTTATTCACATTTATTGAGTTGAGAATCGAAAACCAGGATAACTTGGAGTATAAAATAGGGGGCATTTTAGTTATTGTTCAGGGTGTGAAAAATAGAATTTCTTCCATTCCATGTCTAATGGCCCCCACTGACAAAATTCCCTAATGAAAACCAGCAGCCTTTTCACATCCGTGGAAGTGAGGTTCTCACCTATTTTTGCTGCCACTTCCAAGGAGTAAAACTCTGAGAAAGGAGGTACTAAAATGATCAGCCGAGGGCTCTTGTCTGGAAATTACGTAATTCCCACGTGGCAGGCAGCCCAAAGCCAGATCTGGCAACTCACCAAGGTTTGCTGAGGGCCGACTTCTCTGTTTGTTTGGCTCTTGGGCGAGGTGCTTTTGTTTTGGTTTGGGATGTTGTGAGAGATGTTGTGAGCTGTGTGAGTGTTCTCAGGTCGGCTTTCTAGCCCGTTGTTGGGACACAGAGAAAGCTCCCTTTGTCTGGGGAGCTTGGTGATGATCTTGTTTGCGTGGCAGGAGGTGTCGGGAGGTTCAGGAGTTCACATTCTCATCTGAGCTCCAGGATGGGTCCGCCTGATGAATTTATGCTTTGATTTTTTTATCTGTGTCTCAGCACCAGACATCATATAAATAAATGAATACATAAAATAAAATTCATGAACCTGGCCTAGGGATGTGAAGCCGGGAAGCCTTGTTGAAGTTTCAGAGATGCGTTTTAACATCAGAGCTTCTCCGTCTTGTGATTTATTATTTCCTATGCAGAAACCTTGTAACGAAGAGACATAGCAGGTCCGTCCTGGCTGCCCCAGAATGGAACACGATGGAGGAGCTATCAAAGAAATTAAAAAGCCCTGTACTGGAGAGATGGCTTAACGGTTAAGCACTTGCCTGTGAAGCCTAAGGACCTCTGTTCGAGGTTCGATTCTCCAGGACCCACATTAGCCAGATGCACAAGGGGTGCACGCATCTGGAGTTCGTTTGCAGTGGCTGGAGGCCCTGGTGTGCCTTTCTGTCTTCCTCTCTCTCTCCCTCTCCCTCTTTCTCTCTCTGTCTCTTTCAAATAAATAAAAAACAAAAACAAAAAAGAAATTAAAAAGCCCGTTGTGTCCACTGTCAGAGTACACTTTTATAGCTTTTCTTCTGGTGATAATCCTACAAATTGAAGTCATGTGGGTGGATTGACTCTTCTACCCTTTTCAAAGCTGCAGTGATAAGCTGGCCTTCCTAAGTGTCTGTGGGAAAGGGCAGTGAGCATTCACGATAATTAAAGGTGCTCAGATCCCAAGGAAATTTCTATTCCCAGGCTGATACCATTCTTATATCACTTTCTGCTCTTTATTTCTTTATCGTCCTATGAGAAATAGGAAACAGTTAAGTTCCGAACTACTAAAAAACTCACTTTGGATTCTTAAAAAATAAACCCTCTGCTTGAATAGAATACAACAGCATCTTTTCATATTACCTTCCTTTAAATGGTTCTGCCAGTTTGCAATCGATCCTTTTCAGAAAGATGAAAAAAGAGCCAGGCATGGTGGCGCACGCCTTTAATCCCAGCACTTCAGAGGCAGAGGTAGGTGGATTGCAGTGAGTTCGAGGCCACCCTGAGACTACATAATGAATTGCAGGCCAGCCTGGACTAGGGTGAGACCCTACCTCGAAAAAACAAAAGAAGCAAAAAGAAAAAGAAATGAAAGAAAGAAAGGTGGAAAAAAATGGGGTTACATCCTAACTGGGGAGTTTTTTTTTATCTACAGAACTTTCCCTGCGGGGTAACATTGACATCTTAGAACTATGTTAGCAGCCGTGGGTGGGTGAGGGTCCACATCACCTCTCCAGGGCATAGAGAAAGTATGCTCTGTAGTTCCTTGTTCTGAGGAAAATGAGGGCCAAGCAGTGCCCTGAGTCTGACCTGCTGCCCTTGGTCAACAATTATAAATTCCCTTCTCTTCCTTCCTTTTCCGCCTCCACTCAGGGGGCCCCTTGGCGGGCGAACCAGCTCCTAAACGGACGTTCAGAGAAATGTGGACGGTTGCGTTGCCCAGGAGCACACGGTTCACAAAAGGCACAGGGACACAATGCGGCCATGTTTAGTTTGCACCCTGCACCCCACAGAGAAAAGATGCCACGCCAGCTCCTTCCTTGCCCCCACCTTCTTGCTACATGGCTGGTTGCATCCCGGCCATCAGATAGACCTGCAAGCCACAGGGCAAGGGCATTTTTCCCCCCTGCTATTGTAATGTCAGACTGAAGACATCATCAAAGCCCAAAGGATAGAAAAAACAGGGCAGCCCTGCCCCACCCCAGTGGCTTTTCCTGTCTCTAGAGTCCAGGGTGGAGCTCTGCACAGGGCCCTGGGGACATGTCATCAGGGAGTCCCGGCCAAGGCCAACTCAGGTGTAGGTCCTAAAGCACAGCTCCTTCCAGCAATGCGTCTTCAGAAACTATGTCACTTAGCCTTTGAACTTTCATTCCCCATATAGTTCATGTAATAATGGCCCTTGCTTCACAGAGCTCAAATGAAGCTCAAATAGATAATACAGAAAAAGCATATACGAGCCTGGAGAGACGGCTAAGAGGTTAAGGCACTTGCCTGTGAAGCCTAAGGACCTAGGTTCAACTCCGCAGAACCCACATAAGCCAGATGCATATGGTGGCACATGCATCTAGAGTTCCTTTGCAATGGCAGGATGCCCTGGCACACCCGTTCTCTCTCTCTCTCTCTCCCTCTCTCTCTCTCTCTTTCTCTCTCTCTCTAATAAGTAAATAAAAATAAAATATTTTAAAACCATATATAAGGGTGTGGTGGGACATACCTACACTTTCAGAATTTTGGAAACGGAAGTAAGAGATAGAGTTCAGGGCCTGTCTCAGCTATGTAAGTAAACGGAAGCCAGCCTTGTCTCCATGAGACCCTGTTTCAATAATAACAAATAATTAATTAATAGGGTTTCCAGTCTCACAGGGGCTGAACAAACATGAGTTCTTTGTCTCTCTTCATTCTCTTACCTAAACTCATCAGTGAATAAGTAGCATGCGCTCTCTCGCACACGCAAAGAATTACAAGTCAAGAGAGACAGAGGAACCAGTGAGAGGAGGGCATCCAACTCTGCACACAAGAGAGTCACACGTCCTGCGGTCCCCCGTTCCCATCTATAAAATCAGGAGTGTTGTTGAAGATCTGACGAAAAATGATGTGGTCAACAACTGAGAAAAAGAGGGGAAGTGATGACAAGGAATTCCAGTCCTCAATCATGATACCAGGCTACAAAAGCTCCTACCAGACCGAGAAGTCTGGCCGGGGGAGGACCACAGAGATGTGTCCCGACTCCCTCAAGTCCCCACTGCTGGAGGACGCGGGAAAGGTGCTCAGCCGCGCATCCAGCATCAGCGGTTGATTGGTAACAGGATCAATAATACACGAAACACTCAGCCGAGGTTGGAGGTGATTCCTCCCTTTCCATTTTTTCTAGCAAGCTCTCAGGCCTCCAAGCTGAGACAAAGTGGCCGCGTGGGAGAGCTGTCGCGCAGAGCCCAGCTCACTGTGACACTTCCTCCGGCTTCCATTAGAGCCTTGCCCCTGAATAGAAGCCCACTGCCAGGCTCCTAGAAAACAGTGCTGAGTGCAGATTGTGGAGACCCTAAGGAACGTCAATTTTGAAATCTAGCTTCTCAATAGACACAGACATTCCCATATGGACTGATGGTCAGATGTCTTCCTGCCCCCCTGGGTCCCTTTGCATCTGAGGAACTGACTCTTTCTTCAGCAAACTGCTGGGAAGGAGATCTCATTGGGAAGCCCATGGCTCACATCAGTCCAGATGGACACGATGTGTTTTCTAGTAGGTATTTACTTGAACTGGAGTCTTGAAGACACCTGGGTAGGAGTCAGAAACTGGGTGGTCCTGGAGAATGTCCAGAGACCCACCCATCTGGTGCCAAGTACATATTCTAAGCAACAAAATTTTTCACATTTCTGAAAAGGGTGTTGGTGTTCAGTTCTCACTCAATCTTAATTTTCCCTTGAGGTCATCTGGAGTTGCCTGTTGTTAAAGGAATGGCGGGGCTTCCTCAGGCCCTCTTGGTTGGTGATTTTAGAAGTGTTCCCCAAAGTCCAGGCATCATAGGAGGCTGTGCTTAGCCACAGAGGAACAAGGCAAATATGCTACACTAGTTTATACTGAACACAGACAGCTCTGTGCATTCCCTAATGAACACTTGGCTTTTTATCCAGCCAGCATCACATGAAATGAAGCCAAATACTTTTTTTTGCTTACAGGTAAAAGGAATGGGGAAAAAAAGAAAAAGAAGTGAGATTAGCTCTTAAATATATCATTTGCTATCGGGGATTTTTGCTTTTATCTCGGGCAAAATGGCTCTGCTCTTAGTGCGAAGCCGCAGAAAGTGGATTGCACCACCGAAATAAAATTGTCTGCTAAAATGAGTGTGGTAGAGGCTTCCTCCCAGGAGCAGTGATTGCATGAAATGTGCTGTACGGTTTCCTCAAATCTTAACTCTGACCAAGTTTACTTATCTCGCCCACGACCCACACTGTGCACCCCACATCTCAGATCCGGTCCAGACCACACTGACTGTTGGGATCATTTCTCTCATTCAGTCCTGTGACTTTGCAGGGCTCAGTGGCGACTCTGGGGCAGTGCCCGGCCTTTCTTCACTTCTAGCCCATGAAAGGACACTGGGCAGAGGAAAGTATGACCTCTAAGATACTCTTTACTTCCATATAAGTGTGCAAAAACAAAACGAAAATATCACACTAGTAAAGGAACTGAGAAAGGTACTATAAATGACACTCAAAGTTGTTACTGTTTTAAAGTTGGTTTCTATTTAGAGGTATAGAGGGAACACACATTTTTATCATTTTGTATTTTTGCTAGTAAGTTTTAGTACCATCCCTAAGCAAACCAGATGTATTAATCAACTTCTTATGGCTCGGACAAAATTCCTGACAAAAATCTGTTTAAGGAAGGCAGAATTTATTTCACCTTAGAGTTCTGAACAGTAGAGTCCACCATGGTGGGAAAGCGTAGCAGGAAGTCACCGACACAGCATCGCACCGGCATGGAGCAAGCAGGGTGTTGCGGTCAGGTTCGCACTGCTGGCAGAAAACACCCAACCAAGAGCAGCTTGTGGGGGAAAAGTGCTGATTTTAGTTTACAGACTCGAGGGGAAGCTCCATGATGGCAGGGGAAAACGATGGCATGAGCAGAAGGTGGACATCACCCCTTGGCAAACATCAGATGGACAATAACAGCAGGAGAGTGTAGCAAACACTGGCAAGGGGAAACTGGCTATAACGCTCATAAGCCCACCCCCAATAATACACTGACTCCAGGCGGATTTAACTCCCAATTACTATTAGCTGGGGACCTAGCATTCAGAACACGTAGGTTTATGGGGAACACCTGAATCGAACCACCTTCTAGGGAGAGCCATGAATGCTGCTGCTCAGCCAGCTCTCTTCTTTTGATATAGTCCAGGACCAGCCCAGAATGGTGCCATCCACAGTTAAGATGGATCTTCCCACTTTAATTAACCTAATTAAGATAATCCCTCACAGACAAGAGGCCAATGTAGTCTACATAAATTCCCCACTGGTGATTTCTCGGTCTTGTCAATTGACAGGTGACATAAACATCTGAGAACAAATGCTAATGAGAGTACCAATGTCCAGAGCTAAGCTCTTTGCCCAAAGAGATGCCAACTTGCAGCCTAGGCAGGGGTGGGAGGCCCAAGCCTCTGGAACAATATGAGCTGGTTTGATTTAGGAGCAGTACCAACCTGATCCTCTAAATTGTTTCCTAGCCAGCTCTTTTGAAAGTCAATCCGGCTGTAATTTGCTACTAATTGTAGTTTAAAATGAGCTACTCTGGGCCCAGCTGATAGCAAGGCATAAATTCAAATAGCTGCTTTGAGGATGTCCTTGGATTAAGGTGAGCTTTAGTGTTCTTACGATCTTAGCGTCTGGAAATTGAATAATTTCTCTGCCTCTTGTATTGATCATCCTACTTATCAAATTAAGGCAAATCCTCAAATTATGGGAAAGACAAGAATTGTCCGTGCCGATTGAATTTCAGCAAAACTCAGGGCCATGGTGGCTAATTAGGCAGTTCTAGCCTATTGTGCTTTCCCTAGACTTCTCATCTTCTGAGATGTTTATTTTTCCTTCCATTGGCCACTGGTTCTTAGGGCCATGTTCACACAGTGTGGTCCATATAGCTCCCTAGACTCCACTTCTGTTCTAATAAATCAGAGGTTAGGTGTGGAAGGCAGATCCCAGGACTCAACTTTTAAAATAAGGTCCTGTGACTGAGGACGTAACTGAATGAAAGAGTGAGTGCCCAGCATGCACAAGTCCCTCGGCTCAATCCCTAGCACTGAAAGAAGGAGAATAAAAGGGCTGGAGAGATGGCTTAGCAGTTAAAGCAATTGCCGGCGAGGCCTAAGGACCCAGGTTTGAGGCTCCAGGTCCCACATCAGCCAGATGCACATCCTGGCACATGCATCTGGAGTTCATTTGCAGTGGCTAGAGGCCCTGGTATGCCTGTTTCTCTCTCTCTCTCTTGCTCTCTCTCTCTCTCTCTCTGCCTCTAATAAATAAATTTATTTTTTTAAGTTTTAAAAAATAAAAAATGTTTAAAAATGACTAAGAATAAGAAGAGGAGGAAGAAGAGGAAGAGGAGGAGGAACTAGAAGACTTCTGAAGGATTCGAATTATTCCCAAGTTTAGGTATCCCTGCCTTTGTGGAGAAATTAAGCAGGTTCTCCACAGGGAAATGTTTAAGTCAAGACCTTCAGTGCTGGTTTGAGTGAGATGGAACCCAACAGCAGCACATTGAGTGGAGGTGCCAGGATGAGCTTCTCTTGTCCTCCAACAGGCCAACGACTGACACTGCCCCCCACCCCCGGGGCACCACAGCCTCACGCTGGCCAGGCTGACCCCAGGGATGTTAAGATCACAAACCACGTTTCATGGTTCATCATAGTTTAACCATGATCTCCAGTCACTCACACACATTCCACTTCATTCTGGCCAGGGGCTCTCCTCTCACATCAGCCACATTCACATCCATCTGCCTGTGTTAAGAGCCTCCCCCTGTATCTATAGAAAGTCTCACCTCTGCTTCGTGACATATCCCAGTCCTTTTGACCAAAGGCCTAACTCCCCTAGAGTTCCTTTCTATCTGCTCTTTCAGCATTCCATTCTCTAAAACATTGCTTTGATTAGGATGAGATGTTTGTATTTTAAAATCAGCATTTAAAAGCTGGGTGTGGTGGTGCACACCTTTAATCCCAACACTTGGGAGACAGAGGTAGGTGGATCGATGTGAGTTCTAGGCCAGCCTGAGAGAACATAGTGAATTCCTGGTCAGCCTAGGCTAGAGTGAGACTCTACTTCGAAGAAACAATATAAACAAATAAATAAAATTAGCATTTTATTTGTGAAAGAGTGATCCAACCAGTTACATTTTGAAGTCCTCTAGCCAAGGAGACTACTAGTCTTTTCAATATTTTTCTCCTCAGTTGTCGTCACTGGTCACCACATCGAAGGCACACGTGGCAGTTGGAATGCATGTGTTTGTGATCAGGCCTCACGCTCGGTCCTCGGTGAGTAGAGCCTCTGGGGGATGGAGTGCTTGCTTGTGCGGTAGGTGTGTCACTAGGAGCTACCCTGGGGACTTGATAACCCAGCCCTCCTTGCCAATGTGAGTGGGCTGACTCTCACTGTTCCACCCCTGCCGACATGTGACTATGTGTATGTGCGTCAGCCTCCTGTCCCCACAGGGCTTCCCTACCGTGGTGAAACATCCCCTCCAAACTATAAGCCAGAAATAAATTTTTTACTTCCATAAACTGCTTCTGGCTGAATTTTTTTTTTTTTTTGTCCCAGCAATGAGAAGGTAACTGATGCAGTGTGATTCCAATAAAATTCTGTTAAAATCTGGCTGGAGAGATGGCTTAGCAGTTAAGGTGCTTGTTTGCAAAGCCTAAGGACCCATGTTCAACTCTCCAGATCCCATGGAAGCCAGATGCACAAAGGTGAGGCAAGGGCAAAGCCACACGTGTCCAAGAGGTGGCGCAAGCCGCTGGAGTTCTATTGCAGTGGCTAAGGCTTTAGTGCACCAATTTTCTCGCTCTCTCTCTTAAAAAAAAATATCTCTTAAAAACACTCATGTGGTGGTTTCAGCAAACTCCTGTCATGTCTGCTGCAGCCAGTGCTACCAGTCAGGAGTCCACATATGCAGAGGAAACAGAATCCCATAAGAAGGAGGCACAAAGAGGAGACTTCGTGTCCAGTCATCAGCGTTTGTCAAACCCCAGCTGTATGCCAGTCATTGGGCCAAGTGCTGAGAATGCCATGGTTGTAAAACACTCCCTCAGATCTCATGGATGGCTCATTCTCCTCACAGAAATAAATTTCTCTGGTGATCATAAACATCAATAGAATATTACAGGGTGTTATACAGACCCTGGAAACAAGAAACAGGACTGGACCTGGTCATAGGAGTTGAAGGAAGGGAATTATTCTGGATGCATACTGAACCCTGTGCCTTCAGTTTAATGCTGTGAAAACTTCCACCCCACACCCATTTCCTTGCTCCAGAAATGGGAGTTTCTGGACCTCCCTTTTGGAAGTGCCCTAACTATTAAAGAGCCACATAGTCCTCTGGGCTGCTAGGGAGCTGTTCATTCGTCAGTGACTTTTTTTTAAAGGGCATTTTAGAATTTATTTATTAGAGAGAGAAATAATGACAGAGAGGGAGAGAGAGAAAATGGGCACACCAGGGCCTCCAGCCACTGCAAATGAACTCCGGGTGCATGCACCACCTTGTGCATATGGTTTACATGGGTTCTGGAGAACTGAACCTGGATCTTTAGGCTTCCCAGGCAGGGATTTAACTGTTAAGCCATCTCTCCAGCCCTAGTCAGTGAATTTTTTTTTATTTAATTTATTTATTAGAGACAGAGAGAGGGAGAGAGAGATAGAGAATGAATGAGAATGGGCACGCCAGGGCCTCCAGCCGTTGCAAACAAATTCCAGATGCATGTGCCACCATGTGCATCTGGCTTACATGGGACCTGGAGAATCAAACCACCTGGGTCCTGAGGCTTCACAGGCAAGCACCTTAACTGCTAAACCATCTCTCCAGCCTCTAGTTAGTGATTTTTAAAACCACAGAAGTTCATGTGGGTGAATTGTGAAGACCAGCAAATTAATCTGGTCTGCTCCAAATTGACCAAATCAATAGAATTCTCTTTCCGCTGCCTGGCTATAACATGGATTTGATAACAGAGAGCCCTGTGAGCTCACAATGTGAAGATGAAGGAATGTTGTCACTCCCAGGATGGGAGATAAAACTTACTAGCAACTCTGTAGAGGTTTAGCCTTCAATTCTGTGCTAACCAATCCCAGAGAAAATGTAAAGGAATGAGGAGAAAGGGCACAGTGTGTGTGGGCAAGAAAGTGCACATGTGTGCATTTATATAAGCAAGAAGGCAGTTCTTTCTGTCCCAGGTTCTCAATAAAATTCACTTGCACAGTTCAACTGCTCTCTTGTGATTTTCTGTGGGGTTGCAACCAAGGGACATTTTAGGGAGTTCCAAAAGAACCTTCTAGGGGAAATTTAACTGCTGATCAAATGACAAAAAGTATTGTTTAACCCTGAATAGCTTTGTTAGCAATAGGAACATTTAACAAGATTGCTACCTTGAAAACTTAGTGGGTAGAAAAAGCAGCAACATATGGAGACTGAGATGTGTGTGTCCATTATTTTTCTTTTCTGTAGCTTACATGAAATATGCCTCTCAAGAGTATGTAGGAAAGTGTGGAAGGGGTAAGGGGCACACCAGGGGCGCTGCTCACGAAATAGAGCTCTATTCAGTCAGATGAGTTTTATTATGCAAAGTCGCACATTGAAGACATTTCTCTTTCTTAGAATATGATTTAAAATAGCGTGTTGTCAGACCCAGAAGATGTAAATAGATAATGCACCTGACTGTACATAACAAATCCCAAAACACTTTCAGATACCATATCTGTGAACACCTTTGCCTAAAATATGATCCATTTTCTTAGCCACTTAATAATTAAACCATATAAGCAAATATCTATGTTTTAAAATATTGCTATTCTGGGCTGGAAAGATGGCTTAGCAGTTAAGGTACTTGTGTGAAAAGCCAAAGGACCCAGATTCAATTCCCCTGAACCCACGTAAGCCAAATATACAAGGCACAAGGTGGTGCATATGTCAGGCATTTGTTTGCAGTGGCTGGAGGCCCTAGTGTGCCCATGCTCTCCTCTCTCTCTCTCTCTCTCTCTCTCTCTCTCTCTCTCTCTCTCTCTCTCTCTGTGTGTGTGTGTGTGTGTGTGTGTGTGTATTTCTATCTCTCTCTGCCTCTTTCTCAAATAAATAAAAATATATTTAAAAGATTCAAAAAATTGCTTTTCTGACCCATTAGTATGTCTCTCATCTCAAAGTACTCAAATATAATACACTGAGAAAACAACTTAATAATAAAATAAGTACCTACACTTGGTTTTCCGTGGCACACTTCTAATACCTTTATCAAATTGGGCTCATTTCCTACCTACCACAGCCCTATGCAGAACAGATGAACTTTATTTCCACTCACAATGGAGAAACTGAGGTATAGAGAGGTTATGGAGCCTAAGGCCACAGAGCTGATATTTAGTTACGGTGTGAGTTGAATCCAGCCTCGGGGACACAGGGCTGGCCACTTTGATTTCCCTGCTGTAACCCTCTCTCATAGGCTTATGAAGATGTTGGGTAGTAATTATAATTATTTTGAATGGGCTAGAAAAATATATTGCCTCCCTAGACTTTCATAGGCCAATTTTCAAAACTTATTTAGTTTGATGGTTAATGGTGAGGGAGTCACAAGTTACCTCATAGCAAACTACAAGTCATAAATAAGTCACACACAGCTAATTTGTACAACCTAACTCCAAATTTGTAATGAAAGCAAGGAGGTGAAAATGTTTGAGAAAAACATCTTCAGAGGAACAAGCTAAGTTGAAATTGACTCCCTGAGGGAAGAAGACTCAACTCTGCAATTTACCCAAGTGCTTGGAGGTGACTTACATTTCCCAGCCTTTACTGAGAGCCGAGTTAAAAAGTGCTTCTTTTAGCAGCTCTTGGAGGATAAATTATGACTTCAAAGCAGAGTTGTCTCTTCGTTCACAAAATGGGTCACTGACGAGAGCTCGGGGTACAAACAAACTCTAACAAAGAATCATGGCAACAAGAAAAATGAATTTTTACCCTAGGTTTTGCCTCCTCTTACCTGTTTCACACTGTGTTATAGTGAACCTCTTTCTGTCATCCTCCCAGAGGGAAGGGACACATGAGAGAACAGAGTCATTCTACCCAGAATGACACCAGAAAGGAAAGGCAGGCCCGTACTTCTGTGAGGCATGAGCACCTTTCACAGTGAAACTCAATGGGTTGAGGGTGTTTTGCCAAGGCATTAATGCCTCCCTTGGGAATTGGGAGTCTGGGCCCAGGGAGACATGGAAATTCCCTAACAAGGTGTCCTAAGAAGTCCTTCTGAGACAAAAGAGGTTAGGCGAGCTGAGGGTCCCTATAGGCTTGAAGTTACCTATTACTGGATGAGTCAAGCCATCAATTTTGGCCCCAAGGTGAGGTTTCTATCTAAACAGAAGGCAGATGCAGTGACTGGGTGCTTTTAAATTGTAATAGTGAAGTAAATAGGCAGAGTCAGTGTTTACAGGCTAAGGAGAAAGCAGGAGTATTTCTGGGAGCATGAAACCATTGGGGCACAAGCCTGGTGGTACAAACGATGAGAAACAGAAACCCAACGGAGAAGACAAAAGCCACACGTGAAAGCAGGGAACTTATGCTACCACGTGTGTGGAGGTGGCGTCAAGGCACAACCCACCTTCCAGCCGGGTAGCAGAGGAGCTTAGGAACCAAAGTCAGCCTAGCAGGTTTTGGGATTGTCATCCCTCCACAGGAAAGTGTTGTTCTTAGCTCCAAAGGAATTTTCAGCAGAACCTCCAGGGGAAAAGGGTAGAAGCAAGATGGATTGTGCTGGCATCCTGAGCTCAGTGCCCAGCCTGGCACTTTTGCTCACTCCAAGGACAGGAGACCAATCAGCATTCAGAACACTTGGCTGAAGCCCTGATGTCTTATCTGGGTCATGACCACTGTCTCCCCGTCGTGTCAGAAGCCTGAACCCTTTCTTCCTCACTAACGCCCAAGGAAACGGTCTTGCATATGAAGGTGGACGGTACAGAAGGAATGGAAATGTTGGACCTTCCACTTCATGACTTTGTGGTCCAGAGGGATTCGTAAGTATCCCAAGAGCCCGTATTCCACCTGTTCATGCTGCAATAAGTGTTAGCTGGGCGTGGTGGCACATGCCTTTAAGCCCAGCAGAGGTAGGAGGATTGCTGTGAGTTTGAGGCCACCCTGAGACTACATAGTGAATTCCAGGTCAGTCTGGACTAGAGTGAGACCCTACCTCAAAACAAACAAATAATAATAATAATAATAATAAAAACTGTTAGTTCTAGTGTAGATTTGGTGCCACACCCTCCAAGCAATCCTCACATTGACTAAATGAAGAGTGTACTTGGTCCCCATTTTTCAGAGAGGGTGACAAGATATAAGGTAAGTATGATTTACAAATGGGCCAGCACTAGAAAGTGGAAGAGCCAGCTTGATTCAGACACTTTACCTTACAGCATTGCCTTTTATCTCATAGATCCCAGTTTATTCCATTGCATGGTAGTGACTACTGATTTGGTACTATATAATTACTGAGATAATGGGAAAAAGTCTTGTAATAGGAAGCATATCAACCGATGAATGGATAATGGCATGGTATATATGAAATAGAGTTTTATTTAGCTGTTAAAAAAAAAAAAAAACTAAGAAAATTTCAGGAAAACAGCCTTTGAGCCTATTATACTAAATGAGGTAACTCAGGCTTAGAAAGACAAGCATTCCATTTTTCTCTCTCAAATATAGACCGTAGCTTTGAAGTTTTACATAAGTATGTAAGTTGGAGTCGGAGTCAGTGGAAGCCAGGAAGCTAGAAAGAGGCCCTAAGAAAAGACAGAGGACTTAGGGGCGGGAACAGTAGAACCTACGCGACATGAAGGTGGACCCGCAGAATCCTGGGGTGCAGACGTTTAAGTGTGGATAGGAGTGGGGAGATGCTGACCAAAACAATGACGTATGAAAAATCCTTATGGAACACACTTGCCAGCTAATTAAAAAAAGGAAATTGTTTAAGCAGAAGTACCCTGTGTGGGTAGATAATGCTGCCAACACCCTCCCCAACCCCCCTCACACCGGAAGTCATGAATTACTATAGAAAATCCCATTGTCGAGGACAAAAACTGAATTCTTTTATTTCTGTTAATAGATACAGGATAAAGATACAGCTGTGAGAACCCATTACAATAAGAAATAAGAATAGGTGCTAAAGAGATGGCTTAGTGGTGAAGGTGCTTACCTGCAAAGTTTAAAGACCAAGGGTCAACTCCCCAGAACCCGCCTCGACCAGATGCACAAGGCGGTGCGCGTCTAAAAGGTCACACATGCGCACAAGACGGGGCGCTCATCTGGAGGTTTTGAGGCCCTGGTATACCCAAGCTCTCCCCCATCCCCTCTCTCCTAAGAAAATAATTTAAAAAACAGAAATAAGAAAAGCAGGGGCCAGGCTGATGGCCAGCTGGTAAAGTCTTTGCCACACAAATATGAGGACCTGAGTTTAGCTACGCAGCACCCACAGAAAAATGCCAGGTGTGGGCTATGGGCCTGTAACCCCAGCACTGGGGAGGCAGGCACAGAAGGCTACCTGGAGTTCACTGTCTACCTGATCTAGCCAAATAAGAGAGGTCTAAGTTTAATGAGCAAATTTGTCTCAAAAAATAGAGTGTGATTAAGGAAGCTCCTGACATCAACCTCTGCACAGCTCACCAACCCCCCCCCCCCACACACACACACACTCACACTTAGAAAACAAGTAAGAACAATTTTACAAATAAGACTTTTTCTCTAATAGAAATACCAGGCATTGGTTATTAGGGAAGCTAAAGATCTGGCCTTAACTGTGTTTCTAATTGGGTGAGACAAGAGCTAAGACCTGTTTCTAAACTAGGGTTTCAGCTTGACCCAACCACCACCAAAACAAATGTGTTCTTCTAATTAGCCGACCCACTGGCATTTGTCTATTTTGAATTGTTCCAACAACTATATGGCCGTAACATACACAGAAGCAATGGGGCTTTTGGGGGGGTGCAATATTAAGCCACCAACTTTCTCGTAAGAAGAAAATTTTAGTGCCTTTATGAACTAATTTAAACAGCACTTTTATACACATGCATGCACGTGCACGCACACACACACACAATTACTTTGCCTGTGAATATCTTTAGTGTTTAGACTGACACTGAAAAAAAGAACACAAGAGATGACTATGCTAGAATCTTCACATTGCCTTGTTTTGATTTTGCCATGCTGGAACTGTGGACAGACAGGATACAAATAGCCAAGCGTGTGGCTTCAAGAAAATAATGTGTATTTCGCTTCCAGGAAGAGCTCAAATCATTTCTTGAAGATAGAAGAATAGTCTGAGAACTTATCTTACCCTTTTCCTTCTCTATAGAGTTTAGCAAATGATGTAGACCCAGTCATAAAATCGAAGGTTATGTTCTCACACTGCATTTTCTTAGTTAATGAGGTTGTCACCCACATTTCAACTGCTAAATACATAAAATAAGGAGACAAGCATTGCTGCATCATCTTGTATCAGAATTCATATTCTCGAGAACTCTGAAGTTTCTCTGAATGCTCTTTGATTCATTTTTTAACATATTTCAGGAACTTGAAAATGGCAGCCACTGTGGAGAGCTATGGAGACGTGGTCCCCACACGACTCTTCTGTAAGGTACCAAGTGGAGGGATCTCATGGAGGCTCATAATCTTTGCAATGGCATGCTTTTAATTTAATGCACTCAGTGATTTCATTACTCTGAGAATATAAATCTTAAAAAATTGTGTGCCAAGTCAGCAGGGGTCTGAGTCTGGATGTTATTTTTCTCACCACTGGATGAATTATTTCTGCCACCACCACACTTGTACACTTGTCCTCATTAGAATGTATGAGATGAGTGCAATAAGCACAGAGAGATTTATACTGTGCTATACAACTTAATTAATAAGAGAAAGAGCCAACTTCTAGGGGAGGAAATCAGTGTTCACTACATACCTCTGTTTCATTCATTATATAAATTTGTCATAAGGAGTCTTTAAAAAGCATCTCCTCATTGTCCCTACCTATTACAACTATTCACTAAACTTCTCAATAACATACAAATGTTTAGGTGCCATAAGTTTTATTTGTTTGTATAGCAGCTACCTTCTTGCTGCTGGGACAAAACACCTGACCAGGAGAGTTGCTGAAAAGAAAGGGTCTATGTCGGCTTACAGTTTCCATGGGAAGCTTCATCAGTGCGAGACAAGTATGGCTAAGCAGCCAACAAGGGTGTCACATCTTGTCACAACAGCAAGAGGGAAGTAGTTTCAGTGATCTGGCCATCAATACCCAGTGGGCTAGGCTAAAAAACCTCAAGGTCTACTAATGACACATGTCCTCCATCAAGGCTCCACCCACCAAAGGTCATCCAGCACAGGATTAAATGTGAGACTTAATCATAGACAAATGAATCTCCACATTCAAACTACCACAATTTGTTTTATTATTTACTTATTTGAGACATTTTAGTTACTTTTATTAAGAAATAAGCAAATAGAGACTTTATCAAAACAATTTCATATATGTACTAGCCAGTGTTCAGATACAGCACCTATATCAAAATGCAGAAAATGAGGCTGGAGAGATGGCTTAGCAGTTAAGGCATTTGCCTGCAAAGCCAAAGGATCCTATTTTGATTCTTCAGGACACATGTAAACCAGATGCACAAGGGGGCACATGCATCTGGAGTTCGTTTGCAGTGGCTGGAGGCCCTGGAATGCCCATTTTCTCTCTCTCCCTCCTTCTCTCTCTCAAATATATATATATTTAATGCAGACAATTTCCACTCCAAAGGGCTCCCTTCTCTCCCTTCCAGAATTAACTCTCCACAAAGAACTACAGTTTTCATTTCTACCTGAAGAATTATTTTCTTTTTGGATAATGTGTATGTATCCTCACATTTTCTTGATTTCCATGCAATGAAATATTTTGAAATTTGATAACATTGCCCATGTTTTCATAACTGCATAACAAATTCCCACAAACTTAGTGGCTTAGGGCAACACCAGTTTATCATCCTTTGATCCCCATGAATCAGCAGTATAGGCGCTGGTTAGTTGGGGTTCTCTGCAAAGGTTCCTCGAGGCTGAAGTCAAGGCGTAAGCTGGGGGTGCTGGCTCATCTGGGCCAAATCCTTCAGGCTCACTGAATGTTGGCAGGATTCATTCCTTGCAGCTGCAGTTCTAAGATCCCTATTTGCTTGCCAGCTATCCTTCAGGCCCCCCAAGGACAACTTCTGTCCTTGCCACTCCCAGCCCCCTGCTCCAGCACAGCAGATAAACTCTTCTAGGCCTGCCAAACCTTGGCTCTTGCAAAAGCTCACCTAATTAGCTCAAGCCCACACAGGGTCATTTCGCCTTTGAGTAACTAAAATCAACAGATTTGGGATCTTCGTTTATATGTACAAAACCTCTTGGCCATTCACTGTGACACAATGAGAGTGACATGCTATGACAGTCACCATCCCACCTTCATTCTAGGGCAGGGGGTGATACAGGACACGTGTGTGTCCTGGAGGGCAGGAGACCCGGCTTCGTCTTACAATCATACCCACCACAACTGCTTTTTAGGCATTTCACCTGACTACAAATGCAACGATAACATTATTTTTCTTTTGAAAGTTTATTTTTAATTTTATTTATTTGAGAGAGAAAGAGGCAGAAAAAGAGAGAGGGGGGAGAAATGAATGAATGAATGGACACGCCAGGACCTCCAGCTGCCGCACACAAACCCCAGACACATGCGCCACCTTGAGCATCTGGCTTACGTGGGTCCTGGGGGAATTGAACCTGGGTCCTTTGGCTTTGCAGGCAAGCGCCTTAACTGATAAGCCATCTCTCCAGACCTAAGAACGTTATTTTCAATGCAAGACATTTACTATTGAAACTTGAGAAAACTGAAATCAAAGTAAAACAAACAAGTATGCTCATTATTATAAGCATTACAAACACGCATATACACATATAGCTATTCAATTGACTTTTCAGTCTACTTTTTCATTGGATCCTTACAGACCAATTTTCATGTTTTGGTACTAAACATATTACTCAGTGGCCCTGAGTTCATTTATATTGCGTGCAAGCACATATATGTAGAGTATTAAATTTAGCTAAACGAATCTGACAAGTTACAAGCGTTAGCCCATGGTCAGAGCCTCAAGTCCCACCTTGACAATGGTCAGTCATCCACTGCTACTTCATCTGGTTAGAAACTGAGAAGGAAAACAGATAAACATATGTTCAAGTTGTTAAAGTCTAATCCCACTAAAATTCTGTCTTATGTTTTTAACTGAAATTTTTATTTATTTATTTGAGAGCAACAGACAGAGAGAAAGAGGCAGATAGAAAGAGAAAATGGGCGTGCCAAGGCCTCCAGCCACTGCAAACGAACTCCAGACGCGTGTGCCCCCTTGTGCATCTGGCTAACATGGGTCCTGGGGAATCGAGCCTCAAGCTGAGGTCCTTAGGCTTCACAGGCAAACACTTAACCACTAAGCCATCTCTCCAGTCCTGTCTTGTGTTTTTAAATGAGTATCAGTGTATATTAACAGTACAAAATAATAGGTCCCACAGTGGTATAGTTATACATGTGTATGATCCATATATATATATTCACACATTTCCATTACTCTCCTTTGCCTTCCTGTAAAACTCTCTAAAGCAAGTTACTTGCTTTGGAATCATTTAAAAAATATATAAACAGGCTTTTATAAGCACACAGATCCTCATAATCATGTCTAATATGAGTTTCCCATGGCCAGAGACTTCTGACTCAATTCTGTGGGTAGTTACTACTTCATGTAGCTAAGACATACATGAGTCACAGTTTTGCTACTAATATGAAACAAAACAGTACGCAAACAAAAGCAAAAACAGTCCAGTACTGAGTAGGACGTGGTGATACAAGATTTTTAGCAAAGAGCAAAATAATGTTGTGTGTATATTTGCACAAGTGTGTGTGTGTCTATATCACATGTGTTGGGGGGCACATGTGTGTGGAAGTCAGAAGTTGATGTTAGGTGTCTTCTTTTATCACCCTGCACTGAATTTAAAAAAAAAATTATTTTATTGATTTGAGAGAAAGGGAGAGAGACAGCAGAATGTGGGTACACCAGAGCCTCCAGCAACTGCTAACAAACTCCAGATACATGTGCCACCATGTGCATCTGGCTTACATGGCTACTGGGGAATTGAACTCAGTCCTGAGGCAAGCAGGCAAGCATCTTAACTGGTAAGCCATCTCTCCCCAACCCGCCACTGAATTTTTTAAAAAAAAATTTTTGTTGTTGTTCATTTTTATTTACTTATTTGAGACTGACAGGCAGAGATAGAAAGAGGCAGATAGAGAGAATGGGCATGCCAGGGCCCCCAGCCACTGCAAACGAACTCCCGACGCGTGCACCCCCTTGTGCATCTGGCTAACGTGGGTCCTGGGGAACCGAACCTCGAACCGGGATCCTTAGGTTTCATAGGGAAGCGCTTAACCGCTAAGCCAGCTCTGTAGCCTTCCACTAAATCTTTTGATACAGGGTTTCTCACTGGACCCATGCACCACCTATTTAACTCTGCAAGCTAGCCAGCAAGTGCCAGGCATCCCTTGCCTCCACACCCTCAATGCCAGTGCTGGGATTACAGACACGTGCCACCATGCCCAGTACTTTACGTGGATGCTAGGTACCCGAATTCAGGTTCGCACACTGTGTGGCAAGTATGATTACTGAGCAACCTAGTTTGTTGCCAGGTAGCACACTAATAGTCTCATTGAAACGACCCTCCCAGGAATCATACCGTGTTCTTTGGATACCCAGCAGGCTTTAAAGTAGGCGGAATGTTCCCCCCTGAGGGTTCATCTGTAGCTCATCCTCATCCAACTGCTTGCATCCCGTCCCCTGTTTACAGAAAGGGTTTCAAGAACACGTGACACAGTATCTGGGCCAACGAAACCGGAGGAGACATCTGTGTGACTTCTGAGCAACTGTCCATGCACTTTCCTGAGAGTTTCTAGAAATGACCATGTCTCAGATTCTCCAAAGACACGCATGGGAATTTATTAGCAGCTAAGCTAACCACCTGTAGATGAGACCAGTCTTAGGATGAATCTTCCATTGTGGTTAGAAAAAGAGGGGAAAAACAGGAGAAAGAAAAGAAATCATGATGATATTACTGAGCCTATGAATTAAAGTAGCCCAGAGAGGGCTGAAGAGATGGCTTGACAGTTAAGGCACTTGCCTGCAAAGCCTAAGTACCCAGGTTTAATTCTCCAGGTCCCACATTAGCCAGATGCACATCGTGACACATGCATCTGAAGTTCGTTTGCAGTGGCTCGAGGCCCTGGCACACCCAGGGCCTCTCTCTGCCTCTCTCTCTCTCTCTGCCTCTGTCTCTAATAAATAAATAATACTTATAAAGGAGGCCAGAGGTATGTCCTAGTTTATTTTCAGTTATATAGTCAGATATGTGTGCTGTTAGCCAGCTTTTGTTGGGCTTTTGGTTCCTTGTATCTAAAAAAAAAAGTAAGCTAATTCATTAATAGACTACATAGAAACCCAGTTGCCTGATACCTCCAATGGAACAAAAAGCCAGAAAACAGTTGCCTATTTCAAAGCAATGGCTGTGCATGGGCCATGAGTCTACATGTCTAAAAGGACAGAACGTGTTAAGTTTTTTGCTGTTCCATTTACGGGTGGTTATAGTCCAGCAAATCACAAGCAGTCCTAGAGATGATCTTTTTAGTAGTTTTACTAAGAGGTGTGATCAAAAAGGGAAGGAGAGACAATTTTAATAATAATAAAATAAACAGAAATCTCTTAATAATAGCAACACTATATGTGCTTTCTGTGTGCCTGAATGCCCCGGGCAGAAGAGAAAGTTAGCCATTTACTCTTCTTAGTATCTCAAAATAATATTTTATTTGATCCCATCTGGAGGAGAAGAAAATAGAATGACCCAGAGGTACCCACACTCCAGGTTCATAGCTAATAAGAGCCTCACTTCAAGCCCCAAGGCAGAGCTCCAGTGGGCACCACCTCTCTGCCACTTTTGTCTTGTGAGTCTTTGAAGGCTGGTGAAGCACAATGAACACGGGGCATTCTTTAGGCCTGCTCAGCTTCCAAGAGCCTCTGAAATTCACCAAAATACCTTGGATTCACGTGGAGAGAGCCACGGACTCAGACAAAGATGTACCCGGCAGAGTCCAAGGGAGAGTTTGCAAATGAATTCTCCCAAGGATTTGGGTTCACTGTTGGGCTCTCCTGACAGAAACTTACCCAGACTCCACTGCCACCTATGTAACTGCTGATGCCATTGACCGCCCCGGTTCCTTTTCTGCAAACAGATTCTACATCAAATAGGGATGAAAAAGCACCAATTTGAAAGATGGTTCCCTTTTACTAAAATTGTAGCAATGCTACTTAAACCTTAAATCCAGCCATAAAAGTGAATCAAAGAAAAAAAGAAGGTTTTGAAAATTCTGGTGGGCCAACTAACTGCCGGTTGTTTCCACGGTAAATGTAAAGAAAGCATCCAGTGAGGAAAGTGAGAAAGATCCCGTTGGCTCCCACATTATCTCCAGTGATGAGTATGAGCTACTATGGGAAACACTCCAAATCCCCATGTCAGTTGTTACTATTTTAAAATCTTCACTTCTCCCCTTTCTTTGTATGTTTCAAGTTTTCCTCCCTTTCCAATGCATCTCTCCCACCCTGCCCCCACCCGAGCAGCAGATCAGATCTGCGCACATTCAGGAGAGACACACAATAGAGAGGGAAACTGGGCAGACCACAGCCTTTGTGTCTTTGTTTTATAAAAGCCTAAACCCTTGGGGAAAGAGACTCTTCACATCCCAAAGAAACAGGAATGAAGTTCCTGCTAACTTCCCCCATCCCCTGGGCCATAGGGAAGAGTGGAACAGGCGGAGGTCTGGAGCCAATCCCAAGAGCAGAGGGGTGCCGTGCCCCACATTAAGCAGCCCACTAGGAAGGCTGCCAGCCCGGAGAGGGATGGCCACATTGTGCACATTGACAGAAATATAAGCAGCTTTCACAAAGCTCCCTGGGCTCCCAGCATGACATGGGAACAGCAGAAGACCATTAAAACTGAGGACGGAGATGACAAGTTCTCAGCCTACCCCAAAACAGAGAGCAAAAAAACAGAGAACCCAGTGTCTCCTGCCTCTCAGCACTTGGCTCTGCAGAAGATGCCAAAACTTGGGAACAGACCCAGAGAAGAAGCTAGAAGATCAAGACAAACTTAACCTTAGTTGTGTTTTGCGTGTTGGTTTATTTTTCCATAAACCATTAGAATAAGCAAATTGTATAATCCTAACTCGAGTTCAGATAAAGAAAGCAAGAAGACAAAACACTGCTAAGAACCAGAGTGGCTGTGTAGAATCTGGAGCATCTACAGGAGAATGGAACCACCCAGCCAGAAGAGTTTGTGATCTTCTGGGATAGAGAACACCGAGACAAGTGTATTTAAGAAGAGCCAAACTAGAAAGTGGTTAAATGGCAAAATGTGGGGTAGAAGGAGATGAGACTACGTGCTAGGGATCGCCATGAATCTCCATAGGACACAAGCACTCACGGAACTTGTGGGTGTAAAAATAAGCGTGCGCATGGGGCGGGAGCAAAAGCAAGGAGTCAGAGCTAGCGGGAGGGTGAGCACTGAAGAAGATAACAAGGAGATTCATTTGACCCCAGAGGTAAGTGGAGCATGACTGGATAAAAGTGGACTTCACTGGGATGGTCCCAAGTGCCTGGCCCGGAACACCAGTGGAGTGTCTCAAACTGATGTTGCATTCTGGGGTTCAGAATGAGTCCTCCAAGCTCATGAACTCCAATTTGGTGTCCTGGTATATATTTTTTTTTCACAAAGAATTGATGAAAATCAACTCAAGAAGGATAAATTATGAATTATTGTTAAGTTTATTTTGGGAGGCATCACAATTTGTGGGGTTTGCTAAAGGGAAGTCGGGGTCTAGGAAGAAGGCCAGAGCAGAGCCACAGGCCCATGGGAAGTGGAAACTCGCTCTCAGGCAGAAAACGCTGCAGAGTTCTTAAGGCTCACTTGAGAGAAGTTGAGGATTTTAGGGAATAAACATGTGGAAGAGAGAATTTAGGTACATAGGAGATTTAGAAGGAACACCCATAACATCCACCCTGAGATTCTTCATGGAAGAAAGTTAACAGAGCAAACGATGGTGACTTAAGGAAAGCTAGCAGAGAGAAAATGTTCAGATGGGAAATGAGTAGTGAGGAGTGTCAGGCCCATGGTTACCCTGAGTTTGAGAAATTACACAGGTGATAGGCCCAGTGTTTGAGAAAGCAGCACCCATGTGGCGGATCTAGAGTGTAAGGAAAATACACTCTGGATTCAGAGACCAGAGGAGAATCATACATGTACTTAAAGTGAGACGTTACCCTAAACTATAAAGCAGAGGCAAGCCAAAAAACCACCCATACCAAGAAGCAGTATTCTGCTTGTGAGTGCCCCCCCCCCCCCATGCCAGCCAGGCTGGGTAAGAGGGGAAGCCAAGCAGAGAAGAGAGGGACTCTAGAGAGAGCAACAGGAAGAAGGCCGCAACCTTGGTAGTACGGAAAATGTGTTCATTCACCAGATTCAGGTGTGCAAGGGGACGACCAGATCGGTTTGTAGATTTGGAGGGTGGACCACAGAGCCTGCCCACCTGGGCCTTTTATTTAGGTCGTGGGCTAGACTGTGGGCAGCAGGGGGCGCTGTAGATCAGTCTCAATCAGACAACAGTTCCATTCCTGCCAGGAGTTCCAGTCTTGGGCTGGAGAGATGGCTTAGCGGTTAAGCGCTTGCCTGTGAAGCCTAAGGACCCCGGTCCAAGGCTTGATTCCCCAGGACCCACGTTAGCCAGATGCACAAGGGGGCGCACGCATCTGGAGTTCGTTTGCAGTGGCTGGAGGTCCTGGCATGCCCATTTCCTCTCTATCTATCTGCCTCTTTCTATGGTGCTCTCAAACAAATAAATAAAAATAATAAATACATAAATACTTTACAAAAATAAAGAAATAAGAAGAGTTCTCTTCTGTGCCAGTGCCAGGCAGCATGTGGGGTGGCATCTCCTGCTGAAACGAATTTTCTTTTCTTTCCTTTTTTTTTTTTTTTTTTTGGTTTTTGGAGGTAAGGTTTCACTCTAGCTCAGGCTGACCTGGAATTCACTATGTAGTTTCAGGTGGCTTTGAACTCACTGTGATCCTCCTACCTTTGCTTCCCAAGTGCTGGGATTAAAGCCATGCACCACCATGCCTGGATGAAATGATTTTTTAAGACTATTTTTTAATGATTTATTTATTTATTTGAGAGAGAGAGAGAGAGAAAGAGAGAGAGAGAAATAGAAACAGAGAGAGAGAGAGAGAGAATGGGCACTCTAGGGCTACTGCAAATGAACTCCAGACGCATGCACCACCTTGTGCATCTGGCTTATGTGGGTGCTGGGGAACCGAACCTGGGTCCTTAGGTTTCATAGGCAAATGCCTTAACTGCTAAGCTGTCTCCCCAGCCATGAAATGATGTTCTTAAAGACTCTTACCTATCAACATGTAGTTGGCATGGTAGATTGTGGACTGGCCAGGAGACTTGGAACTAGGAAAAATAAATGGGATGAATTTCAGTCATTCAGGAAAGTTGGGATAAAAGTTTCAGAGGGGCTGGAAAACAAAATGAGCACAAGAAGCTGTGGGCAAGAAAAACATCCATTTGGTAAGTTGGAGTTCCGGATTTAGCCTTCTGATTAGATGAACTCCCAATAAGCTGGGTTTGTCACACCTGGGTGAGTTCATTTAATGTCAGCAATGCTCTTCGGAAATCATACCCTACATTTCCGTTTGCTGTTTGAAAGTACTGCTCACCTTAGTCTTGGCTGTCATGGCCAAGAAGTGGAAACGAATGTTGCCATCCTTGCAGAGTATTCCTCCTCACAACATTTGTCACTCCGGCCGTTTAATGTCTTCTGAAACTTTGACGAATGGTTACACGATGCAGCTCTGGGGATAGAGCATTTCACTGCACTAAATCTGTTACTCCTGAGGAAGTAAGAAAGAACTCAGAAAGAACAAAAGAGATTTGTGCAAACACTCCCCCTGGAGCATAAAGGACATGAAAGAGGCCAGCAGGGACTTGCCTGAGGACAGCAGAAGTTGCGAAGGGAAAGTGTGGGGTTCAAGTCCTGACGGGGACTGCTTAACAAAGATGCGGCCTGGGGCAAGTTGCTGAACAGATTAGCTCTAAGAACCTGGGTAACAGATTAGAACGAGGAGTGGCTCTGGGCAGGTGAAATGCCACGCAGGCTGGCGCACTGGTTTTTGACAGCGGCTCATACTCCTAACTAGTCCCTTCATGCATAAGGCATCACTGCCTGCAGGAGCTCTGATCCCTCAAACCTCTGCGTTTTCGTCTCCTATTTGTATATGGAGAGAAATGAGAATGTCTGCCTGCTGGGGGCTATTTTGAGGAAGTAATTGCTGTAGAACACGTAGTTTTAGTGTGGAGCTTGGCACATTTTAAACAGGCTGCAGAGGTTCACTAGTACTATTTTATTATTATAAGCTAAACCTCATTGTAGAGCAGTGGTTGACAAATTATGGCCCATAGACCAAATTCACCCCAATGCTGCTTTTTGTAAAACCCATGAGTTGAGCATCATTTTAATATTAATCACTATTTTTGTGCATGTATGTTTGTGTGTGTGTGGGCACGGACATGCCACAGCACATGTGCAGAGATCAGAGCACAACATATTCTGGGCTATTACTCCTCTCTTTCTGCCTTCTTCTGCATTTTAATATTATTTAGTTGTTAGAGTAAAATCAAAAGTAGACCATTTCATGACATATGAACTTTCATGAAATGCAGATTTTACTGTCCATGAGCGAAGTTCTATTACAACAGCTTTGCTCTTTGACAGGCGTGTTTATGCACCAGGTTCGGCTGCTGTTATGGTGCAGCAGCCAAGGTAGACAGGACCATCCATAAAGCCCCACATATTCCCTCTCTGGCCCTTTCAAGAAAGGGGTTTGCCCCTATGACATAATGTTTGCTGTAGTGCCAGGAAGGGTCCCTTAATCATTTCCAAGGAATAGAATTAAATCAAAACGCTTTTTGAAATTCTAGAACCGCGAGTGTCAAGCTGTTAGGAGAAATTTTGTTCTCGCCAAGTATTTGGCAATAGCTTTCAAAACACTGTCACCTCTTGGCATGGGTGATGACAATGTGCGTAACATTAACTCTCCTTCTAATGTGCAAAGATCGTGGCACATCGGTGCTGTTCCAGGATAGACTGACCACGTGCCTACAGAGGCTGTCCTGAGTGAAACTGTACCGAGCCAGGTTGAGAGGTGACACTGTTGTCGTGTATGGATCGGAGGCACGCTTTTTCCTTTTCTTTTCTTTTCTTTTTTTTTTGGCTTATCACATTACACCATCCTATAAAAATGCCGAGCAAAAGGTTCAGTCACTCATGGAGATATTTTATCTGTTTGATGACAAAAATCTCAGATGTTGGGGAACCTCCGGGTAATTATTACATGCTTTCCTTTCCATCTGGAGTTGGCATGCCATGTATTCTAGTTAAGGAGAGAAGAGCCGAACATCGGTGGTTTGCTAAACTCGAACATGACTCTGCGTTCTCACCACGTTTCTTGTTTCTTCCCATTTTACCTTTTGGCCTTCACCATTTCCTCTTACACAACCTTTCCTGACAAAATGTTTAAAGAGCATCTTCTTTCCCATCCCATTAGTCCAAGGAAATAAAATGGTTGTCTCCATAGTCATTGAAATTCCCAATTAAACCCAGTATCCATGTTTCTAGCAGCATAAATGGCTTCTCAGGTGCTTGGAGCTCTTTTTCTGCCTGAGGTCCTGCACCACCTCCGTCGTAGAATTCAAGAGAAAGGTCACAAAGAGAGACAGCTTTTGATTTATCTATTCATATATTTTTTTATTATTTTCAATTGATTTTTTTATTTTCTTTTTTTTCAATTGATTTTTAACAAGTAGCTCAACGTTATAATTATGTGAAATCTCCTACGATGTAACACAGACTTTCTTTGGACCACTTACTCACAATTATGGCAATTACAGCCTTTCCTTTGGCTCTTTCAATAGGCATGGTTATGGTCCACAGACTTCTGTTGTAATAACATAGACCTTGCCAAGACAAGTGCCATCCTCTTTCCCTGCTCCCCTAAACTCTTGATTGATGCTTCTCTGTGAACACAGCATTTAGTCCCTGATGCTCTTGTCACAATATCTTTTGCACATTCCCAGGGAGGGCTGTTTACTTTTCCAAATAGCACTGTATGGGAAGCTGTAGCCCCAATTCCATAAACAGAGAGCAGCTGCAAAGCTGTGAATTTTATTGTCTTTAGTTCTAAGCTGCTGACTCCGAATTTTAAAAAATGAAGAGCTTCAAAAAGAAAAGGGAAAATAATACTTTGATTTTTTTTTTAAAAAAATTGCAATATGATCTCTGAGATCATGAGCTATGTTATATTCTTACAAACCCTTGGCTCCCCTTTTACCCAGTGAACACTATAAAATATCATCTTCCCGAAATCCGCCGTAATTAAAGTGAAAAAAGTCAAGCCTTGATTTCTAGATAGGTCAAATTAATTTGAGTGCCAGCCAAATCTTAAAAATATGAAATCCGAAAGTCCTTGAAGAATGTTGGTAGTGTTGATGAAATAGCAACCAATATGGTTGTGTGTCAGGGAAACCATCTCAGAGGAGTTTAATTTGTAAGTAGAATCATATCATAAAGCACATCATTATAAATAATGTCACAAAAATTTTTTAGGCTAGTAAATTTCCTTAATATTTCATTAGATCAGGATGACTCTAACACAATATACCATCTATCTATCTATATCTATCTACCTATCTATCTATCTTTCTATCTCTATCTATCTATCTATCTATCTATCTATCTATCTATCTATCTATCTATCTATCATCTCTCTCTCTCTGGTGCTGCTGTTGTGGTTTTCACACACCTCCGCAAAGGCTCATGTGTTGATGGCTGAGCCCCAGCTAGTGGGCCAATGTACTGAGAGGTGATAGCATTTTGAAGCTTCAACCTAATCAATGAGTAACCCCCTTGATTTGTTGGGAGGTGCTAGAAAATGGGAGTGGGGCCTGGTTAGAGGAAGTGGGTCCCTGAGGCATACCTTTGAAGGGCATCCTGTGCCGGACCCCTTTCTCTTAGTCTATTTGCTCCATGGCTGCCATTGGCCAGCCAGCATCATCCTCCACCCTGCCTCCCCGCCATAATGTCTCTGCCTTGCCTTGAGCAGACAAGCCGTGGAGCTGAGCATGGACAGAAGCCCCTGAAACTGAGCCCAATAATCAACCTGCCCTCCTGGAGCATCTCTCTCAGGTGATTGTCACAATAATGACTTACCTGGCCTGTCACACACGGTAGCCAAGCTCTCTGCCACGGAAGTACACTCAAATGCCTGGAACTGACTTTAATTAGATTAAGAATAATTTTAGCAAACTACTATATAGCCTACAGACCTTCTCAAGTGTCAGAGAAAAAGTTCCAGATGCTTAAATATCTCATTGTCTTTTATCTACATTGGAAAAAAAAATTTAAATGAAGGAAAGCTCCAAGATTTTCTCAGCTCTTGGCCTAAAGTGTTTCCTCCCCTCAGCACAGGATCCAGGCCATCAGAAGAGGGCCACAGATCCAGACGGCCTCACACTTTCCCTGTGGTTGCGAACACTTCTCACCATCACCGACCAACTCACCAGAAAACCTGAGAGGCAGTTCTAGTCTCTCCTAAAACTTCTGCCATGAAAGGAATTTCTAGAAGTTCCTCTACAGAAACACATGAGACCATACCTGCCTACCTCCCAAGCCCTCCAGTAAGCTACTCCCTTCAGGAACAAATCCCAAGTGTCGCAAAGCCCAGCTATCCATCCAGCCCAGCTCGCTCCTTTAGGGCCTCAGACTGCCCGGTCCAGCCGTCTTCATTAGTCCAGGCCAGCCACACAAGCCTTTGCTTGGTTCCTACACTGTGCCAAGTTCACCCTCCACAGAGCTTCTGTACTTGCACTCTCCCAAGACAGCCTTCTAGCCGGGTCGTTCTGGCAGACTCTGGTCTCCAGCCTTCCTGACTACCCTGCTGGAGGCAAGAGTGTGGGCCTGCTGGCCGTCCTCAGCCTGATCTCTAAGGTGCATAGGTTGGCGTAGGTGATAAAGACGCCTTGCAGGCGTGATTAAGAATCTCAAGATGGGGGCTGGAGAGATGGCTTAGCGGTTAAAAGTTTGCCTGTGAAGTCTAAGGACCCCGGTTCAAGACTCGATTCTCCAGGACCCACGTTAGCCAGATGCACAAAGGGGCGCACGCATCTGGAGTTCGTTTGCAGTGGCCAGAGGCCCTGGCGTGCCCATTCTGTCTCTCTCTATCTGCCTCTTTCTCTCTCTGTGTCTGTGCTTTCAAATAAATAAAAATAAAAAAAATAAAAAAAGAATCTCAAGATGGAACTGGAAAGATGGCTTAGCGGTTAAGGACCCAGGTTCAGCTTCTCAGGACTCACATAAGCTAGATACACAAGGTAATGCATGCATCTGGAGTTCATGTGCAGCAATTGAAGGCCTTGGCACACCCATTCTCTATCTCTCTCTCTCTCCTTCTCTCAAATAAGTAAATAAATAAAATCAATGGCATGAACCACCACTTAAAAAAAAATCCTAAATTGGAAAGAGTTTCCTGTATTTGGGGTGGGTCCAGTGCAATCACAGAGTCCTAAGAGAAGATGAGAATTGGAGAGAGTTAAAAATGCCACACTAAGCAGGGCGCGGTGGCGCACGCCTTTAATTCCAGCACTCAGGAGGCAGAGGTAGGAGGATCGCCTTGAGTTCGAGGCCACCCTGAGACTACATAGTGAGTTCCAGGTCAGCCTGAGCTAGACTGAGACCCTACCTCAAAAAACCAATAAATAAATAAATTCTCTCTGGGCCTTTACAAAATATGTTGGTTATATTTTATGAAAGGGACCTTGGAACTTTGGAAATGAAGACAGTAAAACCACCAAGATGATCTTTGAGAGTAGATCCACAAATCAAATAATGCAGATGAGTTCAAGAAGCCAAAAAACTCAACCAGTTTCTGCCTGAAGAGCCTCCAAAAGAAAATAGCCCTGACGATGTTTCGATTTCCCCCCTGAGAGAACCATGGTGGATGCATGACCTTAGGACAGTAGGCTGATAGACTTGTTAATTTAAGACCGTATGTATATGGTGATTTATTACACAGCAATAGGTAAACTAGTAATAGCGTCCACTCCTAGATATCTCCATCAAGGTCCTTTCGACCCCCTTGGCTTTTCCTTTTTTCCTTTTTCTTCATAGTATTTACCACTATTGGAAATTGCATTGTTTTCTCATGCTGTTTGCTTATCTATCTCCTCTAAAATAATGCAAACTTCGTGGGGCAGACACTTTGTTGTGCTCTCTGAGATTTAAAAGGTAAGGGATGAAGCCATCAGTGGATTTTGGTGAATGAATGACTGAGTAACTCAACAAAGTAATGCTTATTAAAATCAGCCCCTGCTGCAACATGATGTGAATGTTGATCGTGTGCATGTGTGTATGTGTGTGTGTGTGTGTGTGTGTTATAGTGTAAAGAAAACGTAGACAAGAGCAGTAGAGATAGTAATGGTGGAATTTAACCCCTTTCTGTGATAGAAAAATGATCCTGGGTGATGGGTTGCATTATGTCAACATTTCACAAAAGGTCACAGTTGAGATCTTACCTGTGAAAATAGTCCCTATCTATAAGTTCAGAATGGTTCTGGGCCACGTTCTTACCCACCACTTAGCTAATGCTTTCAAAGGAAAGGTCTTTGTCACCAAGCAATTATCAAAATTCAGGATTCAGAGTCCACTCATGGATTGTATGCTTTGACAAATTTCCCCGGGTTTTTATGTGACCAAAGAAATCAATCTAGTTATGATCAAAGCTGGGAAGAAAAATTAACCCCCAGAAATATTTAAGTTCACAGTGGTTTGCAAAGCAAAAGGTAGTCTCTTGTATAAAAAAAAAAATTAAGAATTTAATTGGCACCAGAAATAGACCTTAAAAGAGTCATGAGCCCAATTAGTAAATTGGGTCTTGGTTAACATTTCTGCTTCCAGTGTAATGATGTGTTTACTTAACCATCTTCAGAGGTTCTTTTCACTTGGAAAACAGTAATTTTCTTAACAGTACTAATGACCCTCCAAAGGAATACAAGGGAAACCTCTAACTCTCTTCAGCTGTCCGGGAGCCATGTCACTCCTTGGGCAATGTCAAGTGAACCCTAATGTCATTCGGTAAGTCAGTCTGCACCCTTCACTGATACTGCAGTGTGCTGAGCGCTCAGCACTCAGTAGTAAAAGGTGTGAACCCTGCTCTGCAGAACGGGATAAAAGAAATCACTACGGCAGGAATAGTACAGCGTGATAACCAACTTTCTTTTTCTGGCTCACGTTAGGACATGTCAGAGTGTACTCTGTCTTTCAAGGTCGGTGTTCCTGTATATAGGTGCAGTTGGCTCATCTTGTATTGTTGGTGTCTTAGCATCTCAAATGGTCATATTTCATTTACCCCTTTCCCTGTTTAGATACATTTAAATTGTTGCAGCAGTTTTGCTTTGCTTTTGTGATGACCACAACACTGCTCTTATACCAAGGAGTGATCATTATTTTGACTGTTCTTCCTTATGTGTACCCGTAAGGAATATTACAGGGCAACAGAGCAGTGGGAAGAACCTGGAATTCCCTAGGGCTTCTGGGATGAGTTCTTATAAATGGATAGAGAGCAGAAAAAAAAAAAAAAAAATCAGGACCCAGTGGAGGGAAGGGAGTTCATTGCTTCTTCCTCTCTCACTGGGTGGCAGCTCCTTTGGAAGCCATGTATACAGATGGCACAGCCCACCCACGTGGGACTTCATACAGGCAAGAAGCAAAGCTTTGTTGTGTTAAGAAACTTCTGGGATTCGGAAGTTTAATGCCTAGCACAGGATAGAATAACCCAGTTATTTTTGGAGTGTGGTCCCCGGATGAGCACCCCCACCAGCATTACCTAGGGTCTGGGGCAGACATCTGAATTTTCAGGCTCTTCTCCATACGCCCCCTATCTGCCCCCCTCCCACCTTACCTGGGAACCCAGAAATTCCGGAACTGGAGACCTCCAGCAGTGTTTGAACAACACCAGCCCCTCAGGTAAACCCATGTACACTCAGGCTTGCGAACCAGCGACACGGACCATGCTGACTAACACGATCTGGCACATAATGAAGGACCAAAAACATGATAGTTACTGTTACTTACCCAAACTAGTTATTGTAACCAAGCAAAAGCCCTTCGGAGACGGGGCAGATGGCTGAGCTGTTAAGGCACTTGCCTGCAATACCAAAGGACCCAGGTTTGATTTCCCAGAACCCACATAGGCTAGATGCACAATGCATCTGGAGTTTGTTTACAATGGCTGGAGGCCCTGGCGCACTCATTCTCTCTCTCTCTCTCTCTCTCTCTCTCTCTCTCTCTCTCTCTCAAATAAATAAATTAATTAATTAATTAAAATGCACTTCTGGTTATGTTCCTCAGTTAAAAAAAAAAAAAAAAAGTGTTGTCTGCCAGGCGTGGTGACACATGCCTTTAATCCCGGAACTTGGGAGGCAGAGGTAGGAGAATCACGGTGAGTTCAAGGTCACCCTGAGACTACATCATGAATTTCAGGTCAGCCTGGGCTACAGTGAAACCCTACCTTGAAAAACCGAAAAAAAAAAAAAAAAAAACAATATATAAATAATTTCTCTCTGGGCCTTTAAAAAATGTGCTGGCTATATTTTATGAATGGGACCTTTGAAATTTGGAAATGAAGACACTGAAACCACCAAGATAATCAAGAAACATAGGCTGTGGTAAACCAGATGCTAACGTCAAGTTTATGATTGCAATTAAATTGATATGTGTGCTTCATTGGTGAAGTTTGGAAATCCGATCTCCCAAATTTATAAATATTTCATGATCAATTGTGTAACACAGCTGCAGTTACCAAATAGTAAACCCCATAAGAAGTGTCACAGCTGTATGCTTTCGGAATTACATTTTCTAGCTTAAGCTATCCTGTGTGTAGGCATGTGTCTGTGGCAATGAGATCGGCTGTCTTTGGTAAAGTACTGAAATATAATGCCAGTGAGATTTATTTCAATTCGTCTTCTTGCCTTTTCTTTCCAGCTCTGCTGAGAATTTATAACTTGTCTACTTCTTCTCTGGTGGTTCAGATGTGGAATTACAAGCCTGAGATCCGGAAGCAGCCAAGTTGAGATCCCTGTGCTCAGGCTGGTCTACAAATTCATCAGATATCTATCCCAAATACAATCTGGGGGATGTTTGGAAGTGCCAAAAGAGTCTAAATTGTCTTCTTCAGATCCCCAGATTTTAAATATAATACTTCCGTCCTAGCTTCATTAGTAGGATGTGATAATCCATTTCTTCCCTTAAAAGCGCTGCATGACACATATTTACTTGTCCTAATTAAAATGAGTTAAAAATAAACTTTGTTTTGAGAATTTGGGGGCAGGCCTGGAGCTTTCTTGGAGAGCAGGAAAATCAGATCTGGAAACTGCGTTCCAAAGAATTGCGACACGACCATTCTCAGCTAGTATGCACATGAGTGAAGAATGATGGGAATCCCCCTCCAGGTCCTCAGCAGCACAGAGCCGCACTACACTTTCATACGGAATACTTGATACTAGGAAGAGACTATTTGTTTTCTACTTTGTCTCTGTGAAGAGCTTTTTGTCAGTTACAAGATACCAGATCATTACAACCCAATTCCATATTTCTTCCCAAAAATCCTGAAAGATAATTTTTTTTTCTTAATCCTGAAGGAAATCTCCAATTAAAGAATGGACTTTTAGGGCTGGAGGGATGGCTGAGCGGTTAAGGTGCATGCCTGAAAAGCCAAAGGACCCAGGTTCAATTCCCCAAGATCCACGTTAGCCAGATGCCCAAGGGCGGGGGGCGGGGGGAGAGCGCACATGTCTGGAGTTTGTTTGCAATGGCTGGAAGCCCTGCTGCTCCCATTCTCTCTCTCTCTCTCTCTCTCTCTCTCCCCCTCTCTCTGACTCTAATAAATAAATAAAAATTTAAAAAAAGAATAGACTCATTAATTTTTTTTTGTTGTATTTAGCCATTCCTTAAGTTTTCATGCTTATCCACCTTAAAGTTTTATTCCATTTGCAGAATCCATTAACCATTAATCCATTTAACAATGATTTTCCCTCTTAGTTATCTTTCTTCTTTATTTCCATTGTCTGTCTCCTTTGTGGGATAGTGGCTGTTCCATTCCACTTAATATGTATGTTTTGGTTCATGTTATTGAAAAATGTCTACTACTATTGTGCATGCATGCATTTTTTAAATTTCTATAACTGGTTACTGTGTTATATATCTAATTTTCTGTCATACTTTTTACCCTCAGTACCATGTTTTTAGATTCAACCACATTGCCATATATACCAGCAGCCCATTTTTGCTAATTCTTTTATAAGCATTATTTTCTTTTAATAAAGAACCAGGGACCAGTGTTGTGGGTTGGTGATATAGTGCTTGTCTAATATGTTCCAGGCCTTGGGTTCCATACACAGCACTGAAAAAGGCAAAAAAAAAAAGCAAGCAAACAAAAAAACCCACACACAACAACAAAAGCATAATGGATCCAACAAGAAAATTCATGGTTTCTGTTTCCATGGAGTTTTATTTTGGTTGGGAGAATAGGCATTGAACAAATAACTCCACACAGTATGGTATATTTTCATCATTCATTTTTGACATGCATTTATTAAATATTTTCCATGTACTAAATAAACCATTGGACAGAAAATGGGGAAGGGGCTACAAGACTTCACTGCCATTGTGAAAGCTGCAACGTACAGAATTAGCTAAGCTTGTAGGTCGTGGTAAACTTAGTAAAGGGGTTTAACACGGCAGAGTGATACGATGCTGTTTGTATCTTTATTCTGAACACACTGTAAATAATGAGGTCGAAGGGAACAGGACTAGATTCAGAGAAACCAGTTAGAAGGCGGTGGCAGTACAGCAATGTAAAAGCAATAGTTGCTCCAGCAGAGATGGTGGTAGTTGAGCAAGAAAGGAAGCAAATGACATGAAATCTCTTGAAGATGGGACCTAAGGGATTTGCTTAACAGAGGAACTTTGAGAGGGAATCAAGAAGAGCCCCTAGTTTCTAGTCCAGGCCTAAGATGGAGAAGGCTGAGCGGGGACGGTGGGTGGGTCTAACAGCGTCTAAATGGTGGGGTCAAGCCTGTGGATCGGATTTCTACAAGAGCAGAGCAAGGCACGTTCTGGAATCATCATACATGCATGAACTTTAAAAAGAAAATCATAGAAATGAGGAGTATAGACAGGCCCAAAAGGACACGACCTGTGAGGCCGGGTGTGGTGGCACACTTAAACTCTTAATCCCAGCACTTGGAAAGCAGAGGTAGGAGGAGTGCCATGAGTTCGAGTCCAGCCTGGGACGACTGAGTGTGTTTCAGGTCAGCCTGGGCAAGAGTGAGACCCAGCCTTGGGAAAGAAAACAAAGGAACAAAAGACCTGTTAAGTGGTCCAAATAAATCCCAAAAATTAAAGTGGAGGTGGAGTCAGCAGGGAGATGAGAAAGACAGAGTCAGCATTCAAAACACTCCAGTATGTCTCCTTAGCTCAGGCTGTTTGGCCCAAGCTGTTTCTGTGAAGGAATGGGAAGTCCACCCACGTAGGTGTTTTGTCCATACACTGGAAGAACGAGGCATGCCTGTCACTTCACTCCACAAATCACTGCATATGTGTGTGTGTGTGTATATATATGTATATGTGTGTATACACACACACACACACACACACACACACACACACACACACACATATATATTGTTTGGTTGGTTGGTTGTTGTTATTTTGTTTGTTTGTTTTTTCGAGGTAGGGTCTCACTCTAGTCCAGGCCAACCTGTAATTCACTATGGAGTCTCAGGGTGACCTCAAACTCACGGCAATCCTCCTACCTCTGCCTCCCAAGTGCTGGGATTAAAGGCATGTGCCACCACTCCCGGCTACAAATCACAATGTATATTTTTTCATGACCACATAGAATGGTGAGGACATTTCCATACACACCAGACAATCAGCTCTGCTGTGGACACCAGGTTGGGTATCTTCCAATGAAACTCAATTCTGACACTGCGGGAGAGAACAGTTTGAATTCCACAGGCTGAGTGCTCCGGCCCACCAGGCCGCTCCCTTTCCTGCACTCATTACAAACTCCGGGTTGCTTATTGGGAGCTTCTAACCACCTCACTACCCATCCGAGTTCCCATGCCCCCTCCTGTGCCTTGACTAACCAACTACAGCGGTGCCCAGAACTCAAGGACATACTTGCACTGACCAGTTTATTATACAGGATACAGATGAAGAGATGATCGAGGTGGGCATGTGGGAAGCGGTTCCAAGCTTCAGGTCCTTGAGCACCCCACCCTCTAGGAATCTCTGAAAATTCAGCTATATATGACCTTTTTGACACACTTTTGTTTGTTTTTAATTAATTAATTTATTTGTTTGTTTGTTTGTTTTTAGGAAGCAGGGTGGCATTCTAACACAGGCTTGACCTGAAGTACTCTGTAGCCCATGTTGGCCTTGAACTCATGGTGATCCTCCTGACTCAGCCTCCAGAACTCTAGAATTATAGGCATGTGGCACCACACCCAGATCCTTTTGACTTTTATGAGCACTCTGCTACCTAGGCAGGGCTGATTAATTCACTGGATGTTGATACTTCACGGGATGCTGGTGGTTAGGTTGAGTTCCAACTAATCATGCCTTGGCGGTTCCTGTGAGTAGCTCCCACTCTGAAGCTGCACGAGGCTGTTCGTCACTAGATCTCATCAGTGTGCAGAAGCCCCACATCACCCCAGCGAACCAAGTGTTCCAGGAGCCACATATGTCAAAGCAAGGATAAGGCCTGGGTGGGGGCGGGGGCAGGTCTATCATCTCAGTTACTTGGGAGGATGATGCAGGAAAACTGTGATTTTAAGACCTGCTTGGGCTACGTAGTGAGTTCAAGGTCAGACTAGACATTTAGTGAAATCCTGTGTCAAAATTTAAAGTAAAAAGAGGGCTAGTGGGCTGGAGAGATGGCTTAGCCATAAAGCACTTGCCTGTGAAGCCTAAAGACCCTGGTTCGAGGCTCAATTCCCCAGACCCACCTTAGCCAGATGCACAAGGGGTGCACGCATCTGGAGTTCGTTTGCAGTGGCTAGAGGCCCTGGCACACCCATTCTCTCTCTCTCTCTCTCTCTCTCTCTCTCTCTCTCTCTCTGCCTCTTTCTCTCTCTGTCACTCTCAAATAAATAAATAAGGGCTGGAGAAATGGCTTAGTGGTTTAGGCACTTGCCTGCAAAGCCTAAGGATTCAATTCTCCAGGTCCCACGTAAGCCAGATGTGCATGGTGGCGCATGCATCTGGAGTTCGTTTGGAGTGGTTAAAGGCTCTGGCATGCTCATTCTCACTCTCTCTAGCCCCCCCCCCCAGTCTCTTTTTCTAGTAAATAAATAAAAATAAAATCTGTAAATAAAAAGTCAAACAAATAAATTAAAATCAAAAGAAAATGAGGGCTAGCAAAACTGGACATGGAAGCGCACGCCTTTAACCCCAGGACTCGGGAGGCAGAGATCATCGCTATGACTTCAAGGCCACCCTGAGACTCCATAGTGAATTTCAGGTCAACCTGGGAAGGTGTGACCTTACCTAGGGAAAAATTTAAAAAAAGACGGTTAGCAATGAAGCTAAGTGGTAGAATGTTTGCCTAGCATGTGAGTCTCCTAGGTTTAATCCCTAAAAAGACAAAAATAAATCAATAAGCCAAACATAGTTTATATTTTATGATACCACACATAGTACCTAACTGAGGGTATAGAAATGTTTCATGAGGAGGCCCTGGCATTCCCATATTATACCTCTATATCTCTTTCTTCTCACAAACAAATAAATAATTTTTTGTTCTAAAAATAGGGAGAGGGAGGGGAAGTTTTAGGTAAGCAAGCAAGATCGGGCCTGATTGAAACATGAAATATAGCTGAGCAGCGATAAGGCTTAGTTCACAGGAGGGGAGGGGCAGGTCTGCCAGCCGTGAGCACCCCAGCCTTTCTCTGACAACACGAGGCCAGAGGAGCAGCTAGTTAGGAACACTGTTCAGAAGAGTTTCACAGTGAGCAGAAGGAAAGGGACCTAACCCTTGAAAAGCAATCTGCGGGAAGGTCAGTGTTAAAGAAACTCTGCCTCCCATCACGAAGACATCTATAGAATTTAGCCGAGACTCTGACTCTACGTTGTAGCAGGGAGAAATTGGGTTGAGAAACTGCTGTCTAGAGGAAGGAAATTACTCTTCTATCTGGGAAGAGACCCTAACAGCCTTTGACAGAAGCCTAGAGAAACAGTTCAGTCTTCAGTTGTGTTCATCAGAAAGCTAAAAGTGCCCTCCTTTTTCAATGTAAGTATATATGTGGAACAGAAGACAGATTCTCCAGGATAAATAAAATTCGAGAATATCAAAAGAGGGAGAAAAATGATCAATGCAATGGGGAGTAGCCAGAGGCACACCAAAGCTTGCTAGCATTTAGTTGATCATTGGCAAGATTTAATCTCCTCTAAGACCTTTGCTATGAGTCTGAAGTCCTGCACTGAATTTCCTGCATAAGTTTAGGGGAGGAAAAGTGCATACAGATGATGCAACACATTATAATGACTACAGGGTAACTGAACGTACAGTTAAATACAGTATATCTAATTTTCTAATCTTGGCTAAACAGTGAAAAGGTTGAGTTTACTAGTCATAGTGTTTACAAGTTAATATTAATGTTTTGGCACTTCCCAAAATTATGTCCTATATATAGCAGTAAATTTGTCAAATCAAATTCGGTTTTATTTTTTCAGATTGTTATGCCAGGAAAAAGTATATGTGGTGGGCCACAAAGCCAACATTGACCTGGGCAGCTACATTGCAGACAGTATTTTGGAGGGAGATAAACTCATTTAAAAATTCGTGCATGTAGTTTGAGGCTACAAGGTTAGCATAATATTGCACTATAATAAATAAAATTTAACAAGAAATTTCTATGATTAAAGGGTAATTATCTCAAATTCTTCATGGAGAGTTTCTCAAGGAGTAAATGAGATAGCATGCCTAAAATGTTTGGGAGGTGCCTGTCATGTATTGAACAAGCAGCAAACACTGGCCATCAGTATCCAGATGATACATTTCCAATACATCATGTATGAAAATGAAAACAAACAACATCATATACTATCAGAAGATGAATGACAGTGAGTTTTCACTTGCACCTTCTCTAGTGGGAAGAGAAAGTGAGCTTTCTTTATCATAAAAATCCCACTTTACTGGTCTGTGGAGGGGGTCCTGTCAGTGAGGATAGGGTATTGCTAGTAAGTTCATGGTAAGATGCTATTTTCAGGCATCTAGCCTGCAGAGCAGGCCTCATGAAAGATTTTCCTGAGAGGCTCACAATGTAGATGCACGACAGAACCGTGATTCATGTGACCCACAGAGAAGAAGGGAAAGAGTGGACAAGGGTAGTTATGGAAGAAGACAGAAGATTAAAAATTAACTTTTAAAAATTAACCATATAAGTAATGCATTCTCTTTTTAAAAGACTACAACCTCCAAGCTGTCATTTCAGCACATGCTAAACTCTTTCGCTGACAGGTGTCTTCGTTCGCTGGCCTGGGCGGCCATGAAGAAAGTCCATCCATTTAATGTCTCACAATTCTGGAGGCTGGAAAGTCCAAGATCAAGGTTCCCACAGGGTTTGGTTACAAAAGTTCAGGCTGCTTTGTTTTGGTTCATAGACAGTTGCCTTTTCGCTATATTCTCACATGTTGTTTCCTTGGCCTATGGAGGCAGAGAGAGACAGAGAGATTCTTATAAGAAACGGTGGTCCCATTGGACTTGAGTCCGCCTTCATCCCTGCCGTTCTCACCTAACTGTAACTACTTCCTTACTCCAAATGCAGCCATTTGGAAGGTTATGATGTCACAAATGAAGCTGGAGAAGCCTTTCATCACGCCATCTCCTCAGCTAGCCAGTTATGACTTTCATTTTCATTTTCGAGGTAGAGGTAGTATCTAGATTTTCCTGAAAAAGGGAAAAAAAAATATGGCCAAAGATTTTTGTGAGATACATTTTGCTTTGTGCAATTTAAAATACCTCCTATACATAGATTTTTTTATAAAATACATGGTAAACTTTCAGAGTAACATGTTGATTTATTTTTTAGCTACTGCACAATATTTTAAAATATGATTGTCAGTTTCTGTTAACTATCCTAAATAATTCCCACCATATTACTACACATTTAAGTTATGTATAATGTTTTCTTGGAATTGAAACAATGATGTAATGAGAATTATGCAATGAGAATGTTTAAAGGTGATTGTTTCTCAAAGATGATTTGCTGTGTCATCGAATGTGCACATTATCGATCTTAATAGATATTAGCTGTCCGAAATGCTTATACCAAACTGGATCCTCACTAGTAATTGATGAGGCTGCTTGAACATCCTTACTAACATTGGTATTATCAAGATTTAGTATTCTTTGCCAATCTGATGAGTGTAAAAACATGTTACCTATTTATTTAAATCATTATTTTTCTGATTGATGTTGATATTTATTGGCTAATTACATTTCTTCATAAGTATGTCTTTTATATATTTGGTCTTTTTTTTCCCCTAACAAATTCTTTATCTTCTTATTGAATTTGAAGGACTATATGACATACCCTACATATTAATCCTTTATTAATTAGGTTCCAAATGCTGCCTCCCAACCTGCCAGCAGCTTCCTTACTCTAATTCTTTTTTTTTTTTTAATTTTTATTTATTTATTTATTTGAGAGCGACAGACACAGAGAGAAAGACAGATAGAGGGAGACAGAGAGAATGGGCGCGCCAGGGCTTCCAGCCTCTGCAAACGAACTCCAGACGCGTGCGCCCCCTTGTGCATCTGGCTAACGTGGGACCTGGGGAACCGAGCTTCGAACCGGGGTCCTTAGGCTTCACAGGCAAGCACTTAACCACTAAGCCATCTCTCCAGCCCCCTTACTCTAATTCTGGCATGTTCCGGAGGTAGTTGCCATTTCTGATCTTTTCCTTCATAGCTTTTGTCTGTTGTGTCTTATGGAGGCCGTTTCTGTCCCAAGATCAAATTGCGTTCTCTAGCAGATTAACTAAATGCCTATGTTTTGCTCTTATTTTACTTTTAGATGTGTAAATTTATCTGGAATTTACTTTTTGAAAGTGGTATAAGGTAGGAACTAATTTTATCATTTTCCAAATAGAGAGGCAGTTGTTCCAGTGCGGGGAGCTGACTTTGTTGGAAATTCATACTGTAAGGAAGAAAATCTCTCTGGCACCTCACCATTTCTTGGCAGCTCAATAGGAAAATGATTATGTATACACGGCGATCTAGTTTCTCTCTGAAAGAACTGAACTACACACCTGGAAGGAAGAACCCACACCTTTTATTATAAAAGAAGAGGTTATTAATGTCACTTTAGCAAGGTTAAAACATCAAACCCAAATCAAGAGCTTACTTCAACATTGATCACTGCCAAAAGCAAATAATCTTTTCTATAGATCTAGTTACCAACCTCTGCTTTCTCTCTTTTATAATTAAGATTTCCCTATAATTTTGGTTTTGGTTGAATGAGAACACATTTGAATGTAGACAATTTGCTGAAATTGGATTAGAGAAGGATTTGCCATAACATTATAAGAATTTTGAATCAACTTATATTTTGTCAAATTACCAGCAACATTAACCACCATCTGATTCAAAGGTGTTTTTGATGTCTATGTAGTTTTCAAACAAAGCTGAATCAGAAACCAACTATGGACCAGTTACTTCCTTTATCTCCTCCTCCGCCCCTCCCCAGACATTTCAACTTTGGCCAAGTTGCCCCAAAACCCAACTGCCTTATTTCCTTTGTCTGTTGAATAGGGATAATGAAGATGCTTACCCACTGGAATAATTTGAAAGATTAAGTAGACTAGTCCCCCCAAACCTCTCGGAAAAATATCCATATGACCACTTCCAGCGTGCAAGAAAATCTCAGCCGTATGATGCACTGTTTAGATTTTCCCTTTTAAAAAAAATGACATATTTTTAAGTTATCTTTTCTCTTCCATTATCCCTTGTGGTGTGTGTGTGTGTGTGTGTGTGTGTGTGTGTGTGTGTGTGTATGTGTGTGTGTGCCCATTTAGACAGAGAGTCCTCATATCAAATCTGGAAAACAGGATTCCCCAATGCTGACAGAAGCTGGAGGTCTAACTATATGGAAAATAAGAAATACCAAACAGGTTTATAACTGCCTATATACACATTTATTTTATAAGAGCACAATACAATGGCTATTGTATATGTTTAATATTTTGATAGCATTTTTATATAGTATATATAAATGCATATATGACCATTACTTGAAGCAAAATAGATCACTTGAGAAGTTTCCTGAGTCTGAAACCTAATTCAGATGGCTCTGTTGGCCCCTCTTTCACATTAGCAAGCCTGAGGTCATGGGCAGGAGCTCACAGAATTTAGTTTAGCCTGGGGAGGAGGTTTCTGTGGAGTGTTTGCACCTCTACCTCCCCAAAAGCTTCCATTTCACATGGTAAAATTCTACTTCCTAGTGCGGCTGTATTTGGAATAAGTGATTAAGGCTTACTGAGGTCACAAGGATGGCATGATTGATCCAATGGGATGATATTTCTTTCTTTCTTTCTTTCTCTCTCTCTCTCTCTCTCTCTCTCTCTCTCTCTCTCTCACACACACACACACACACACACACACACACACACACACACACGTGCACGCGCAGAGAGAGAGCAAAGCTACTTGAGAGCATGGGTGGGGATAAGCTGTAGTGTCAGAAGTAAGGTCAACAACAGAATCTTTTTTAAAAAAATTTTGTTTATTTATTTATTTGAAAGAGAAAGAGACCGAGAGAGAAAGAGGGAGATAGAGAGAGAGAGAGAATGGGCGCGCCAGGGCCTCTAGCCACTGCAAAAGAACTCCAGATGCGTGCGCCCCCTTGTGCATCTGTCTTACATGGGTCCTGGGGAATCAAGCCTCGAACCAGGGTCCTTAGGCTTCACAGGCAAGCGCTTAGCCGCTAAGCCATCTCTCCAGCCCAACAACAGAATCTTAATAGGCCAAAACCATGATCTTGAATTTCTAGTCTCCAGAACTTTGAGAAAATAAGTTTCTGTTCTTTGTCTGCAGCCTTTTTGCAACTGCTACCTTAGCCAGCAACCCAGACACCTGGGTGGAGGATGTAATAGGACACGAACTCTCCTGCTCCGCTTGGAGCTAGCGTGACCATCTGAAGCCACCACCAGCTAGGCAGTCCCGTCATCCCATGCCGACATGCTATATTCACAACTTCCTTTACTCAGCCATCAGTAGGGATGGAAAGATGTGAGATTTTTTTTTTCTTCATCCATCACAAGGATCAGGACCTATATTCTATATCAAAAGAGAAGTTAGCAAGGGAAAAGCATTACTTGAGGACTCGTGTGACATGAGAGCCTTTAGAAATGAAGACGGCAAAGACCCACAGAAGCCTCTATTTTTGTGCTTTGGTCCCCGGAAGAATAGACAGCCATGGAGAGTGTGATGGGACCAGGACAGCACAACAGACAATAATAGAGTGGGAGGGGAGCCCCCCCCCCAGCCTGCAGGTTGAGGTTCCTCTAGGAATTTGAGTGACATTCCTTCCTTCTGAGGTAATGAAGGGCTTAGGACTTATTATCAGACAAGGTGGGTCAGAGAATTGCTTTATGATCAGCTCTTACAAAAGGCACAGGAAGGTTAAGCTCTTATCTCTTGGTTTTATGACTGGCTTGGAGGGAGAGGGGCTGTAGTTTCCATGCATCACTTTAGGGAAGAGGAATTTTAAACCTGTGGTCCTTGTCTTGGAGGAGAGGCAGGAAGAAAATCAGGAAGATCTCGGGATGTCAGGAGGCTTCACTCAGGGCTATGGGCTCCTTAGGGCCAATAATAGCCAAACCTACCCTCGTAACTAAACAGAAGTCATTTCCTCAAAGCAAGCTGTAAGTTTTTGAAAAGTGGACCACATGTCGCCTACTACAGCATTAGACCAAGAAATTGCATTAAAGAAAACTATATTTGGGAGCATGTTTTTAAACCAAAATTTGGGCTGGAGAGATGGCTTAGCCTGTGAAGCCTAAGGACCCCAGTTTGAGGCTCGATTCCCCAGGACCCACGTTAGCCAGATGCACAAGGGGGCGCACGCGTCGGGAGTTCGTTTGCAGTGGCTGGAGGCCCTGGCGCGCCCATTCTCTCTCTATCTCTGCCTCTTTCTCTCTGTCTGTCGCTCTAAAATAAAATAAAATAACAACAAAAAAAGTAAATAAATAAAAATTACAAAAGGTACACCAAGGCTTAATGAAAAAAATTTAAAAATAAAATAAAATAAAACCAAAATTTACTGACTTTAAATGTTACCTTGTGCATAGTATATGTATCTAGGGACATAACGCAATTGACATTAAACTTTGTATTTTTTTTTTTTTTTTTTTTTGCTCGTTCTAGCAAATATTTATCACACACACACCATGTGCCAGGCAGAGTGATAACTACCAAGGGACATGGTAGCAAGTGAGTCAGTGACTGCCCTGATGAAACGTATGACAGAGTACTGGGAGACAGATGTGAAAGAAATGCATGGGTGGCCCCCTACACAGTCAGATGGCAAGGAAGGCGACAGAAGAAGACAGGAGAAAGCAGAGAAAACAGGAATAAGTGCAGTCGCCCGTGCACGCAGCTGTTTTCTGCATCAGGCCAGCAAAGGGCCCCAGACTTGGACAAGGCCCCAGTAGGAGGTGAGGAAATGAGCCGGGGTGGGGGCCGGTGGGGGGGGGGAGCCCAGGAGAGGATGCGGGAAGAAGAGAGAAAAGAGACCCTAAGGTGACCAGGTGTGGGAGGAGGAGGGTCAGAGTTGACTGAACAGGGCCACAAAGAAGCCATGAAGCCACAGATCTGGAGGCAAGGCCACCACGGGATGTGGACTCTGGATTTCAGCCTGAGGGAAGTGGGAAAGAAACTCCACCCCTACCCCACGCCCACGCCAACCTTTTTGTAAACTGCTATGTTTCTGACAAAATATACCATATGAGTGATTCAGAGCGGAGGGAGACCTGCTTTTTAATGAGCTCATTAAAGAGGAATTAGCTTGTAGGCTAACAAGTTCAGGAGCTGCAGATGAAAATGGCAGTGGCTTAGCCATGGTGGCCAGGGTGGCAATGAGACCCAACACGATTCCAGCTCTAGTTCAAAGGCAGGCCATCAGCAAAATTTGCTGCGGCTTCTGCGTGACACACGAGGAAGAAGGAGGAGCCAGAGCTGACTAGATCTGTGGGGCTGCTCAGCCCGAAGATGATGTCCTTCTGTGATGGGCTCAGCAGCGCTGACAAGTGAAGCCTCCTCACATCTGTCACCTCCATCCAAATGGGCCTGCGAGCTTCATTTGATTGGCGAGTTAGTATTCAAGTGCAACTCTAGCGCCGTAGATCTTCGCATGGTATATTTTGTCAGAAACTTAGCAGTTTGCAAAAAATTTGGTGTGGGGGAGATCTAAGACGAGCTATGCATTGGCTAAGAATTAAGGGGAAAGGAGGTAAATTCCCTTAAGCAAGAGAATTTAGCAACAAACCAAAAGTCAAATACTGGCCTGTAATAATACAAAAACCTATGCCAGCAGTTTGCTCCAAGTGCAGAGAATAGAAGGGAACAGCGATAGTGAGGAGGAGGCATCGGTGAGGGACTTTCAACACCTGGCTCAGCAGAAGAAAGGGCCATTTGGAGAAAGGAAATGATTCAGTTGCTTTGAGGCATGGAAAGAAAGGGAGAGGCGCTATGTGAAGTCAACTTGTGTGTTTTTTTTATGAGTCTCAATAATATAGCTCATGATACTAAATTTTAAGAAAACGGGTATGGAAGGTTTTCAGTTCAAATGTTAAAATGGAGCAGCCTATCAATTTCTTTTTTTAAATGAGAGACTTAAGGCTTTTAAAAATTATTTATTTATCTTGAGAGAAAGAATGGTTGTGCATGGGCCTCCTGCCACTGCAAATGAACTCCAGATGCGTGCACCACTTTGTCCATCTGGCTTTTTGGGGCTACTGGGGAATTAAACCCAGGCCTTCAGTCTCTGCAAGCAGGTGCCTTTAACTGCTGAGCCATCTCTTCAGCCCAAATGTAACATATTAACTTCTATTGATAATTACTTGGTTGTGAACATAGGTTTATTTAAGAGGTCTCACAAGGAAATTGGCATCAGTTGTTCCGACTGTCTATAGGTAAGTACAAATCAGAGGCTGGGATCTGGTGACTGGATCACTGGAAACTTTTGGAATGTACTAAGTGATATAGTATTTATTGCATGAGCAAACATCTTTAACCATTGAACAATCTTCCCAGGCTTGGTGTTTGTTTTCAAATGTAGTACTGTGGCTCACTTAAGCTTACAGGTTGTATCCAAAAACACTTGAAAAGGTCTGGAGTGGGCTGGAGAGATGGCTTAGCGGTTAAGCGCTTGCCTGTGAAGCCTAAGGACCCCGGTTCGAGGCTCGGTTCCCCAGGTCCCACGTTAGCCAGATGCACAAGGGGGTGCTCGCGTCTGGAGTTCGTTTGCAGAGGCTGGAAGCCCTGGCGCGCCCATTCTCTCTCTCTCTCTATCTGTCTTTCTCTCTGTGTCTGTCGCTCTCAAATAAATAAAAACTTAAAAAAAAAAAAAAAAAAGGTCTGGAGAGATGGCTGAGAGGTTGTGGCACTTGCCTGTGAAGTCTAAGGATCCAGGTTCGATTCTCCAGGTCCCACATGGTGGAACATGCATCTGCAGTTTGGTTACAGTGGCTAGAGGCACTGGCATGACCATTCTCTCTCTCTCCCTTTCTCTGTATGTAATGAATAAATAAATTAATTAATAAAAGTAATCTAAAAACTAAAAACACTTAAAAACATTTTATTTATTTATTTGAGAGAGAAAGAGGGAGATAGAGACAGAATGGGAACTTCAGGGCCTCTAGCCACTGCAAATGAACTCCAGACACATATACCACCTTTTATATCTGGCTTACATGGGTACTGGGGGATCAAATCTGGGTCCTCAGGCTTTGTAGGTAAGCTTCTTAACCACTAAGCCATCTCTCCAGCCCAAGTCTTAAATCTAGTTAGATGTTATCAGCCTTTTATAGGATAACTAACTAGAGATTTACTTGGGAAGAGAGCTCAAAGACAGGTTATAGAAACCACTCTTATGTTCTATAATTATCTATACAGGGGATTTTTCAGCCTAATTTTATATTTGTCTTAGTTTTTAATCATTTAGTTTAAAAAAAAAACAACTTAGATCCAAGCATATCAGTTTCTAAAACACTTCCATCCATTCTCTGCAATTATCCAGCCTGAGTTTAGATGTTTAAAACAGCTGCGTTCTGTTTCAAAGTTCTCATGTTCCAGCAAGCCAAACACCAAGTTGTCTCCATTTCACTGGTTATAAAATTACTGCTAAACACACATTCATCAAAAGCAGCCTGGAAAAGTCTTTCTGTTGATATCAATACAATATTTTCTTCACATAATCTATAAGCTAGAATTAAAACAAATTGAAGTATACATGTATACGCGTGTATGCCCAAGTATTCCTTCTTCTAGCTGGGCCTTCCTCCAGCTGAAGCACAGGCCTGGACGGCAGGCCTCACAAGCAAGGGTGTTTTAATTTCCATCACTCTTTTGGCCAAATAGCAGTTTCAAAGTGATATTTAATCAACTGATGTATCGAATTATGAAAATGCTAGAGAGTACATTCAGGTAATTACATTTTTCAAACAGACTCATCTCCAAGCAGACACCGTTAAGTCTCAATGTTAGCAAGAACAGCAACAAAAAGGTCTGTGCTGGAGGAGAAAGATCAACATACGACCAAAGACAGTGTCTGCTCTGCATTTTATGACAAAAAGAATTCAAATGTATCTAAAGAGCTTTTGTGGGAGGAGAAAAAAAAAAGAGAGTCCTGGTTTACTTAACACGCATTGTCCATTCATACCTTATTTCTAATCTGCCATTCTCTTAATCTCGCAAACAATAATTTGATATAAGAAGTGAATGGAGCCATGGCTTCACCACGGTACAGTGGGGTGATTGTGTGCCTTGGGGGAGGCAAGCCCGTGAGGCTATTCACAGTGGGGCAGACAGTAACTCTCTGTTAGCAAACTCCAGCCTGCCCGGAGAGCTGGGCTCAGAGAGGCTCTTCCGTCTCTTGCTGTGGACTGGGACTGCAGCTTTCTCTCCATCTACAGCTCCTCTGGAGTGATGCTTGAGTTCTTATCGCCCCTATTCTCAAGCTTCTTGTTTTGTAATCATCCCAGTTACCCACCATCGATGTCTGGACATCTGCTTATTTCTTCATTCAGAAACACAAATGCAACACTTTAAAGTGAAAGGTACATGTGGGCTGGCCTATGTGTATCTTTAGAACTGGAATTGCAAAATAAGGGAGGATGCCATTGCTTTCTAGTGCTTTTATCTTTTTAAATGTTGCCATTCTATCCAATGATCTGTGCTTTATTCTGCTGCCTGCTTGAAAAGGAACTCAACTGCTTCCAGCGACTCCTCCCCTCCTTTATGAATGGGGTCCTCACTCTCTGCTAGGTGTGGGGGACCATCACAGCAAAAATGAAAGAGATGGGGTAGCAGCACTCAAGATGTTCTGACCAAACGGGAGAGAGGGGCATTCAACAAGTCAATGCACCAGGTCCTAACTCTGGCTCTGACATATGAAATGAAGTCAACTGACATGGTCCACTGAGAACACGTGTGAGAAGACAGTGTGACCTGTTCTGGAATGTCAGAGAAGTGGTGACTGTGGCAGGATTTTGATCTTGGCATTTGAAGGATGAGTAGCCGTTGGTTAGATGGAGGGGAAAAGGGAGCTCCAGTTCCAGGAAGAAGTACGTGGACAGGCCTTAGTTAGAACAATAAACATAAACAGTGATGCTACAAGAAGGAAACAGTGCAAGGAGCAAGAAATAAATTATGCACAGCCTTGAAAGCCACGTGAAGGTCTGGGGATGACCAGCGATAATTCTGAAGCATTTTAAAAATAGTTTGTATTTATTCGTTTATTTATTTGATAGGGAGAAAGAGGCAGAGAGAGTGATTGTGAGAGAGAGAAGGGGTATGCCAGGGCCTCCAGCCACAGCAAATGAACTCCAGATGCATGCGCCCCCTTGTTCATCTGGCTAACATGGGTCCTGGAGAATCGAACCAGATCCTTTGGCTTTGTACGTAAAGGCCTTAACCATGAGGCCATCTCTTCAGCCCCTGAAGCATTTGTTTAAATATTTTTATTTTTATTTATTTATTTGAGAGAGAGGGAAAGAGGCAGAGTGAGAGAAAGAAAGAGAGAGAGAGAGAGAATGGTGATGCCAGGGCTTCCAGCCACTGCAAATGAACTTCAGATGCATGAGTCACCTTGTGTACCTGGCTTACATGGGTACTGGGGAATTGAACCAAGATCCTTTGACTTTGCAGGCAAGCGCCTTAACCTCTAAGCCATCTCTCCAGCCGCCCATGAAGCATTTTTTTTAAACTGGGTTTGATGTGATTGGACATACATCTATCAAAGATCACTGTCGCAGTTACCTTCTAGTTGCTGGGTAAAAACATCCAATGAAAGGCAGCTTCTGGGCAGAAAGGGTTCATTTTGGTTTACAACTTCAAGGGGAAGGTTGCTGTAGCCCAGAAAGCATGGCAGATCAGGAAACTGGCTCACATCTTGTCACAATCACCTGGAAAGCAGTGACTAGTACGATTGCTTCTGGACACCTAGTAGGGCTGGACTCATAAACCTCAAGGTCTATTTTCAGTGGCACACCTCCTCTAGCAAGGCTGGTCCTCCCAAAGGCTCCACCAGCTAGAGAGCAAGCATGCGGCTTAATCACAAACACTTGAAACTCGAAGGGGCACGTTATATTCAAATCCCCACACTCACTTCAGTACAATATAGAGAATGAGTTAGAGGACATGAACACATAGGGTATGATTTATTTTGATTTGGGAAAGGAAAACAATCAAAATAGTGTTATATGGTTCACACACATACGTAAACATAAAAATGCAAGGTTGACTCTGTAAAAAATGAACAGAAAATCATGCATATTGTCACCTGAGAAAAGGGGACAGAGTGGGAACAACATTGCTGATCCTAAGAAAATTAAGTTTTATCACCACATCTCATTTTTCTTAAAGACAGGAAACAAATATGACAAAATGTTAACACTTGTTAAGTCTGAGTAAGGAAAATCAAAATGTTTGTTATAATTCTGTATTTTTTCAGTTTCCTCCAAAGAAAAACTATGCTAATGAGAAAGGAGCATGTCATAGAAATCAAGGGCAGAAAGTGTTTTACAAGGAAAGGAAATACCTTCACTTTGTTGAGAATTCAAACTTTAACATGGCCACTTACAGTTACCATTATGAGGTAAACAACTTCTTCTTTACTGAAGAATATAGGGAAAGCTTAGTTGAGGGAATATTAGAAACAGACAGCAAGGGCTGGAGAGATGGCTTAGCAGTTAAGGTACTTGTCTGCAAAGCCAAAGAACCCAGGCTCAATTCACCAGAACCCACATAAAGCCAGATGCACAAGGTGGTGCATGCTTCTGGAATTTGTTTGCTGTGGCAAGAGGCCCTGGCACGCCCCTTCTCTCTCTCAAATAAATTTATTAAAAAAAATATATATATGTATATACACACACACATACACATACATATATAAAACAGTTGGGTGTGATGGTGCATGCTTTTAATCCCAGCACTTGGGAGGCAGAGGTAGGAGGATGCCTGTGAGTTCTAAGCCAGTCTAAGGCTACAAAGTGAATTCCAGGTCAGCCTGGGCTACAGTGAGATACTACCTTAAAAGACAAAACAAACAAACAAAAATCATAAAAGCATAGATGAGTCAATAGAAGAGACTGTCATCTGCCTTTGGTGATATTTGAGAGAAGACTAGGGAGTGGCCAAAAAGGAAGAGAGGACCCAAAGAGAACTTGTCTCAAAGATGACTGATAGGCACGTTTATATGCTGGTGGAGAGAGAGTTAGAAAAAAAATATTGGACACAGTTTCTGAGAACGGGTCAACTATGGAGGACAAGGGGAGTGACGCCTGTCCCATTAAGAGCGAGCACTTGGGAAATAAGGGGTACAGGGGCAAAAACATTTTCCCAGGAAGTAAGAAGCACTTAAGGTAAGAACAAGTGGCTAAGGAGACAGAGACTCCAAGACAAGGGGGGACAGCGGCGAGGCATGACAGCGGTGCCGTGGCAGGCGACGCTTCAGCCGGCCTTGGTCGGTCAGACGCCCGTCACTGTGATCGAACACCCGAGCGAACCGAAGGGAGGACGCATTTCTGTGACTCACCACTTGCCAGGTGTCAGTCTATTATGGCAGGGAGGGTGACAGAGCGGGGAAACTCACCTCCTGAGGGCCGGGAAGTGGGGTGAGGGGAGATACTGTGCTACGTTTTCCTGTTTTATTTCATCCATGCTCCCAGCATGTGAAATGGCACCATTTATATTCAAGGTAGTTCTTAGCCCCGTAGTAAATACTCTGATGCCGCCTTCACCGACAGACTGAGGGAGCGGTGTGCTGGACTCATCTTAGGCATTCTTCATTCAACTAGGTTGATAATCTCCATTAGCCATCATACTTTTATTTTTTCTTTTTCTTTTTCTTGTAGGCTTCAGCTCTCCAGTGCCAGTGAGGGCTGATGTTCATGTGATTCAGAACTGGCTTCTAGTTACATGGATGGTAACCAAAGGGACGAAAGGGAAAGACAGAAGTGGAAAGAGAAATGGATGGAGGTGTGCATGCCACGTGGTGCGGAGATCTTTGAGAGATCAGAGTGAATGCTGGAGGGGTTTGGTGAGTGTGCAAACCAGTTGAGATGAAAGAAAAATTTTGACTGGGGAATGAGATGACATGACAGGTCCCCTCACTGTAAGGTCTGGTATGAAATCCTGCAGTGGGAAGAAACCACGGTACCAGAGGTGTGATGGCTAGGTGGATGTCAATGCTTACACAGGTGACATCATGAGGTGAGATAAATGGAAAGACTAAACGTAGACCTGGCACGAAGAACCTGAATACTAGGGTAAAGTGAAGTCTGGAGTGATGACATCATGTGCTTACAGAGTAGTCACTCAAGGTCTAGAAGTTTCTAGAGGTCATTAAAGGAGGCAGAGAAATGGCCTGAAAGTAGCATCAGGCACTAGGAAGACACTGACCTCACCTCCTAACACCAGGATAGAGGGGCCAGAAGGAGAAATAGCCCCGACAATAAAGAAGTTTGGGAAGGCAGCGTTTCCCAGGATGCACTGTGACAGTGGTTCTGCTCCAGGTGAGTAACAGAACCACCCAGGGAGCCTTTTACAATACCCATGCCCAGCCCCCACTGCACACAATGAAATTGAATCTCAAGAGCCTGGGCAGGTGTGTCCTTTTAGACATTCCTTGACAAATTTTTTTGTTTGTTTTTTGAAGTAGGGTCTCACTCTAGCCCAGGCTGACTTGGAATTCACTATGTAGTCACAGGGTGGCCTCGAACTCACAGCAATCCTCCTACCTCTGCCTCCCGAGTGCTGGGATTAAAGGTGTGCGCAATCATGCCCAGCCCCTCCTTGACAATTTTAATGAGCAAATTAAAAAATATTTTATTAGTATTTACTAGAGAAAGAGAAAGAGAGAGAGAGAATGGCCATGTCAGGTTCTCCAGCTGCTGCAAATGAACTCCAGCTACGTGTGTCCCCTTGTGCATCTGGCTTACTTGGGTTCTGGGGAATGGAACCTGGGTCCTTTGGCTTCACAGACAAATGCCTTAGCTGCTAAGCCATCTCTCCAGCACAGCAAATGGATTTTGAAGCCATGGATTTTAGGCAAAGAGGAGAATTTGGAGAAGGTGCAGAGAATGCAGACTTTGTGTGTGTGTGTGTGTGTGTGTGTGTGTGTGTGTGGTAGGCTCTTGTGCTAGCCCAGGCTGACCTGGAATTAACTATGTAGGCTGGCCTCAAACTCACGATTCTTCTACATCTGCCTCCTGAGTGCTAGGATTAAAGTGCCACCAGACCCAGCCTGGCTTCTTTTTTTAAATATTTCATTAAAATTTGTTTATTTATATTTATTTATTTATTTGAGAGCGAAAGACAGAGAAAGAGGCAGATAGTGAGTGAGAATGGGCACACCAGGGCCTCTGCAAACGAACTCTGGATGCTTGTGCCCCCTTGTGCATCTGGCTAATGTGGGTCCTGGGGAATCGAACCTGGGTCCTTTGGCTTTGCAGGCCAACGCCTTAACCACTAGGCCATCCTTCCTGCCCGCCAGACTGGTTTCTTAATTATGAATGAGAATATCCTGAAATGGGGTCCCTGGTGTCCTGTGGGGTTCCTTACCCATAAGCAGCTGCCCCTTCTCCCAGGCTAAGTACTCCTGCTTTTGTCTTTTTAAATTGTGTGTGTGGTCATGGGTAGGAGAGAATCAAAGTTGCATGGGCTGGCTTGCAGGACGAGTCCCTTTAACCACTGAGCCATCTCTGCACCCCCTCCATACTCCCTGTTTTGTTTTTCGAGGTAAGATCTCACTCTAGTCCAGGCTGACCTGGAATTCACTATGTAGTCTCAGGGTGGCCTCGAACTCATGGCGATCCTCCTACCTCGGCCTCCCAAGTGCTGGGATTAAAGACGTGCGCCACCACGCAGGGCTCCTACTCCCTGTTTTAAAGCAGAGATTTCCGCCAAAAGGCTGGGTGTGGTCTTTAAAGGAATGCTGGGCGAGTTTGCCTTCCTGTCTTATTTCAGTCTTCCTCCACACTTCTCCAGGTGGTTTGAGGGACATGGATGCTGCCGCGTAAGCGTTTATGGACAGGAGCTTCCAGCCCTGACCCAGTTCTTGACACACAGCAAAGCCATATTCTTCCTGGGCGCCTCCATCTGACCCCTATAAAAAGTGACTGTGGGATTGATGTGGAGGATGACAGATGACAGAGATGCTAGTTAATGTTCACAGGGCGGTGAGCCCCCTCCCCCGCCCCCCACGCCGGCTACTCCACACCTTAGCCGGGAAGTGAGGATGACACGAACCCCATAGACAGCTAAGTCCACTGGGGCTCGAAATGCAACGTGCCAAAGATAACGGGCTACTAAGTGACACGACCCCACGTGGTCTCCACTTCCTGCCACTTGAGTACACAACCAACTACTTCTGCTGTTCTTTAACTCCCACCGACTCTTTTTATTTTTATTTATTTATTTTTCCCCTTGATGGAGCAGGGCAAATAGTAAGACTTCAAAAGCTTTGGAGGGGCAGTGATTTTGGCTCTAAACTTAAAACAAGAGTTCTAGGACCGCCTAAGGCAGCGAGGGAGAAATGGCAAGCGGAGTTTCAGCCCCGGCCTGCGCAGGTGTCTGGCCAGGGTCTCCCCGCCCAGCAGCGGCTTCCTGGTTCCCGGAGCAGCTTTGGGAGCAGGTGGAAATGGAAGTCACGTGCTCAGGACCTCAGGCACTTCTTTCTGCACGGAGGCTCCTCATCATCACCAGGGAGATTCTGGGTGGTATTTCTGAGCCATCAAAAAAGTAAAATTATTTCCTTCTTGTAACCTACCGTCTAATTTTTGGTTACGTTTTAATCTCTCGCCTCTCGGTTCAATGTTTACCCCAAGTCTCAAACATGCAAGGATTAATATTGAAAATAATTGCCCTTTGAAACAATATCCTGAAACTCGATGTGGGGCATTTCCAATATATCCATAAAGCAAACAAGACAACTTAATTGTTTGTTTCTCCAAGGGAAGGAGCTAAACCGGAATTAATTTGGTTCAGTCTGTGAAACAATTCGTTTGCTCTGCCTAATTCTGCCAATTAAAGAACTTTTTTTTTTTTTTTTTGCTTTTTGCATTCCCAGGCACAATTAGCATGTAAATCAGCGACGGGGCAGGAGCCTAGGCGACCCGCGCAGGGCGCAGACTCCCACGACCGCGACCACCCGGCCGGGACGAGCTGGAGACCCCCGCTCGCGCCCCGAGAGAAGTGCGTGATGAGCAGAGCAGCCTAGACCGTGAGATCGGACGGACGGCCAGCCTGGTGTATGTGTGTGTGTGGGGGGGGGGGGGTGGGGACGACCCCTACCCGGGTCACGAGAGCGCTCGGCGGGACGCTCACCTCCGGTTTCCCACTCCCCAGCCTCCGCATCCGCTCCCGGACCGCGGGCTGCGCGCGCACCTAGGGCCGCGCCCCCCCCCTCGCCCCCGCCCCCCCCCCCCCGGGCTCGAGCTCGCCCAGGAATGGGTGGGAACAGCGGCCCCTGCTGGCGACTCTGGAGAACTGCAGCCTGACTTGTTTCTCACCCCCCCCCCACACACACACCACTTCCCCACTCTAACCATTCTTCCCACCTTTTCCAGGTGGTTTGTGGAGGGAGAAAATTAAAAAAGAAAAAAGAGGGGTGGGGGAGAAGCACGGTCGCCTGTGTGTTTATTCTCCGTGAGCGCTCAGGAGCAGATGTCTGTACGTGCAAGAACAGAACGCAGGGGGGAGCGTGGCATTAGTGGCGCTAGCCACCCACCCCCAACACACTCCGTTAGGGTTACAGGTACAGTTTTTAATTTGAGGGTTCCTGGGGAGGGGGGGCGGACATGGATCTGAGACCTCGGAGCTCCGCTCCCAGTTCCCCATCCACACACACTTGCCTTTTTTTTTTTTTTTCCTCCACCGACCTGAATTAATGGCTTAGTGGGAGATGATGGGTCTGGAGAAGGCTGGGCCGCCCGTGGTGACTTTCTTTGAGGGAGGCTGCGGCCGCCCTGGGCACCATCTGCGAAGCCCACTCGGGCAGCGGCCCCCCGGGGCGCGCAGTCGCCGGCGGGGCGCAGCGCTGGGGGAGGGGGCGCGCCGGGGCCGGGGCTCGCGGGACCCCGGCTGCCGCGGCCCGACTTCTGGGCTATTGTAAGTCCGAGCGGCGGCGGCGGAGCAAGGCCGTGCCTGCCGTCCTTCATGTTGCGATCACAACAATAGCGCCTTGGAAGTTGCTATACCATTCTTGCTTTCCCCACGAAGCTGTTGGATTCGCGTGGGCATTGTTTGCGTCTCATTTCGGAAGTTTACCCATTTGAAAGAACAGTCCACTTCGTGGACTTTAAAACAGGGAATTAAAAAGAAAAAAAAAAAAAAACCACCCCATCGCGGTCGTTAACCCACATCATCAATACTGTAGTTTATTTGCGTACTTAACAATGCTTTGGGAACGTATGTGCGTAAATAAACGCGGTGATCTTATCTACCAAGTGTATTTTTAACCGCACCGTCTCGGATCCAATTCATCTGGGTAGGGAGAGCATCCATCTACTTCTAGATACAGTAATCAGAAATAGAAAGGCTCGCCGTTCACTTATCCTCGTCCTTTAAAAGTTTTCCATTTAAGAAAATCGATGCACAGAATCCTTTCTTGTAACTCGCTCCTCACTACGTCTATTTTTATTTATTTTTCTGATTTGGCCAGGCTCAGCAATTGCTGTCCGGGTTTTTATTTTATTTTATTTTTTTACTCCTTCTCCCTAGCTACAGCAGATGTGTGGGGGGGGGGAGGCTCGCGGGCTGGGCTCCTCCCGAAGACGCCCCCGCTGGGACCTCCGGCGAGCGCGCCTCGGGGCGGGGCGGACCGGGGCAGGGAGGCAGCCGCGCTCGCGAGTCGGTCCAGAGCTCCACCTGCAGCCGCACGGCACACGGTGTCCACTTGGCGCTTGGCTCCCCAGCACTCAGCGCGCGCGCGCGCACACCGACCACAGCTCTCCTCTGGGTCGGAGGAGCAGCCAGCCAAGGGAGGCGGGGTTGCAGGAGGAGAGTCGGCTCTGCGCAATCCAGTCCGGGACTTGGCTCCGCCCGGGAGCGTCGGCCTCTCGGGTGACAGAGGAGTAGTGAGCCCGCACGGGGTGAGGCTGCAGCCCAACTCCGCTCCCCACGCACTCGGCTGCCTAGGCGCTCGGGACGCGGCCGCACAGGCAAGCGCTTTTCCGCGGTGCTCGGTGCCCGCGATGCCCGCCTAGGCGCTGGTGGCAGCCACCAGCGTCGCCACACCCGGGACGCTGCGCTCGGGCTTGCGGAGCGGGCCACAGCCCTGCGCCCCCCGCCTCAGCAGCCCCCCAAACCAGCCCCCCGCCCTGCAATGACTTGTTAATCCGCTCCGACACCACCGAGGGGGACGCACCGAAGTGAGATCCAAGTGCAATTGGATTTGGAAAAGAGTTTCTTGAACATTTACCTGGGTCCTTGTTGGTTTATTCTTCTTCCTTCGTTTTTTTTTCCGTTTCTTTTTTTCCTTTTAAAAATTTATTTTTTATTTTTTATTTTTGGCTCCCCCCGCTCCTCCCTCTCCCTTCCTTCTCTTTTCCTGTTATTGGAGATGAACACAGCTCGGTTGCATCCCAGAAAGTAGTCGCCTGCGACTGTTGCCCCAAAAGAGACAAGCACACATGTAGGAATGACAAAGGCTTGCGTAGGAAAGAGCGCAGCTCGAGGCCCAGGGAGATCTTCTCGATAATGGATTACTAAATGGGATACACGCCGTACCAGTCCGCTCCGAGCCCCGGCCGCCTGCCTGTCGATGCACCGAAAAGGTACGGTTCTGGAGTCCCCGTGCGCCCCACCTCCTGGACCCCGGCTTGGGGTGAGGGGTCCTGGGGCGACCGCGGGCGCGCGCTGTGGGCTTTGTGGTTGCCTGTGTCTTCTTTGCCCCCGTGTCTCTGTCTCGCGCGTTGTCTGTCCCTTCCTGGGGGAGTAGTCCCGGAGCCCTGCCTGCATCTCCCTTCAGCCCTGCGCCCCGGAGACCGCGGGACTCTGCGTCCCGAGCTTCCCCACCCGCGTCGCGCACACGGCCGGCGCCGCCCGGGACCAGTGTCGCGCGGAAGGCTGCCCAGCCCAGCCCAGCCCAGGCGGTGTGCGCGGGACCCGAGCCTCGTCCTCACGCGTGGGCCAACCGCGAGTGGAGCGGCCCGTGAGGGTGGGATTCTCGGAAGCTCCCGGGTCCCGGGATCGGATGCAGGAAAAGGTGGGGGTGGGGTGGGGGAGAGGGCTCTGCCTTCCAGGGTTGGAGGGGGGTTGGGCAGAAAGAACCACGCTGTGTAGGTCCGGAGGAAGGTTGAGGTTCTGGGGAGAGAGAAATGATTGTGCAGGGACCGTGGAAGTGTGAAGAGGAGGATCTTTTGTTGTCAGCGTGGGGTCTGGGTTGGGCTCGGTGGAGTGCGTGAAACTTGTAATGGCCCTGGGCATCCGCGCGTGCCCTGCCTCTCGGTGGGTGAGGTGCCCGCTTCGGTCGCCGCTGGCACCAGCGGTTCCGGGCTTTGTTCGCTGGAATAAGTGTCCGGGAACTGGGTCTTGGGAAGGCGCGGCGCCTGACCCAGCGTCCTGTCCCCCGCCCGCCTCGGTGGCTCCCTGGGCGAGCTGGACACCGTCCGTCGCGGCGGCGTCCCTGCCAAGCGCCGAGCCCTGCAAGCTGGGGAGGGCTCCTACTGCGCCCTCCTCAAAGACCTTGTTGTCCCACTCGAGAAAAGAGGTGTCCCCAGAGACAGGAGGGTGGGGAACCTGGCCAGAGAGAGACACGGGCTTTTCCACCCTGATGCCGACCGTGCAGTGCCCCGCATTGTGGATGTCCCGACCCCCCGGCGTCTCTGAACTCTACCTCTAGGGCTGCGGGGCGCTGCTGGTGAGGGTTGGGAAGAGAGGGTCTCTTGTTGAATTCTCCGCGTTTATCTCTGCTCTCCACTGTGGGAGACTAGACAAAGCGGGGGCTCGAGAGATCCAACCCGGGCGGTACCCCCCAGGGAAGCTGGGAGCTGTCCGGAACTTGCTTGTGTCTGGGGAGGAAACCAGACGTGTTTTTTTCCCGCTCCCGGGTTACCCCTCTCGCAGCGCCTCCTCCCCCTCTGCAGTGTACGACCACTGCACCCAGGGCTTCTGGAAAGTTTCTCCGGTAGCCACACGATAGGACTGAGGCGCAGAGAGAAATGGTCCAGCGAGACTTGAGTGGACAGCCCGGGATGTGGCCGGGAGGTGGATGACGACTGACTCTCCATCGGAGAGTGACGCCTCCTTGGACCCTCGCTGGACCTACTACGGTATCTGAAGCAATTGGAGAAAAGGTTGGGAACGCTGAGTTCAGGAGGCTGGTTTAACTACGGGGTGGACGGAGGCTAGTGGGAGGGTCCGGGTTTATACTGGCCAGGGCCCACTGGCTTGGCCGTGTGAAAAGCGTTCTGCGCCTTGGCGCACGGTCTTCCACCCCTGCGCGTCCTGGGAGGAGCGGAGCCGAGCCCGGTGTGCGGGGAGCGGAGGAGAAAGACTGGGGGCGCTGTCTTCTTCGACCCCGCCAGCATTTCCCGGGGCCGCCTCCAGCCCGGAGGGAAGTGGCCAGCCCGGCGAGGCGTTCCGCATGGGGTTGAGGGATGTGGCTGCTCTGGGAGTGCAGTGACCAGGCACGGCCACGGAGGGTTCTCGCCCTGTTTACTCTGGATGGAAGTCCTCTCTACTGTATGAGATCCGCGAGAGGTTTAAAAAATACAGGCGCACACCGGGACACACACACACACACACACACACACACACACACACACACGCGCGCGCGCGCGCGCAACTTTCTTTGCCTCATGTCTGAAAAGCTGCTTCACCTAGCTGTGTTCTATCAGGAGATTCCCATCTCAGAAAACGCTCCCCTCCCCTCCAACCCAGCTCTGGTTTTCAAGTCTTTCTTGGGTTTGAGAGTAGATTTGCCACGTTTCTCTTTAATCCTTGTGATTGTCAGTCTTCATTCCCTTGGTGGGCATGTATCTTGGGCAACCAAATCCACCATCTGGTACTGCGATGGCAGATTAGTGGTTCAGGAAGCATTGATCCTTCATTTAGCCCGCCTCCCCTCTCCCCCCCTCCAACCCCAAGTGTCAAATTTTTAATGAAAATATCCACACTTTCTTTGATGCCTTAGCCAGACAGCTACCAGAGTCAAGATTGCACGCAGTTTGTATGTTATATAAGTTCCACGTTTGCCCTTCTACAACAAGCCTTGATTAAGTTACTCCAGGCACCAAAGTTAATTATTAACCTGACCTTAAGTATAGTGGCAAATCTGTGTCTCCCACCTATTAACCTAAACTGTCTCTTAAAAATGATAATTGCTCTACTTATTGAATGTGGTTTTACCCACTCATGTTCATTTGTTGGCTTCAATTTGAATCTTGGGGAACCTCTCTGTTCCGTTTCGGTTTCAGCACTTTGCAAACCAGTCTAAAGCAGAGAAGAATGAACACCAGATTTAATGCCTTGATTTTTGTTGTAAGTTTTAAGAACATTGTCTTCATATAAAGAAGTATTCTACTTTATCTGTGATCCGCAGTGTTTGGGGGAGTGACTGTCTTCCTCATGTGCTATGTTTAAGTCTACAGAGATGTGCCTCACTTTCAGTGCATCAATGTGAGTATGTAAATGTTGAGCAGGCACCCCAACTCAGGACTATGGGGTCATCTGAAAAGTATTCCTCACTGGACCGTCTCAGTTTGAGAACATGCAGATAAATGATGTGTAGGACACAACAATGAATGATGAATGGATAAGTGAATGAATGAAATAGCCACACCTGGTTCACATTTTTCACGTAGAGCAGACCAGCTTGTGTTTCCTATGGTGAAACAGCCTATACTTTCAAGTAAGTGGTTACCACAGAGTGCTAACAATCACACCTACACACACACACACACACACACACACACTCACGTTCTTTGAAAGTTTAGTAAATGCTGTTGCCATTATTAAAAAAAAACAAACATACAATACAAAACAGAGGGCTGGAGAGATGGCTTAGCGGCAAAGCCAAAGGATCCCACACAAGCCAGATGCACGAGGGGGCGCATGCATCTGAAGTTCATTTGCAGTGGTTGGAGGCCTTGGTGTGCCCATTCTCTCTCTCTCTCTCTCTTCCTTTTTCTCTCAAATAAATAAATAAATAAATAAAATAGATTAAGAAAATAGAACATTAGCATTTTGAATTGGCATGTAGCATGGCACTCGTGAAATCAGTGTATTCGATTGGGTTGGCATGAGTTAGGAAGACTGTTTTCTTCAGTGAGTTCAAATAAGACATCCAATTTATGCACTTGTATTAAAATTCAAGTGAACACCCATACTTTGAAAGTAAAAATGGGCAATTGCACTTCCGTATGAAATTGGGGGGAGATACTATTTTGAATAAGGAGGTAATCCAGTGTACGATATGAATGTCATGTTTTAGCTTTTTATCAGAATACTGTAAAAAAGTGGTCATAGTACAGGGAGGTGTTTTTTTTTTTCAAGATCTAGATTCCAAAAGATGATATTGTTTCCCTTCTTATTTGTTTGCATGAAGGGATCACAGAACAACCCAAACTAATTGCACATGTTTGAATCAGGCACCTGCCATTTGCTTCCCCACCTAAAGCTTATCTCTGCATTGCCTTGCACCCGCCCACCCTCTAGGTTTATGTTATTTACTGTCTTACTCCCTGAATGGGTGCTCTAAGGCGTAATCACTTGAGCTGTGTGTCAAGACGTGGGGAGGGGGGAGGTGAACCCTTGAAGCGTTCTGCTGCGCCCGCGCCCCCCCCCCTTCAATGGCCCTCTCTTGGGTATCCTGGAGCCAAATGGTCTCTGAGACATTTCTATTTCAGTGTGAAGGCTTTTCTCATCTGCCTTAAAATGTGCTGTGACAGCAACTGAGCTATTCTCTGCTGGCAACCACATGGTTGCCTCTTGGGGATTTGGTAAGGTAGGGAAGGGCGGGAGGCATTTAATCCCTTTGAAATGAGCAAATAAGATGTCATACCCTCAAACCTCAGGGGGAAAAGGGAGTTCAGGACTACTTTTCATCATGGGACTATTTCAGTGAGGTGTGTACACAAGGGTATCTTGCCTGGTGAAACAGATGAGGGCTTGCAAAACTTTGTCACACTAATGGAGAGAGTCCTGTTCCGCCATCAGTACATTGATGGTCCCCATGGAGCCTCTTCACTCAGGCCAAGCAGGCAGGCTGCTCTTCCTGAACCTGGGAGGTAGCTCAAATTCATAACATGTTCAAAAACCCCAATTCTGGTTCTTATCACTGAATTTGCTTTTCTCATAATCTCTTATCATGGTAATTCTGTTCTTTGAGTTGCTCAGATTCCAGGATTTACGCCCCCCCCGCCCCCCGCCCCCCCCCGCAACAACAGGTGCAATGCTGTGAACACCACTATCGGAATGATTGCCACCTGCTTCCAGGTCTAGACCCTCCCTCGTCCACACACTGGCCAAGCCACTGTCCTCCCCTGCTGGGTACTTAATGCCAGGGTTCTATCTAGCCTCTTGGCTTCTGCTTGTGGCATGTACCAACTTAACTGTGGGGCAATTTACATAGATAACTAAATAAATAAATACATAATTCGCTAAGCTAGCTTAGATAACTCCTCTCAGATACATTCCCCATGTTCTACTGAAAGCCTAAAGCCTTCCTGGGGCCTCTAAGGCATGGCTACACTCAGCCCTTTGCTGGAGGTTGCTGGTATTGGAGACACGTGCTCTCCTTGGGGGTCTTGTGCCTGGCCTGTGCCTAGGCTTTATTGTGGCTTGCAACAGTTCTTTCCGTAGGTGGCTGCAGGATGACACGTCTCTGCTTCAGATGTCACTTTTTCAGCAGAGCTTGTACTCCATCCCCTACCTCCAGTTTCCCCTTCCCTCCAGCACTCATTTTGTTCCTTAGTACTTTTCACAGCCAGAGAAATGATCTGTTGCCCTTGTTTATTTTTTTCTCTTCCCGTGTAATGTAACACCACGTGGATGGACAGTTTTTCTGTTTTGTTCACTACCGGTGTCTCTAGCCCCTGAAACGGTGCCTGGTCCATTAAAATTTCTTCCATGGCTACTTTTTATTGAATGGATGAAGAGGGAATCTTTTCTGTTTTGGTTTTTTTTTTTTTTTTCTTTCTCCAAATAACTTGTCTTTGTTTTATCTCCTGTCTGTCCTGGTTGTTTCTGATTCGTGCTTTGTCAGAGGAGATTCTTCCCCGCAGGCATGACTGTGTGTGTGCGCACGCGCGCATGCGTGCTGACTTCCATGTGCATAGGTGTGATGTCTCTTGTGCTATTAGTGGAGAATGCCCCATGCATGGCTTTCCCAGTCTTGGTGATGGTTTGGAGCCTCTTCCTTCCCACACTCTCACCTAGTTGTCCATGCATCTGTGAGACACCTAGTCATGGACAGAGTGGGGCTGAGGTTACGGAAAGTCACCTTGCCAAGAAATGGTGCTGAGAAGCAACGTGCACTTGGGGGATTGAGTTTCGTTCTGCATTTTAACCACTACTCACTCAACCTTCTTGCTTAATTTTTTGTTTTAAGCCTTATTTCTGCCCTATGACAGAACAGTTCTTAAAGACCCGGTTGCTGGAATCCGAAGACTGACTTACACTCTAGATTCTTGGTTTCTTGCCATACTTGAAATACTTCAGTTTACTAAGACTATTATTGGAAATAAAACTTGGGAATAACAAGCCTATTCTTCCTACTTTGTAGGTTTCTAGGGAGGATAACCTGAAATCATAAATGTGAGAATCTATAGTATCAAATATGACGTAATATGGAAAGTTGGAATGATATGATATGAATTCTTTCTATCCCAGACCTATTTATTTATTGGAGAGGGAGGGGTGCAGATAGAGACAGAATGGGCACTCCAGGGCCTCCAACCACTGCAAATGGACTCCAGACACAGGTGCCACCTTGTGCATCTGGCTTACGTGGGTCCTAGGGAATTGAACCTGGGTGCTTAGGCTTCGCAGGCAAGCACCTTAACCACTAAGCCATCTCTCCAGCCTGACATAGTTTTAGTGTAAACCACATTATGAAACTTGGACAATTAACTCAAATTCATTGCAAACACATGATATACACCACAGAGTGTGGATTTGTAGCTGTATTAATCAGAATGTCAATTGCATCCAAGTAAGGATTGTTTTCAATATGACCACTAAATGGGGCAAGGTCGTGAGAGCGGAGCTCTGCCAGGCATTATAAAAAGAAGGAAGAGAATTGTTTTTGCCCTGTTAAGTTCTGAAATCATATGCATCAGTGTCAATGTGGCCATTAATGTAAAACAGCCATGTCAGGGTGAACCAGGAATGCTGGAGGCAAGTTTTGATCTTTACAGTAACAAGGGTGAACCATTAGTGGGGTCATTGTAAGTGTGAAAGGGTTGTTGGAGGGAAAGTAGTGTACAGATCTAGAGACAAATCTGAGATCAAGCTTTTTGACCAATACACATGGATTTCTCTCTCTCTCTGCCATTTGCAAACAGAATGACTTTGCTAATTCTATCTCAGTGTCCACTTAGAAATTGCTAGAATGGTGATATTGCTGTATTGGAAAGAGTAACTTGAGATGATACCTGCAAACTGGATTAGCAAAGTGCCTGGCATACCTAAACACTCATTTACTTCAATGGGTCCCTTTGATTTGGGTAACTATGGTCACGGAAAATGGAATTTGGAAACCCAGATAGAGCTTCCTGGGGGAGAGGGTGCCAAAGGAAATGGCCATAGATCGGCAAAGGAACTAACCCTTGTACTTGAAATGCACATTTATACCACAAGCTAGCCACAGAGCACTGTGTGGAAGAGCCACATGCAGGGGAAGTGGATTGGTGATCCTTTTCCTAACTTGGGAAGTTGAAATATCACATCCAGTGTGTGTGTGTGTGTGTGTGTGTGTGTGTGTGTGTGTGTGTGTGTGTTTGAAGAAACATGGAAATGAAACAATAGCAAGCAGCTCAGCGATTTGATTTGTGCAATTCAGAGCCCAAAGGATAATTGTTTTCAAAAAAAAAAAAAAAACAAAACAAAATAAGGTGGGGAGGGGGAGGTAGCTGCCACTTATTAGCATTGAAAACAAAATGCACAGTCTGCAGCCACATGGAGAATCTAAGAGCAGCTCCCTCAGGAATGAGTCACTTCCCTAGGAGAAAATTTGCAGGGGAAAAGCTTGGCTGACTATTGGCTTGGTCCAGGAGGCTGTGGCTGCAACTTGTACGAGAGGATGGCCATGTGCCCACCAGGTCACTCTTCTCCGGTCACACTGGAACTGAGTTTGGAAGAGTGCAAATCTTCCGAGGCACAAGCAAGAGGCCGCTTCCCCAACCAGCTCCGGGAAAGAGTGGCTGCCTAGAGCAGAGTGAGAGCTAGCCTCCTACCAAATCTGAACTTTTGTCTGAAGTGGGAAGTCCTTATCAGTGAGAAAAAATATCCGACTTCTAAAAGACACAGCAGCGGGGAAATAAATTGATATCATCACCACAGTTCTGTCAGGACTCCTGCCTCTGTGTCTTCTTAAGAGTACCTCAGTGCCTGAGCCTGGCGGTGATTTGCATCCCGAGGGCTAAGGAGGGTTCCCATATCCTGCAAGTGGAGAGGGGATGTGAAGGGAGTGAAATAAATCAGTTATTAACATGCTCCATAATCTGAAGGGTTTGGATTCTTCCAGGCAGCCAGTGCTGATGGCTCTTGCTCACATACAGCCTCTAGACCTTTGACCTTGCTTTAACATGACCAGGAGCTTTCTAGTGGTTTCCAGCTTATCTTCTGGTAGTTTTTTTTTTTAATATTTTTTAATTGACAACTTTCATAAATGTCAACAATATCCTATGTTAATTCCCTCCCTCCCCCCACTTTCCCCTTGGGAATGCCACTCTCCATCATATCCCCTCCCCCTCTCAGTCAGTCTCTCTTTTATTCTGATACCATCATCTTTTCCTCCTATTAATGATGGTCTTGTGTAGGTAGTGTCAGGCACTATGAGGTCATGGATATCCAGGCCATTTTGTGTCTGGAGGAGCATGTGGTCAGGAATCCTCTCCATCCTTTAGCTTTTACATTCTTTCCATCATACTGGTAGAAAACTTAATTCAATGCATCCACGCCAATGTACAGATGTTAGCAGAAGAATCTCTAAAAATGATGCTGTTTACTTCTCTCTTTACCCTTCTGCCTTCCTACTCCTTCCTCCTTGGCCAGACTTCAGGCATGATTTGATTTGAAGCGTGTATAGAATAGGGTAGAATCTGACATTACATACACAATGAAAACATGCCTTTGGAATAAAGGGTAAGAAATAAAGATGAGCTGTCAGTGATGGGTCCTTCTTTCCCTTTGCCTTTTGAGAGTTGTTGCCCGTATAGACCAATATTAGAGTCCAATGCTAATGCAAAAAAAAAAAAAAAAGATTGGAGAGTGTCCAATCTCTTCATTAATATCGCAGCATTCCCAGTACTGCCCCATTCCTCCCCCAGGCCTCTGCTGCCCATGCATAAGGAAACAGAGAACACTGATGGCGCTGGTGAGGGCAAATGTTTCTTTCCTGCAAAGGGAATGCTTTCTGAAACATGGCATTGTGCAGATGCGCTCAAGACAACCCAGTGACAGGCTCCTCCTTCCTACCTCAGAGAGCTGTGGGATTTCATTCACATCTTTTGGGTCTTGGAACGCATTTCGTTCTTACGCTTCTGATACCCAGCTGGCAAATGCTTCTATTCAGTGTCTGTCTTAGCACTGGCAGAACATGAGGGTCTGAGTTACTGACACCAGTCGTGTCCCTCTCTGAATAGTGGGTGAGACTAGAAACCATGTTGTTGACATCCCATCTAGTGTGTGCGTGTGGCAGAGCCGGTGGGCTGCTGATTTCCGTTTGAATACTTGTTAATGGCTTTTGAGATGGATTCTGTGCTAATTCTGCTCGCACCATGAATGATGGCCCTAGCTAGACACTGTCACGGGAATCTTCATCTATTAATCATGGAGACTGCTTTCTTATTCGGTTGCCATAGTTTCAGTGCCTCAGATAGTGTGTGTGTGTGGGGGGGGTGTCTTGGGAAAGGTTGCAGACACTACTAAGCCTTGCAGTTATTTTGGTAGTGGTGCCCAGGAAGAACCGAAAACTGCTTGCCATCTAATTCAGCCCTTGGACGAGCAAAGGCAACTTCTGAGAGAGTCTCTTTGGACCTTGTTAGGTGCACACCCAAGCTGACATTTACTCCGGTCTTTGTCTTCCAGCGCAGTCTTGCTGGTGAAGAAATTACAGTCCAGAGGCTGATGTCACTTTCATCTTTCTACAAGAAAGCACAGGGCGCAAGCGCTCTTATTAAGGGGCTACTCACAAATAGGGAGCTAAAGGAGGCATTCATGACTTGGCTGAAAACTTCAGCATCCATCCCAGTTTGGTGTGAGCCCTGTAGATTGCTAAATAAACACAGTGACATCACGAATGTTGTGCGTTGTGTTTTTGCTTTGGCAATGTAAACGCTGGAGCTTTATACTTTAGGCTTAACCTTTAGTGTTATTAAACAGCTTGACACTCACTACTGAGAAGTCAGAGACCAGTTGACTGTATTTTGCCACAAAAGGACAGCTCATTGTGGACCACATGGCCTGTGTTAGCTCTCTCTTAGGATGTGAACATTTTTGTGACTTTAGAAATTTTAATATTTTGCTATTTTTTTAGGATATTTTGGGGGCTGGTTAGGACATGTGCTGTAGCTGCGCTCAGTGTGTGGCTCAGTCAAGGAACAATGTGGGGGGAGGAAATTGCTACAGGTGGGAGAGACCCCCCCCCCCCCCGATTAATGGGCTTCCTGTGTGAAGTGGGCACCGCTTGCTCTGGTTAGGTCACAGATACTGGGGCACTACTTGATGTTTTCCTTCCCCTTCCTCAAGTGGACTTTCAAGAACTCCCACAAGCCTGAGCCAAGCAATTTGATTCCTTTGTAGATTGAAATAAAAAATGAAATAATCTTCCACTCAGAGAAGCAAAATCCATGCTGAATTCAGGACACGAATTCAAGACCTGAAACTGAAGACAAGTGATTTCACAGACAATAACTGAATTTATTACAAATGGGACCAATCTGGACAATTAGTCACTTTTTTTTTTCTGGCTAGAAAATGGCTAGTTTTTATTTCAAAGTGAGCTTCAAAGCAGCAGTTTCAAATTTCCCCAGATCTAGCCTGCCAAAAGTTTTGTGTACGATCCACAAGCATTTTGAATGCACGTGCCTATTATAAAGACCCCTCCCCTACCCAACCACACTAAATGATTGATTTTAGAGGCCAGTAATGTGAAGTAAATTAAAAGGATAACATGGCCTTAATTGCTACTGGCTTCCCTGGGCTTCTGGGCACTGGAATTCCTTGTGGGGAAGCACTTTTAAGTGTCACAGCAGTTTTTGATCATGTGGTTGCTTTTACCCATAGGCTGCCATTATCCCCAGCCTTCCTCCCCTCCCCACATCTCTCAGAAGCCAAGGCAATGTGCATTTGTAAACTCCGTATTATGGAACCTTGATTTTTTTTTTTGGCAGGGTAAAAAAAAATACTCCTGTTCATTTTGTAGTATTCTACTAAGTTAGTTATTAAAAAAAAAAAAAGACTGCCAAAGATATAACTGGAGGCGAGCAGTTGCAGCAAGATTCAGTTTTGTTGTTGTTAAAATAAGAATTTTGATGAATTTAATTCACTGCCCTCTTACTGGTAACAGTGTTGTGATTATTCTTGGGCGTTGATAGCATTATGTATGTGGTTTTCAGAAAAATACACTATACTTTCTGTGTGGATGTCAAGTCCCATGTGGACTTTGCACAGCTTGAGTTGGTGATTTCTGACTACAGGTTGGCTATAATCCTTAGCTACGAGGCTGTATATAGATGGATCTTTTTAAAATTTTATTTATTTATCTATTTGAGAGAGCGAGAAAGAGAAAGAAGCAGAGAGAGAGAGAGAGAGAGAGAGAGAGAGAGAGAGAGAATGGGCATGCCAGGGCCTCTAGCCACTGCAAAAGAACTCCAGATGCATGTGCTATGTGCTACCTTGTACATCTGGCTTATATGGGTCCTGGGAAGTCGAATCGAGGTCCTTTGGCTTTGCAGGCAAATGCCTTTTTCACACAGCAATGACATGAACATACAATCACTATCTTGCTATGCAAACTACAGGTATTTTTGTAATGAAAAATATAGACCTCCATCACTTCCAGAATGGTCATGGTGAAAAGATACTTGAAGGACTAATGACAAACCCCTTTTATTTTATTATTTTTAAGGAATTTACTTGCTGATCTCATCACTGATTTCTTTCTGGGTTCAAGTCCTTTCATTCCAAAGATGGAACATTGGTGTCCCAATTCTTTCAACTTAAAAAAAAAATACCATATACTGGAGGCCACGGACAAAGTAGCATCTCTTTTGCCCCATAGTCCCTTTAGTGAATGCTAAATATAGCACTCAGAGAGTACAGATGCTGGGGAGAATTGGGTCTAACTTTTGGTTAAAAGTTATTTTTTTCTCCTCTATATCATGTGTTTTATAATACGTACCCAGAAACTGAATTATAAATGTTAATGCACTATTTACGTTCAACTTTTAGCTAGAGAATCTAATAAAAGTTAGCTATAGTATATAAATGCCAATGTATGAATTCAATTTCTATGTGAGCAATCATTCTATACCTTATATGAAACTTTAATAGCATCTAGTTTAGCATAATTTGTGCCTATGAATTAGAGATATTTGGCTTTTACAATTAGACTTACCCATCTGGAGGCATCTTAATGAGAAATTACTAAAATTGAACTTATTTGTAGTATTTGCTGTACTGTATTCTAGAGTAGGGATTAATTTACAGTGCCATCTCCCACTAAATACAATATGGCATTAATTTTTAATAGAAATAATAGTGTGATGCCATCTTTGACAAAGTGTCAAAGGTGAAAAGAGCAGAGGCACTTCACATGAAGCCAAGAGAAAAGGGTAGTGTATACTGTGTGAACTCGCTCATGGCTATGACCAAATACCTGTAAAGAAGCATTTTAAGGAAGGAAGGGTTTGTTTCGGCTGATTTTCTGGGGGGTAGCGTCCGTGGTGGCAGGGAAGGAATGGGAGCAGGGGTAGAAGGCTGGCTGTCATGTTGCATCTACAGTCAGGAAACAGTGGGGCACACAGCCTCCAGGCCCACTCCCAGCGATGACCTCCTCCAGCAACACTCCAGAAAACGTCCAGAGTGCCAGGGACGGTGGCGCACGCCTTTAATCCCAGACTCAGGAGGCAGAGGTAGGAGGATCACCGTGAGTTTGGCCACCCTGAGACTCCATAGTGAATTTCAGGTCAGCCTAGGCTAGAGTGAACCCCTACCTTAGAGAACCAAAAAAAAAAAAAAATCCAAAACCTTCATAAACAGTGCCACCAGCTGGAGACCAAAAGTTCAGACAAGGGGGACATTTCACATTCAAGCCTCAACACCCATCTTTTGGATAGTGGGCTTTTTAAAAAAGGATGCTCAGAGTACAAGGAAGTTTTCTATTAAAAATGAACTTTCATCTACAAGGTGTTTCCTCTCCTTTGTGATGAGGGGAAGTTCACCATGGAGAATATGCTGACACTAAATTAATTCTCCAGGGATATGTTGGAGGGTGGAGCTCTCACCGCACGTTTTGCTGTGTCCAGAACACGAGCCCTGCTAATACTGCCCGACCACATCCGTTCCCAAGAATAAAGAGGACAGCATAATTGCCTCTGCTGTTAGAAAACAGCCACATCCAGTTTTTCAGCAACTCCTGCCACATGCCAGGTGTGAAAGGGAAGGCTTTGAAATGTTGTGAATAACTTGACATTATCACATTATTATTGAAATGCAAATTCTTCCCAGAAGAACTTGAAAGGGGCTAGCTCAATGTAGTTTCTTGCATGTTGTCAACCATACCTAGTCCTAACTAGAGGGGCTTATTCTGTGAAAAAGAGTTCACAGTGTGTGTGCATGTTTCATTGCCCATGTTGAGCTTGTCCGGCACCCCTTCCTAAGTGTCACTATGTCCCCAACCTCCAAAGGAAAAGACGGGCAGCAGCAGTGAAATGCTCAGATGGGGCTATTCTGGGCGGAAAGCATTTCTGCTGAGGGGTTCTGCCGCATCCCACATCAGAACCAGTGGTCAGGTGTGACAGTATTAAATAGTGTTGGTAGTAAAGACTCATTTATATAATGCTTAGGTTTTTTTGTTTTTTTTTCAAAGTGTGTCTGCAAATTTTGCCTCATTTTCATTTCATTAAAAGCCTGGGTTGTAGGGCAGGTGTTATTATGGGTTAGCCAGGGCAGGTGTTATTATGCTCAATTTAAAGATGAGATACCCAAGGGTTAAAGAGGTCAAATCATTTACCCAAGAACACAGTCACTGATAAAGAAAAAGGGCCTGGGATAAGGTCCCCAACCGTTGGAGTCTGATTCTTTGCTCTAGCATGTCTCTATGCTGTTTTCTCAATACTTAACAAGCCTTTAAGAAGGAGTATAGTTTCCGATCATAGGCGTTCTTACCTTATGCCCGTGCACACTGCGAACCCTAATGCAGAACACGCTGAGAAGCGTCTTTCTGTATGCTTCTCCCCTGGGCTTTACAGTATTAGGCCCTAAATTCTTGCTTCTCGGTGGAGAGGCATTGCTTGAAGGGGCTGTCGCCTCTGGAGACCCGCAGACAAAAACCTCCTGAAGGAGAATAGTCAGCAAATGGAGGGTGCCTTTATTTGGGATTCTGTGTTATGGCAGGGGGTGAAAGGTAAATAGTGACAGAAGCGTGGCAAATCTGACCCCGTTGCTGGAACAGGAGGCACAAAAGGCAGAAGCAGATACTGCGGAGGGAATACCCTCCCAGGATTTGCAACCTGCACCCAGGAGACACAAACTCTCCCCTCTGTCACAGACCACCAGGGCTGGAGAAAGCAGCAGTTTGGTGGAATTCCGCAGGTAGACCACAGCACCTTCTCGTCCGTCCTCCCGGCTGCAGACAGCGCAGAGCAGGACAGAATTCACTCATTAATTGTGAACCTCCTGTGGGCTGGACGTTGGGCCCATGTGAAGTTTTTAGTAAGAAAGTGACATCATCTGAGCGGGAAAAGGGGGCAGACGCTGGGCATTTTGTCAAGGTGCAGCTGGCAGGGCTGAGAGACTCATGGGTTGTGTGAGATAAAAGGCAGGAAGAGTTAAGCGGTCCTGAGATGTTGCTGCAGTCAGGTTGGCATTGCTGGGAGAAATCACCCCACCAAGAGCAGCTTGTGGTAGAAAGAGGTTTGTTTTGGCTTACAGACTCCATGATGGCAGGGTAAAACGATGGCATGATCAGAGAGGGTGGACATCACCCCCTGGCCCACGTAAGGTGGACAATAGCAACAGGAGAGTGTGCCAAACACTGGCATGGGGAAACTGGCTATAACACCCATAAGCCCACCCCCAACAATACACTGCCTCCAGGAGGCGATCATTCCCAAATCTCCATCAGCTGGGAACCTAGCATTCAGAACATCTTAAGTTTATGGGGGATACCTGCCTGAATCAAACCAGCACACATGTCCTGTCTGGAGAGCCGAGTGGGTGGTGGGTGCCAAGACAGGCCAGGTCAGGAGCCCAGGTTTACAAGCCAGTGTGGAACTAGCAGCCACTACCCTTTGTAATATGTGACAGACGGAGCACCAAACACTTGCTGGTATCTAGGTCTCCCTTACTTATTCCAGCTCTGCACACGTGCTAAAGGTCTTATGATGCTCTCTGTCAGCTGGGACCACTTTCTCCTGCAGGAAAGAGGCTCACTGCATCATATGAGACGGTCACAGGAAGACTGGTATCACAAAAGGGTGGGGGGGGGGGTATGCGGCTGAGTGTTTAATGGTGCGCTCACCTAAGAATGAGGACATACATGAGCCATTCATTACCATTCCTATTGTTTTCGATCTAAGTAACTTTATGTTATAAACGTTTCAGATCTTTGAAATTAGGCCGCCATGTGGCTGTCCTCCCCTCATTTTCATGTAGGACTTATTTATGTGCTTGTTTATCTCTTAAATTGCATTGTGTAACTGAAATGTTACAGATGATGTAACTTACAAAACACAAATAATGTCTCAACCATGCTGTGTGTTTAATAAGACGGTGTAAGTCACACAGCTAGGCCTTCTGTACATGCGTGCACAAATGCGCATACGTGCTGAGACTGAACACTGCTCATGTAGCAGAAGGGGAAATGTGATGTGTAATTTTTATGAGAACATATTGAGCTGGCGAGATAGCTCTGCAGTCAAGGTGCTTGCCTACAAAGCCTAAGGATGGGAGTTTGGTCCCCCAGCACCCACATCAAGCCAGAGGCACAAAGTGGTGCGTGTACCTGGGGTTTGTTTGCGTTGGTTAGAGGACCTGGCATACCCATTCTCTCTCTATGTGTGTTTCTTTCTCTCTCAAATAAATAAATAAAATATTGAAAAAAAAAAAAACAAAACATCTTTATTGTATAGGTGATTGAAGTGTCAGTTTTCACTCTGTGATTTCAATTTGTAGATAAATATTGACATTGTACACTTGCCCAGAAGGCTCCTCTAATACCTATGCTAGCTAAGAAATATATTTATATACTATAAAAAGAGTCCTAAAAATGAATTATGTTTAACCTTCACACTGCACTTTTTCTTAAGGCTCTTTAAATAAAGCTTGTAGCATTAAAGTCCTATTCTCATTTTTTAAAAGGAAGCTGGATAGTATAAGTAGAGAATAGAATGTTGGAATAATTGGAGTAAAAAATAGTGAGAGTGAAGGCTAGAAACTTCAGGTGCTGTCAGATGGCTTTAACTGAATTTCTAGCAGGGAAAACTTGATGTAACTTGCAGCTTTGATGTCTCATATTAAAAGCACATTCAAATTAAAAATTAAGAAACGCTTTGATTGTCAGACCGTTCTTGGACACTGCGTGTGAGTTGGTAGCAATGCTGAGAGCTGAAGTGTAGATTGCTTGTCGGTGGCAGGTCAGAATACCGCACAGACGCCGCGCTTTCTCTAACCGTACTTGTAGGCTGCCCTCTAGTGACGCTTCATCACGGCACAGCCACTTCTGTTTCAACCTCCCGAAAGGTGAGAAACTGACAACGTCCCTCAACTTAAGAAATTTGTGATACATGCTGTTCAAGGTTGTGATAAATGGAGCCGTGCCCATCACAAGTGCTTTCGATGGAACAGGGGATGCCATGCACTAACATTTAGCACCATACCATGAAGTCCAGCTCTGAACTTAAACTCAAAGGCCAAACACAAAGTTTTAGAGCTATCCAATCAATTTCACTCATATTTTCTGTTTTGTATATACAAGAGAATGGTAAAATAGCTCTGTCTAAATGATTACAAAAGGACTTTTTAGCCAGGCATGGTGGTGCATACCTTTAAATCCCAGCACTTGGGAGGCAGAGGTAGGAAGATTACTGTGAGTTCAAGGCCAGCCTGAGACTATACAGTGGATTCCAGATCAGCCTGTGCTAGAGCAAGAACCTACCTTGAAAAACCAAAAGAGAGAGAGAGAGAGAGAGAGGGAGAGAGAGAAGAGAGAAAGGGGGTCCTTTTTAATAAAATTAGCCTATGAGTTCAAGACCAAAACAGAGTAAATTTCAAGTCAGCCTGGACAGAGTGAAAACCTGCTTCAAAACAACATGAGGAAGAAAGAAAGAGAAGAAAAGAAAAGAAACACAGGGTATCAAGAGAAGGATTTCTGCCACACTTGAGTGGGACTCTTAAGTGTATTATTAGCCACATACATTTTCCTATTCCAAACCTTCCACAACCACGTTCAAGCACTTTGTCCTCTGAAAATACCAAGGAGACACATACGTGAACGCAGCCTAAACTGGGCATAAAGTGCCCTGCTTACTGCGCTCATGCTTGGGGGCAGAGGAAGCATATCTACCCCAGAGTCTGCAGTAAGGGCAGTGGGAATGTCAGGCATGGCAGCTTTATCTACGTGGACGATGTTGGCATTCTCGGTGGGTTACAGAGGCGGCACGACAATATTTCAAATGCATCCAGCTGGCTGTCACGCAGTCCACAACAATGGTGGTTTGGTGGGGATGGTGATGTCTGTACCCAGCTGTTAAGACTGTGACCAGAACAACAGTGCATGGCGCACTTGGGACTCAGCCTTGTACCAGAATGACGGCACATGGCAAATACTCGGTAAAAGTTACCCACTACTATTTGCTCTCCAGGCCTCCTAATGGAATTCTCCAAATTCAGTGTTTTCTAGCACCCCCTGAGCGTGGGTTCAGTTCCCTGAATGAAAGGCAAATGGAAAAGACAAAATCCCGACAAGCAGATAAGTGTTCAGCGGAAACCGTCAGCCTGCTTGTGCCTCTTTCTGTCCTATCATGTGTCAGGGCATGATTTATAATAACTGATTTAATAGCCACGGCATTATTTTATGTAGAAAATATTTAGTCCATACCTACGATGTTAATTTTTTTAGTATGTGCAAAGTATTAGATCCCTTTATTAATGAATTAAAAAGAAAAACAGGATCTCTTTCTGTAACCCAAGCTGACCTGGAACTCATGGCAATTCTCCTGCCTCAGCCCCCACAGGCATGTACAGGCATGAGCCATCATTCCTAGCTAAAATACACTGTCTAAGGCCCGAGAGATGAGGTAGCCCTTCCTTGGGTCTGCTGCCCAGTCTGAGGATGTTTGTCAGGCCCATGCACACTGTCCTGACTCTCAGCTCCCCTGAGTCCTAAGTCAGGCATTCTCAACATCACCTGCTCATAATACGGAGGGGAAACCCCTCTGGGTGAGACTTCTGAATGTGATGCTTAGATTATAGGTAATGTTATATTTGGAATCAAAATACTCAAGACAGCTTGAAGGTCTCTGCTATTTTATTGTTTGACCCAAAACTAATGTAGAAATGCAAATGAGTTTATTTTCTGCAACAGAACGTTGGCACATGTGCCTTTAGCTATTTCTCCTAGTCCACTGACCGGTCAAGCCATAGCACTGGTTCTAAACACTTGGTTTTCACAAAACCTAATTGCTGGGCAGCACAGTGGCTGGATTGGAAAGTGAATCCCTATTTCATGGAGGTGCCATGGCAGGACAACAAAATTGGGTGAATAAATATTCTCAAGGAATATTTTCCCTTTTTTAAAATTTTTATTTTTCAAGGTAGGGTTTCACTCTAGTCCAGGCTGACCTGGAATTCTCTATGTAGTCTCAGGGTGACCTTGAACACATGGTGATCCTCCTACATTTGCCTCCTGAGTGTTGGGATTAAAGGTGTGCGCCACCAAGACTGGCTTGTTTTCCTTCTTCCAATGGTCTAAACTTATGAACTTTCACATAAGCAAGAATTAATTTTGGCTTTATCCACTCTAATCATGTATTCAAATGACCAAAGCCTAATTCACAAACATTAAGAAAGTTGCTGGTCAGGGTTGGGGGACTGTGCCGACAAGTGCAAGCTTGGAGACAAGAATGTCTTCAGAGATAGGTAATAGCAATGGGGGTGGGGGGGGCTCCCCACTGGTGGTGAGAATTGTGTTCATTTGGTATTCGCCCAAAGTCAGGACCAGCTGACAGCTGTTTAGTGCGTCTTATGAAATGGATTTGGACCCTGACCAGACGCTTGTGGACAGATGTTCACAGCACACAAAAAAGCTTCATCAAAAAAGGGGCCCTAATTGGCACTGTCTTTGCATCTTCACCAATATGACAGGAGTGGGCAGGCCCACCAGTGTGATGATCAACAGGCAAGCCTGTCCCTGCGCTAAGGTGGGGAGCCCTGAGCCTTTTCCATAGCCAGGGGCTTCCTCCAGGTGGGAATCTACTGCTGGCTTTGGGTGCACATATGCACGCGTGTGACCCTTTCAAGATAGTGGACAAGTCAAAAGCCATTTGAACTCCAGTGCTTCCCCCCCCCCCCAATCAAGTTCAAAACATAGAACTTTTTCCATAGCCAGTTTTCTTTGGTTTATGTGTAATAATTTTGAACAAATATTTTATGAAAATTCTTACATATTGTTTTCATGTGAGTCTCTCCAACTTGGCTTGTATATGTCATTCCTTCCCTTTATTAATAGCTGATGTTTTCGGGCTGGAAAGATGGCTTAGCGGTTATGCGCTTGCCTGTGAAGCTAAGGACCCTGGTTTGAGGCTCGGTTCCCCAGGTCCCATGTTAGCCAGACGTACAAGGGGGCGCATGCGTCTGGAGTTCGTTTGCAGTGGCTGGAGGCCCTGGCGCGCCCATTCTCTCTCTCTCCCTCTTTCTCTGTCACTCTCAAATAAATAAATAAAAATAAACAAAAAAAACCTGATATTTTCTAAAACTGAAATTAGTTTTGAGTGAGTATTTCGGGGGCAAACTAGTTTGGCAGCGCCCCATTAATAATTAGACAGGCTTGCACCTGCTTGCGCAGGCTACAATTAACCATCTTTGATTTTAACAGTTAAACTGTCTTCTGAGTTCCCGTGGCACCTCCTGAGTCTGAATTCCCCCTTCTTGTTTTAACTCTCAATTTTGCACGTTGGGAACAAACTCTTTATTACTGATAGGATCTGTTACCAGTCTGTGGACTGGCAGAAAGTTCTTTCTGAGGTGGAGTGCAGTTTTATAAATGTGATTTCAAACACTTTCATCCATGCTGCGGTTCTCTGCTTCTTTTCATGGACTCAAATCATAGGTAGAACCAGACTAGAGAGACCCTCCCTAATTATAACGCTGTCTGCACCCCACTTCCATTTTCACCTGTTGAATCCTCTTTCTCCTGTCCTTTTCCAGAGATAAAGATCCATCCCACACACCACATATTGCCCAGATAAAAATCTATATCAATCGTGCTAAGATACTGGGCACATTTTACCAACCATCCCTATAGTGGTTTTCAAAAAGGTTGTAGGTCAGGCATGGGGGCACAGGCCAGGGAAGTTGAGCTAGGAGAATCACCGTGAATCCAAGGCTAGCCTGGGCTGTGGAGTGAGTTTCAGGTCAGCTTGGGCTAGAGTGAGACCTTACCTCAAAAATAAAAAAAGAAAGGAAGGAAGGAAGGAAGGAAGAAAATGGCACAGAAGACTATGATCTTGGTTGGAGCTGTGTCTTACTGGGCGCGAGGCTGTATGCATTTCCTATCATGGCACTTTTCTTTTCCGGCTTGTAAGTGCACTGGGTTTCCCCTGGCATCTCTCTCTCCCCATTTCTCTGGACGGGAGCACACCCCCTCCTTCCCATTCTCTAGCATGGCTCCGCGCTCGCCTCAATGAATGGCAGCTCTGACTAAAGGAGCTAGAGTCTGCCCAGCAACCAGTGCCCGGTCCTATTGAGCCCATTGTTTTTCTCTCAGCACTGTGGAGCCAAATCTCATTTTATAGCACAGTGTGTTCTAGGAATCCCCCTCTTGATCAGCACAACAGACCTCGAATGCCTTCCCATTCTCCCCGTTTGCTGCTGTCACCGGCAGCGCCGCGGAGTCCTGCGGCAGGCAATTATAATTCACTTCTCCCCAGGCTCTGCCCTCCCCCTTTTGCTAGAGGACCGCCAGGCATCAGCTGCCAGTGCTAAGCAGACACTAATGACACCAAGCGTGATCAGGCGGCGCGGTGGTGGCGAGGATGTATTTAAGGTTTAATCCCGTCGAGGGGCTGGAGTTGGAGTTCAGAGGTGGGCTCTCTACAGTGTTTGCACTGAGGTTTATGAACAATTTGGCTGAGAGGATACCCGAAGGATTTTTCAAGTGCTTAAAAGTAAACGAGGTGACTGTGCTAAAAGTATATTAAAGTGAGTTTCCCAACACGGACGCACAAAGTGGGCCTGATACAAATTTATTGAATACATCCATCCAACGTGCTTAGTTTCCCACTACGGTTCTCAAAGAAAATTTGTGAGCTAGTAATACTATCATTGTTTTTGCAACTTGGAACATGTCCTTTGGGCCCCCCAAGGCTTTTTGGGAATGAATGAATGCTGTCTAGAGCCTGGCCACCTTCTCGCTTAGCCCCTTAATGAGACTGCTGGTTTTCTCCTCAACACAATCTCCATTATTGCTGATTTATCCCTGTGCTTAATCCACATGGGTTTTTTTTTTGAACATTCTAGTATATTTTCTTAATTAGAATGACAATTACTCATTTTTTGTCACATCTGTCAATTTGATTTATAAAAGCGCCCCATTAGGGATATTTCCTGTGAGCAGGGGTGTAATTGTATGTGTGACTACCCCTTCCCACAGTTTTCCTCCCACCAGCTTAAGTAGGTTTTGACCTCTGTGTGGTAGAGAGCACACAGCCTAGGGTCACAATCTGGGTCAGCCTGTCTCACCATGCTACTGTTCAGGCCTCTTAACAGGCGTGGAGGATTGCATTTAGTACCCAATCATTAACTGACCCAGAAGGTGGCCATGTAATCAAAGCTGCTGTGTACGCACTGTCTCCTTTCATTCCCATGTACCTGTCATTACCTTGGTTTGGAGAACTAGAATAAACATTCTCTTCTTGCTAAAAGATAGTCTGTGTGAAGTTAGGAGATTCTGGGAAAAGAAAAAAAATCACTGTCCAAATATCACACTGTGCAGTTTTCATCTTGACAAACTGAAGCACGTGCGGATGAGAGCTAGCTTCAAAATCCCCTTGGAAAAAGCAATGTGTGTCTCTCAAAGGACGCCCTAGACCACAGACAGCACCTTGCGCCCTGTTCTAGGCTGTGTTGAGGAGCAGAGGCAAGCCAGTAGCTCCCCTTGGCACTGCTTCCTTCCAGGTTAACCCGTGGCTCTTTGACAGGTGTCAGTGACATTCTGGGTGGTATGATTGGCAGGTTTAATCAGTTTAATCTAGATAGCTGTCGTGAAGAGCTATAGACAGGATCTGCTAGCTGACTTTTCAGGAGAATGCTTGTGGCTGTCAGAAAGTTGCTGGCTCTGGGTGCTTTAAGTTTTCAGTCCAAATGAATTCACTCCTAACTGGGTTATTGACGCCGTTGTAGCATGTCCGTGTTTAATTGCAAACATGAAGCTGTAAAACAGGCTTCTTGTGGTTACAACTTCTGGGATACCTATTGTACTGGAATCCGATAATCAGGTCAAAATGTAGGGTAGCTGAAGGAAAGCCACTTTGGTGATCAGAAATGTGTGCAAGAGAACTGGCCGTGGTGGCACACACCTTTAATCCCAGCACTCGGGAGGCAGAGGTAGGAGGAAGACATGAGTTCAAGGCCACACCTAAGACTACATAGTGAATTCCAGGTCAGCCTGAACTAGAGTGAGACACTACCTCAAACCACCCCCCCACCCCCCAGCCAAAAAAAAAAAAATGTGTGCAGAGAAGACAGGGTTACAGGGCAGCTAGAGTCTAAATTCAGAATTTAAATGCTTCCACTCGCTCGGCTGTGTGAGCTCTGGCAAATTCTGTAACCTTGTACCTTCATTTGTCATGTATAAAGTGGAATTATATTGGGCTGGAGTGGTTAAGCGCTTGGCTGTGAAGCCTAAGGACCCCGGTTCGAGGTTCAGTTCCCCAGGACCCACATTAGCCAGATGCACAAAGGGGTGCCCACGTCTGGAGTTCGTTTTCAGTGGCTGGAGGCCCTGGCACGCCCGTTCTCTCTCTCTCTTTCTCCCTCTCTCTCTCTGTCTGTTGCTCTCAAATAAATAAAAATTAAAAAAAAAATTAAAGTGGAGTGCTCATCACAGCACACCATGGGGATTAAACCAGCCACTCTATGTGAACCGCCTTGCCTGTCACGCTGTGTGTGCTCGATCAGTGTCTCCTGGTTTTGTTTCTCCTGTCCTTTGCTCCTACAAGCATGCCAATGAGAGGGTGAGCTTCCGAAAAATCAGTGTGTGTGCATTTGTGCACACATGCCAGAAAATACCACCCACCTTATCCAATTCAGATTCTTCCATCCACATTCTCTTTGGTTGTTAGCATATGTTGCAACCACGTGGCAGCTTTCAAATTCTGCGTGTGAATGAAATACGATCTTAAGATACCCATTTAGAGGTCACCCAAACCAGAAATTCTTCCCTAGCCATCTTGTTGTGCAGTGCTGCTCTCTGAATGTGCCAATGGGAGCCAGTGCTTGAAAATGAGGCTAGCCCTAAGACCTCTTTTGACAAGGTTGGATTCCTTTCTTTTTCTTTTAATTTTTTTTTATTATTTATTTGAGAGCGACAGACACAGAGAGAAAGACAGATAGAGGGAGAGAGAGAGAATGGGCGCGCCAGGGCTTCCAGCCTCTGCAAACGAACTCCAGACGCGTGCGCCCCCTTGTGCATCTGGCTAACGTGGGACCTGGGGAACCGAGCCTCGAACCGGGGTCCTTAGGCTTCACAGGCAAGCGCTTAACCGCTAAGCCATCTCTCCAGCCTGGATTCCTTTCTTTTTCTTTGCCCTCCCTTCCTCCCTTCCTCTTTCTTTCTTTTCTGTCTTTCTTTCTTTCTCGACAAAATCTCATATAGCCCACACTGGCTTCAAACTCTAAATACCCAAAAATGACGTTGGGTGTCTAATCCTCCTGCCTTCACCTCCTAAACACTGGGATTACAGGCATGCACCCTCTGTACCCACCTTGTTTGGTTCTGGCAATCATACCCACGGCTTTGTGCATGCTAGACAAGAACTCTCCAAGTTGAGCTCCATACACAGCCTGAATTCCTGTCTTAAAGGATGGTAGATGTCAGCATGAGGCTACCTGAAAGTCTGGATTCCCCAAGACTTAACCTGATCAGAATCTCCCAGGCTTGAGGCCTGGGAGGAACAAATAAATGCCTCTTAGGTGGCTACGTTAATCAGGCCATTCTCTAAGATTCTGACTCAGCAAAACATTGTCCTGGTTGATTGGAGAACCAAACCCTTCCACCAAGGATTTCTGTGCTGACCAAATGGTGTCCTGTTTGCTTTAATGCAGACAAACCTATCGTTGTTAGAGGGCGTGGGGGCGGCGTCTGCAGACTGAAGGGCACAGAGATACCCACTGGACACATGGCTAGCGCGTCCTTCCAAAGAGGGTCACTGGAGAAGATTAGAGCAACGTTTCTGGGAAAAACACCCCTTGTTCTCATCAAGCTTCAGGAAAGCCAGTTAGAAGCAAAGTTTCAAGTCCAGGAGACTCACGGGGCTCTCCATATCATTAGATATGGTCAACGTTAGCACTTGGGCAGTATTGTTTCACAGATACGGTTTCAAGTTCAAGACCGAAAGGCAGAATAATGGTACCAGGTAACCTTAGTCTGTTGGTAATCTCTCATTTCTTAAAATAATGCAGACATTGCTGACAGTGTGAAATTGGTGATGAGCCCTCAGTGGGTACGTGTATTCTGCTGTTAAAGTAAGACCAAGTCAGCTTAAGAAGAAGTCATAAAAGGAAGTGCTATGAAAATTATCTAAAATGGTCAGATAACTATGCATGGTATTTATATTTTAAAATGACTGATAATTTTCATAATATTTTTATTTATTTATTTGAGAGAGAGAGGGAGAGAGAAGGAGAACATGGGCACGCCGGGTGTGTTTTGTGGTCACAGCTCGCTGCTCTGAGTGTGCACTGTTACACAGGTAGCACTCGCCCTTGGCGGAAGGGTTTGTCATTCTGCCCAGATGGTGATTGTGCATTTGGGTTGTTGTCTGTATTCTGTTAGATGCTCTGAAAAGTGTTACAATCCATATATAGCTAAGGTGCAGGAGAGAAATGCGTGTGCATTTTGCATGGCGCGTCGCATTCCTGTGATTACCAGAGAGTGCTCAGTGGCACATTCTGTTAATAATTGGATATTTATGCTTCATTAGAAGAGTGTCGTTTTGCACTTATTATAAACAAATTTCTTTTTTTTTTTTTTTTTAAATTTCACGTTTCCAGGTCCCACCCCTGTTTTCTGTCATGAGTCCTTGATGACAGAGGTGAAAGGGAAAGTCGCTTTCCCAACTCCAGATCAGAGGATGGGCACTTGGAGGGCACGGGCGCTGCCCCCACCCCCCGTGCTGGCTTCCATCCTCTGCTCTTCCCAGCCTCACGCACGAGGCTGCGACAGCAGTCTAGGCTCATCAGAAGACAAAATAGCGGAGACCCTTCTGTCTGTGTCTCTGAGCTTTAGTATTCCTGTACCAGGGTCTGGGCTTTCCATGTGCTCCAGCAGGTACAATGGGAGGAGAATGTATTCAATTTTCCAAGAGGGCCTCCTAAACTCTTACGATAAAATTTTTATTTCTAGATTCAGTCCCCAGATAGTAGAAGTGTTTATAAAGGCTTATAGAATAACATCTTTCATAGGGCCTTGGTTATGTTAATGGAGTTCAGTGTGTGTGTGTGTGTGTGTGTGTGTGTGTGTGTGTGTGTGTTTTGTATTGCCGACAAGATGATTTTTCAAGTCCATTTTGGGTGTGTGTGTGTGTGTGTGTGTGCATGTGTGTGTGCACGCATTTATGTTCTCCCACCCCCAGCTGATACATCAGAGAGCCAGAGTGGGCTTGTGTACTTTTTCTATTAGCTAGAACCAAGAACCTTTAAATTCAGTAAGTTCTGTATGGGCAAAGACCTTGCTTCACTTCTTGCATGCCTCTTTCTAGAAGTAGAAAATGCAGCTAGAGAAGGCCAGCCTGCCCATCGTTACTTAGTTTCCAAGGAGCATTCATTTAAGCATAGAGATTGGGTATCATTATGGGTTGCAGAATGATCTGGCACCGTGCTGACATTTTAAAGGTGAATTGAAGTCATCCAGGCAGGAGAATAAGCCATCCTCTTAGCTCTCCTGCTGGCTTGGTATAATCTGCAGACGACTCTTCTGTGGCCTCATTGTTGCTCTTGAAAAGTAGATTTTGGTGAATGTCTCAAAAACCCCTCAGCTAGCGAAGGTGTGTCAGTGAACAGTGGTCGTTTTGTAAGCACTCTGACTTGTGTGGTATCAACATTACCTTCATATGCTATACATTGAAAAGAGCTCTGAAATTGACATGCTTGGGGGTGGGGCCGCACTGTTTTAACACTTCTATCAGAAGCTCCGGGATAGGCTAGCTGCTTTTTGAGAGCAAACCTGCCAAGCCCAGGCAGCTCGGAACTTCCCTTTGCCACCTCAAAGCCACCTTTCTGCTGCGGCGTGACAAGCGTTGTGATCTTCACGGAGAGGCACCAGGAATGAAGTGCGCAGTGGTACGTCAGGGGGCCGCTGGCCTTCCACGGGCGGAAGAATTACGGTTCGGAAACGAAATCGGAAGTGAGGAACAACAGAACGCCGCCGTGAAAGACTGAGGCATACCCAGCTGACCCTCGCTGTTCCATAAGGCCTGGTTTATGTTGGCATCCAGAGCTCTGGATCCCGATCAAGACCCAGGAACCTCAAACCTCCCTGTTGGCAGGTGTGAATGTAAGCAATAGGTAACCAGAATGGCCACGGGCCAGAGGTCCTCAGCACGTTCCGTGTTTCCAGCATGAGGCGTTCTGCTCATGGAGGTGGGATTCATTCGCAGCCCTAAGTGCACAATGGCTCCTTGGAAAGAGGATAAAACTCGTTATTACACGATTCTCAGTACACGCCACTTGATTAAAAGTGCTGGTCGTGTCCCCTCCTCGTTTGCAGAGCACTTTACATCGGCTGGTGGTGACTCTGGGGATCATTCAGCTTCTTAATGAAAACATCGGATGCATAGCAGTTGACATCATTGGATTGTCTCCTTGGTTGAGATCTGAAGACTTTATTAGCCAGTCTTCATGCTTGTTTGTTTGTTTGTAACAGCATTATAAAAGAAAGCTGTTGTGGAGGCTTCTTCAACCTATGAAACAAAGACCTTTTCTTATTCTGAATATGATTAAAAAAATCAATCAGCGAAATGAGAGTTAAGTGGTAAAAGCTGCTTTTTGAGAGCAAACCTGCCAAGCTGACTGACCTTCTTACCTCATTGTATAAAATGGACTCAACTATTGTTAATACCTGCCTCCAATTTGCTGGAATTTCCAGATTCTTGGAAGTGAATTTCATGTGTTTAAATACTAAAGACTGAACATGAAATGCAGTGTGGTACACTCAGAAGGACTTGGGACATGCCTTGGCTAGCAATCCAATTATGATGACCATGAAGACCAGGATCAAAGCAAACATTTCTGTAACACTGAATGTGGGGTTTTTCAGCAACGTCAATGCTACACCTTTTCAGAGCACTCAGTACACCTGTGCCTATAGGGCCTATGGGATTGCCCACTGTTTCTTTAATGCCACTGGACAAAAAGGAAGATTTTTTTTTTTTTTGCCCCCTAATAGATTTTTAGAAATCTCTTTAAAGTCTTTTCAGAATAGCAGGGGAAACTGGCAAAAGGCAAACAAGATGACTTAATGGAAATCAGGCAACACGCCTAAGGGAAAAAATAGGTTTGGAACCTAAAATAAATTGTATATTATAACACCTTTTCATTTTGTTCCCTTTTTCCTGTTTGTTTTTCATGAGAATCCATATTTATGGAAACGTTAGTTGATTGCTTATCAGGCTGAAGCGTGTTTGCTCAGACCAGTGATACTGAGCAGTTGTTAGAGGTAGGAATGGTCGCGGGGTGAGGGGGTGGCACAGGGAAAATGGATGGGCGCTGTGTAGCCTGTAGAATCTTGAGTTTTGAAAGCAGTGGAATTCCCCACTGGGCTCTTATGCTAATTGGAGGGGTTAGGCTAAGGAGCTGTAGGTAATAAGTGTGGGGGCTTTCCAGGCAATTTGCTGGCCCCAGGGAAGAACTCCCAGTAATTACCTCTTTACATCCCCATCTTGGGTTGAGAGGAATCTAAAGCCTTGTTCCTGAACCAGCAGCAGCAGCAGCAGCAGAAGATTGACATGAGCTGACTGGACTTGCAGATACTCAGATCCTATGCTACCTAGCCTCTCTGTGAGTCTTCACTCTATCGCTATCTCCAAGTGATTGGCACATATACTAATGTTTGAGAGGCATTGGTTGAAAAGACATAGGGACTAGAGGTGTGGGGTCAGGTAGAGTGTGGGGTACAGAAACTGTGATTATCTTAGAAAAAGGAGGAGCAGACTATTTTTAACTAGTGAGTACGTGAGGATGTTTGTTAATACCTATCTCTCAAGATATAAAGCAATCAAAGTGTCCCTTGGAAGTAATTACCTGAACCTTGACTTGTTTGTGACTCCAGGTAATGGGGTGACCAGTATTTGCCTAACAACTAAGGGGGCCACGTGGACAAATACAGCTGAGGTGAGATAGCTGGACTGTAAGAGTGATATTAATCTCAATGACCTTTAAGACTATGGTTATCACCAAGTTTTTTTTTCAAATTTTTATTAACAACTTCCATGATTATAAAAAATATCCATGGTAATACCCTGTCCCCACTTTCCCCTTTGAAACTCCATTCTCCATCATAGTCTCTCTTTTATTTTGATGTCATGATCTTTTCCTTCGCTTATGATGGTCTTGTGTAGGTAGTGTCAGGCACTGTGAGGCCAAGGATATGCAGGCCATTTTGTGTCTGGAGGGATCACGCTGTAAGGAGTCCTACCCTTCCTTTGGCTCTTCCATTCTTTCCGCCACCTCTTCCTCATTAGACCCTGAGCCTTAGACGGTGTATCACCAATTTTTAACATCAGTAAACCATGACTCTGCTCTGGGTCTCTAGCATGTACTTATTATTGAAATGATTTATCATTTTATTAAAGCCTGTTGCTTCCAAAATGTTTTATAGTCCTTTATAAAATTCCGTCATCCTAACAGCCTCTTGAACACCCAAGAAGAGCTCAGGGCCGTGTTCCCCTTAATTCTTAAAGGTAAATGAGGGTTTCTGCCATTATCCCAGCAGAGTTATGGTGGGTAACAGAGCAGGCTAAAGCTGTGAAGATGGTGGGATAAAAAGATCCCTCCTTAAAGCAGCTTCTCAGGGCATCTGAATGGCATCTTTGAGCCTACATCAAAGCAGCCTGCTCTTCTTTTCCTTCTCCTACTCTGGCTTGCCTTTTCTCAGAGCAAACAGGACCATTAGGTGGTATGGAAGCAGCCTACTTTCCCCTTCCATCCTGACCTGTAAAAGCTGAGGGTGGGGCAGCTAGACATCTTCCACTTCACCTTCTAAGCTAAAGTTTAAAAGCAATAAATACCGAGCTAGAGAAACATTGACCAGAAACGGCGATACCCCAGTTATCACAAGCCTGTCTTTGTCCTTGCAACTTTTTAATGGAATGACCTCAGTCTGTTTGGCAAAGAGAATCGTTGGTCCACGTCATGTGATACCTCTTCTGAGAAGTGCACAGGGAAGCCGTGAAGTGTGTTGGTGGCACGGACTCTGAATCCAAGCTGTCCTGAATCCAGGGGCCTTGAGGAAGGGTTAGGAAAAGACATTCCTCAGTGACCCCAGGAACTAACTTTGCTAAGGAAGGGTCACTCACTGTGGTAGTGGCTGGAATGAATGTCTTCAGCTTCCTGGAAACGGTAATAAAACAGAAGCATAACCATATTGCTAGAAAAAAAAGACTAATCTAGTCCATCTTTTCCACTAGCCAAGTTATTATAGGCTACATTAGAAGCCAAAGGAAATTCTTTATGTTTAATCTCTACCAGGATACAGCTAACCTTCATTAGAACTGCCCCAGAGAACAATCCCCACCATATAGTCAAAGACCCCCCACAGAGGTTTTAAAGAGCTGCCCAAAAGATCACAGATTGTAATGGGGAAGTAGAAAATAGCGAGCTACAAGGACAAGGACTAGTTTTTGTCCCAAATTTAACCACACTGGAGACTTGATCAGGGCCGCTAAGCCCTGACCGCACTATCCACCCACATCTGCTCACTTTATCACAACGTCCCATTTACTTTTCTTTGTCTGGTGCCAGTAAAAACTCAGGTCAGCATGTGGGAGTGTTACTTTTTTTCTACCTAATCTGTGCTAAGCAGCCCTGGAGGGTCAGGAAACCAGTTAGATTGCAAACCTTTACAGAAGATTAAATAGCCATCATGCATTGCTCACTTAACTACCTTTGAGTTAAAAAAAAAAAAGGAATCCATGGCCTTATTTTCAAAAGAAAAAGTCTAGGTGTTAATGGTAAGCTTTGATTTTTATTAATAGGTATTCCTCTGAAGCCAGTTATGTTTCGAAAGTAATGTGGATATGCTAAGAAGAAAAAGGCATTTTCAACAAGACCTACAAACATACACAAAAAGGTTAGGATATGCCTACAATTTGGAAGAATGCTTTAGGAAGCATCAGAATAGAGGGGTTTCAAGTGAGAAAAACTTCTGAACTGGGTCTTTAAAACAAATCTTTTTTTTTTTTTTCATTTATTTGCAGGGGGGGGGAATATGGTCATGTCAGGGCTTCTTGCCTTTGCAGATAAACTACAGATGCATGTGCCTCTTTGTACACATGGCTTTACATGGGCACTGGGGAGTTGATCCCAGGCCACCAGACCTGCTTGAACCCAGGCTGTCAAGCTTTCCAAGCAAATGCCTTTAGCTGCTGAGCCATTTCTCCAGCCCTAAAACAAAACTTTTAAAATACTATTTTCATACAAACACAAGATATATTTTGATCATAATCTAATCCCCGCCTGTTACCTTCTTTGGCCTCCACTTCCAAGTTCCCCCTCCACTGAATCCCCTCTTCTTCCCACCAATCCCGCTTCTATTTTAATGTCCTTATGTCTTTGTTGTTTTTTTTTTAACTTCCTTCATTTCTCATCACAGAATGTTGATGGGCCCAATAGTGTGCAGGAAGTGACGGCCGCTGTGAGGTCGTGAATGCAATGACCATGGAAGACGGCATTCCATAGGATTCCTCCCTATCCTCTGGCTCTTACATTCTTTGTGTCCACTCTTCCACTTTCTATCCACTCTTCCACAATGTTCCCTGAGCCTTAGGTGTGATATAGATGTCTCATTTAGTGCTGAGCACCCAGCAGGCAGTTCATCTCCATACTGACCTATGGGCGCGGGCACAAGTATTTAGAGGGTAATTAGATGACATAACATATCCATTTAGCCAAACAATAGTAGTGGCCCCTCCCCCCCACCCCAGGGCCTGTGACATTCCCAGCCAAAACACAAGAGGGGAAAATGATGGACAATTCACAGAAACCTTGCCAAGGCGTGCTGAGTGCTTCCGAATTTGAGATTTCTTAGCTCGATAGCAGAGCATCTTAAAAAGACCTTAGGTTTCCTTTTGCCCTGGATGCACATTCGTGGGTAAGAACTCACTCTTAACTACTAATTAATGTTTGAACTTGTGATGACAATAATGTAAGCTTAGTACCGACAGAGTGAACGTGCGTGGGTGGCCTCCTCCCCATAGGAACGTGCACAGTAAATTAACCCTTTATTTTGTCATGTTAGTCTAGTTGCTTCCTTTGAGAAGATTGGTTTCAAATGTCATGAAATGCTAGGAATCATTGAAATCATGATAATGATAATTTTGGTGATTCTGCTCATTCTTGTCAGACTCCTGAAAATGAGTATATCAGTCTTAGGTAATAATACCTGTGTGGTTACCTTGAATCAGCCCAGATTTTGCGTATTTGCAGCGCACTGGGCACATGGGTTATCTCCACTTGTACTCTGTGTGGCAGAGACAGCATGTGATCCAGCTGCTTCTGGCCCCCTCCAGCTGCACCCCACTGCTGGTCCTAGTGAATGTTATCAAGCATTTGCAGCCCGAGCAAGACCTGATCCAGATATGACTCCTGTATTTTGCCCTGGACAGTATCAAGCCCAGTAGAACAATGTCCTTGTAAAGCCATTTAGGCTGTCATTTGCCTAGCATCATGCCTGTATTGTCTCGGGATGGATTGAAAGCTTTGACACCAGCTCAGTGTTGATAAAGGAAAGTATTATTTACACAAGGCTTTTTCCTCCATCTGCTTTCAACCATGTAGAAATACACCTTCACCTAAGTGCCAAAAGATGCTGATCTGAAGGGGAAGTTGTTGGCAGGTATTGGTGCCACAGACGAGAATAAATTGCCAAGAAGAACATTGCAGTAAGATGATAACTTAGGCCAAGTTGTTTTTCTTTTCTTTTCTCTCTTTCTCTGTCTCTCTCAACTAGGTATCTCACACATGCATATGCACACCAGACTATGTGAAATATAAGGCATGGTTGATTATGAACGGACAGGAAGCCTGGGGGACAGTCTATCTGGCCAACTTCTGCCCAGCAGGCCACCTTTTCACATCAGGATTCAGATAAAGTGACACTGGAATGATGGGGTACTGATTTCTTTGACATGTCAGGGTATGACAAGGGGTCCAACCCCCACCCCCCAGGAAAAATACTACATGATGAGAGCTTTAGGGAGCAGTCTTGGACTCTTTTGTGAGCACCTGAAGCAGGGGGTTGTCTGGGAGTCTAGGTTTCCATGATGACGGACATGATACTGGGCCCAGGCAGAAAGCTGTGGCCTTCCTGCCCCCTGTTTAAGCACAGTCCTGCAATGGTGACAGAGTTGAGTGTCACTTGTAGGCACCATGGTAATTTTTACTCACCTACTCTAAAGAGGGTCTTTGAAATGGTTTTCAATCAAAAACATGATAATGGGTAATTTTTTCAATTAGAAAATGAATGTCTCAGTGTTACAATAATTACATGCCTTGAAAACAATGAGCATGTGAATCCTGTTTCATTATGTGAAGAAAATACACTAAGCGTACAAAACGACCATCATTTATTTAGCTGGGAATTTACAGCACAAGAAAAGGAGTTTAATCAAAGTTACATAGTTTAGCGCTTAAGATGGACGAGATGAAATGAACTTGTAGTAGAAAGGAAAGCTTTCATCATCCACAACAAAACCATAAAGCAAAATAACAAGACAGTGAGACCAGTGAGCTCTCAAGGAGCCTTAGTCCATGAAGGAAAAGAAGACAAAACAATATACTGCATTCTGATTCTTTAAGATACATTCCAAAGAACGATTGACAGATAGAAGCCCTAAGTGATTTTTATACATAGAAGCTAATGTCCCAGCCAGAAGTAAAATAAATAACTTTTGGACTTCAGAAACCCTAAAACAAATCATTTATCTGAGCATCTACCACTGGTGTTAACTGACCATGCTAGTGGTGAATGTTAAGTTGTTGAAAAAAAATCCATCAGTTTTTTAAAAATGTTTTTTATGTGCTTTGAAGGGAATTATTTGGATACATATGAACGAAAGGCCATGCGTGTGGATGCGTGAGGATTATTCGGATGCGTCACAGTGAGGCACCAGGTCACAGGTTCGAATCCCGAGAGCCTGGATGGCAGCTCGGCGCCCCGCCCTGCACAACTGCAGCATGGTTCTCTCCAGTCACGACTCGCAAAGATTTGTTTGGTTCTGAGATCACAAAACAGGGGAGATGCTCTCAAAGCATGTCAGGCTGTGTGCACACTCAACAGTCTACAGAGCTTTAATTACCTTAGCATGAGGAATATGCGACACGTATTCCAGGAGGAAAAACTATAAAAGCAAAACTGAAAGGGTAACTACAAAAGCAACTCACTAAGGCCTGCGGCTGTAGGAGACAGGCCCAGTAGAGCGCGTGCCCACGCCGCCCTAGCTTGAATCTCGTAAAAGTTGGCAAGCGCTGAAGAAAGAAATGCTATTTGTTGGAACCTTCTGAGGTCGGGGTTTAGGACCGTGGTGTATAAGGATAGAGATAGTGTTAGGTCAGGACAAAATGCAGTCACCGAGGACAGCAGCAGGGTGACAGACACAAGGAAGTGGGTCATCCACATTCCTCAAGGAGCCGCCCAGCCATCATCCCTTCCTTGCCTAACAGTGGCCCAGGTCTAGGTTCCCTGCCCCCTTCTCTGGTCACTGTTCTGGTCTCACACGCTAGCCACCTTCCCCCAACTGAAGAGCTCTATATAGTCCACTCTCTGTAATCTCAAAGTTGACGTGCTTGGCTCTTGAGAGTAAGTCCTTGCAGCTCATGTTTTCTCCAAATAAAGCTTCCATTTTTGCCTCAGAGTTGTCCCTTGGTCTTGGTCACTCCCGACAGGTGTAGATATCAAAAGTTACAACTGGGGCTGGAGAGATGGCTTAGCGGTTAAGTGCTTGCCTGTGAAGCCTAAGGACCCCGGTTCGAGGCTTGGTTCCCCAGGACCCACGTTAGCCAGATGCACAAGGGGGCGCACTCATCTGAAGTTGGTTTGCAGTGGCTGGAGGGTCTGGCGTGCCTATTCTCTCTCTGTCTCGATCTGCCTCTCTCTCTCTCTCTCTCTCTCTCTCTCTCTCTCTCTCTCTCTGTCACTCTCAAATAAATAAATAAAAATGAACAAAAAAAGTTTTAAAAAATTACAACTGATATATAATAAAGAAAAATTCATAGAACACACAACTAGTTTTTTGTATGTGTGTGTATATAAATGGTGTGCATGCATGTGTAATGCATGTTCGCATCTATTTGTGTGTGTGTGTGTGTGTGTGTGTGTGTGTGTGTGTGTGTGTGTGTGTACAGTGTGTGGAGGCCAGAAGGTGATACTCTTAAGCTTATTTGTTGAGCTCAGTAATTTGACTAGTCTAGCTAGCCAGCTCTGGGATCCTCCTGTCTGCTTTCCCAGTGTACTGGGGTTATAAATGGGTAGCCATGCTGCTCAGCATGTACGTGGGTGCTGGGGATCCAAACTCAGGTCCTCAGGCTTGTGTGGCAAGTGCTTTATCCACCGAGCCATCTCCCTGGATAATCTCCTAAGAACAATTGTGTTGGTGGTTTCTCTTAATTATTTCCAATGGAAACATTGGCCAACACCAAGGATATATTGACAACAAAAAGATATTGTCTGTACAGACATTCAAAGGGAAAGAAAACTCTGGAAAATATGTAACACCCAGCATGGTAATGGAGTGCCCCTAATGTGGGTCAGGCTGGGGAACGTGGTGGGTGAAGAGCTTTGATATTAAGGTGATGGTCATGTTGGCCTTCGGCAATGTCTGTTATGTTTTTGGTTTTTTTTTTTAATTATTTATTTATTTATTTGAGAGCGACAGACACAGAGAGAAAGACAGATAGAGGGAGAGAGAGAGAATGGGCCCGCCAGGGCCTCCAGCCTCTGCAAACGAACTCCAGACGTGTGCGCCCCCTTCTGCATCTGGCTATCGTGGGACCTGGGGAACCGAGCCTTGAACCGGGGTCCTTAGGCTTCACAGGCAAGCGCTTAACCGTGAAGCCATCTCTCCAGCCCAATGTCTGTTATGTTTATTTGTGTCTTAAGAAACTTTCTGTGCACTAGTTATATAATTAACATGCATATATAAAGCCACTATATTAACACATATTCTAATAAACATCATAATTCTAATAAACACATTCTAATAATGGATTCACCTATACCATTACCAATTACCATTTTTTTTTTAGAAAAGAACACATCAAATGACACTAACTGAAACTCCAGGCCTCTGAACAAACCTCTCCTGAGAACATACGTGAAATGTGAATGCTAGAAGCCTTTGCAAACATGGAGTGCAAAGGACCTGAAAGTAATTCATTATTTCAGTACCATTTGTGGGGCTTGTCCACAACAAGAGAAATTGCACCTTAGCTGTCCCGAGTTACCATGCCTTCAGGATCATCAGGGAAAAAAAAAAAAATTAACATTTTCAGCAACAACTTACTTTGCGGAAGACAATATTTAACAAGGCTCAATAAGGCCCTGCATTGGAAACAAGTAAATTCACATCGTGGAGCCCTTCAGCTGGGTAACAGGCATGATACTCCACTGTGGAGGCCACAGATCAGCACGCAGACTAACCACGTGCCCGCGGTTGGTTTTAAGAGCAGCAAAGCTGCTAAGCCTCCTGCTTGTGCGACCTGCCCGACTGTGGCTGTCACCGGTTCACTCTCCTGTACCTCGGGCAGTCCTTCGTCCTGTTCTTCCTGCTACTGAGTCTCCCGCTTACTTTTTCCTAAAGTTCTAAAATTCCCAAGGTGAAAGTAGTACCACTCCTTTTCATTACAGCCGTCATAACAACCAGCACTTAATTCAAGCTCGCTGTTAATGCTCGCTTTGTCTGGGCAGCACTCCTGAATTACTATGATCCCCAACTTTGAATCAAATGACTTGAGATTCTGAAGAACAAGGGAATTTTCCCGTAGCTTACACAGCTGAAAAATGGTGATGCAAGGGGTTCCAGTCCAAATTAGATAGATACCAAAACCCCGGATCTGAGCTCCTCAGAGACACAGCCCCCTGCCCAGCATTGTTCAGGGACAATCTGAACGGTATGGAAAAACCAGGACATCCTAAGTAAGGGGCGTCCTTGCTTGTTTGTGAGATACCCGCGTGCCTTTGGGCAAGTCCAGCAACCTCTCTGGAAGAACAGGCTGTCCGTGTACACGGTGATACAGCCTCCCTTGCTCTCAGATCCCTCTTCTCTATTACTTCCCCACTGTCAAGTGTTTATTATGCATACATGCTCTGGTCCGTTTGTGGACGTGTGTGTGTGTGTGTGTGTGTGTGTGTGTGTGTGTGCGCGCGCGCGCGCACGTGTGTGTACATGCACGCACACACGCATGCCTGTCCAAGTGACTTGCAGATATTCACCTTCTGGGCTGGAGAGATCGTTTAGCAGTTAAGTGCTTGCCTGTGAAGCCTAAGGACCCCGGTTCGAGGCTCGGTTCCCCAGGTCCCACGTTAGCCAGATGCACAAGGGGGCGCATGCATCTGGAGTTCGTTTGCAGTGGCGGGAAGCCCTGGTGCACCCATTCTCTCCCTCTGCCTCTTTCTCTCTCTCTCTCTCTCTCTCTCTCTCTCTCCCCCTCTCTCTGTTGCTCTCAAATAAATTTTTAAAAAAATCACCTTCTAACTGCTGTTGGATTTGTTTCTGTTTCTGGCTAGGTAGGTGTTCCAAACACTGGGCTGCTCCTGTTGTGGACTTGATTTTCAGGAACGCCTGTTCTTTTTGTCCACACATTCGAATACATTGTCCATCTTTGCCTCTTCTAATAGCCCATGCGTCTTGAACTTAGAGCCAGCAAAGTAGGGCCTTTGTAAAGCACAAAAGAACACCAGTTTGGGGTTCCCCCCCCCCCGCCTTAATCGCACGAGGCCTGAATACAAAGCTTTTCGGCCATTCAGAGGCCAGTGGCATTGTGCAGCTGTTCCTGGACTGCTGAGAGCATCCCGCGGTGGACAGCGCAGTACCTGGGGGAGATGCCGCACGGAGGGCTATTCAGGAGTCGAGGGCCTGGGATCGCTGCCAGCGCGCTCTGGGGAGCATGGGGGCGGTGGGAGGGGTTGTTGCTCTTGGTCAGACTCTGAGAAGCGAATTGCAGTTTGTTGCTGTCGTGAGTTCACAATCGTATTGCTATGTCTTCCCAATGTGCTGGCACTTAGGGAATTTTTTTTTTTTCCTGTTTGGGCCCCGCCTCTGTGAAATGTACAGTGAGACTTTGATAGGTCATACATAGTCCATCGCAGTTAGCAATATATCACTGTGGACTAAATTCCCATGACTCTGGCTCCACCAGACAATGTCTCTTTCTTCGCCAGGCTGATGGTAAATATCTGGTCAGTGTCATCTATTTAAAAGCAGCCAAGCAGGAATTCTAGAGCTGGGGAGAGAATTCTTTTGTTTGTTTGTAAGTAAACAATGGACTCAACTCTTCCTGACTAAAATTAAATTCCAATCACTCTTAAAATAATACCAAAGGACTAATCCAATTCTAACAGCGGGCGGGGCGGGGGTGAGGGGAGGGCTTATCAAGGCAAATTTACTGGTGCTGGCTGCTATTTTACTCCTATGTGGAATGGCTGTTTTCATATTTGATAATTCCTGTGCAAAGAAAATCATGTTCCTTGTTGTTGGAACTGGGTAAATCAAAAACCAGATGGGCATCTTTATCTGGAATCATTTCCTTCTGGGAAAATAGGATTGGATTGATTGAAGCACTTGGGGGTTGGCATTTAACTGTTTATAGTGTTTTTTTTAAGCTTAAAAATGAAAGGGCTCTGAAAAATACCTAGCAAACATTCATTCATGCTATACGGTTTTACAAGGAGTCTCCTTAGTGTAGGGATGGCTAAGGACCCAAGGGAGTGGGTCTAAGGTGTCTTACAAAATCACTTCCAGGAGGAGTCTCTTGAAGGTGTTGCTGATTATTATAACCTGGTATGTTTAAAAGTTGGGCTGGGGGATGGGTAGCTCAGTGGTAGATTCTTGTCTAACGTATGTGAGGTCCTGGGTTTGATCCTTAGCACAAATAAGTAATCAATGCTAGGTATTTTAGGAAAGACCTGCTTTTTCTTTTTCTTTTAATAGTTTTTAATTTTTTTTTTTTGTTTATTTATTTGAGAGCAACAGACACAGAGAGAGAAAGAGATGGATAGAGAGAGAATGGGCATGACAGACCCTCCAGCCACTGCAAATGAACTCCAGACGCGTGCGCCCCCTTGTGCATCTGGCTAACGTGGGTCCTGGGGAATCGAGCCTCGAAGCGGGGTCCTTAGGCTTCACAGGCAAGCACTTAACCGCTAAGTCATCTCTCCAGCCCAAGACCTGCTTTTTGTTAGTTTGAGGTAGGGTCTCTCCCTAACCCAGGCTGATCTGGAATTCACTATGTAGACTCAGGGTGGCCTGGAACTCACAATGATCTTCCTACTTCTCCCCTCCTCCTCCCCAGTGCTGGAATTAAAGGTGTGTGCCACCACACCCAGCTAACTATGTATTTTTAACTTAAAATACATTGTGCTGGGGCTGGAGAGATGGCTTAGTGGTTAAGGCACTTGGCCTGCAAAGCCAAAGGAACTCGGTTCGATTGCCCAGGACCCAGGAAAGCCAGATGCACAAGGTGGCGCACGCATCTGGAGTTCGTTTGCAGTGGCTGGAAGCCCCGGCATGCCCATTCTCTCTCTCCCTCTTTCCCTCTCTCAAATAAATAAATAAAAATAAAATATTAAAAAAAATACATTGCACTAAGGCTCAGCCCCATTTTCTAGGGTATGTTAGGGTCTCGAACGAACAGAACACCAGCGTCGACGGTGAGGCTTCATTGCTGTCTGCGGCCCCTCCCCTCAGGCTGATGCCAGCTTTCCTGCTGTCAGATTACTCTGCTGGCTGCTGTTTGCAGCATCACCCACCGGCCCTGTACTTCGACTTGGATGCATTGGGCCAGAGTGGCAGTTCCGTGACCACGGTTTCCACGAACTCAGAATCCAAAGGCCCACGTGCCTTCTGCACTCCTCCTCCTCCTCACTCTTCCGTGCGCACTGATCAGCCTCCTGGCTCATTCTGCGTGTCACTGCGGTTCTGCGCCTCACCACCCTGTCCCCTGTACGTCCCCTTTCCCTGACCAGTTGTGCCTTCCATTCTCCACCGGGCTTCCCTGTTCCCTCATCAGGTCAGTGGCCTTATTAGTTGTCCCAACCATTAATTATCTCCTCCTCTGAGCAGAGGCAGCCCTCCCACCGCCCAGCTTCCCTTCGGGTACCGGCGCTGTGTGTTCACGGCTTCCCAGCAAGTTCCGCACCTCCCTGCTGCCTCCCTTCAGGTGACTCTAGTCACTACTTCCAACGGAGCGTGTGCATTCCCTGTAAAAGGATGTGGGACTTACACGTTGACCGCTTTTCTCCCCTCAGGCTGAGTGGTCTGATTTACATGTATGCAAGGATGAGTAAGCATCCTTTCTGGTTTCTCAACTGCCTCAGGAATCCTAAAATTAAACAGAAATGCCCTCCAGAATAAAAGTAAAGTCTTCAGCTTTTCACTGATGCATTCCTGAGATTTGCCTAAGCACCTGCTGTCCCGTGAACAAAGAGGGCATGCGTGAACAAAGAGGGCATGCGTGAACAAAGAGGGCATGCGTTGACGTTTCGTGGGGCTTCCAGCCTAGAGGAAGCAAACGGTAATTCAGCCAGCGCATGTAAGTGCATCTGCCCTTCCAGCTGGGGCTCACTAGTGGAGGGAGAGAAGGAGCGGCATTGAAAAGAAGGCGTGCGTTGGCGCTGGCGGTGCTGGAGAAATGGCTTAGCGGTTAAGCGCTTGTCTGTGAAGCTTAAGGACCCCGCTTCGAGGCTCGATTCCCCAGGACCCATGTTAGCCAGATGCACAAAGGGGCACACGCCCCCTTTTGCATTTGCAGTGTCTGGAAGCCCTGGTGCACCCATTCTCTGTCTCTCTCTCTCTCTCTCTCCCCCTCTCTCCTCCTCCTCTCTGTCTGTCACTCTCAAATAAATAAATAAAAATAAAACAAAAATTAAAACAGGAGGCGTGGGAAGAAAGGTCAGATGGAAACACCTCCAGGCCCAAAGGAGCTCTATTGTTATTTGAGGATTTTAAAACAGTGCTTGGCTGAGAGTTGGAGAAAGGACTGGCCCTCAGAAAATCTGTACATTGTTCTAGGAACACTCAGGAAGCCCTGATCAGACCGGATTTCCACTGTACATAAGTGAAATTGAGCAAAACAAAATGGTGGCAGCAAAGATGGAGAGGAGGGGGTGGGGAATGGTAGGCAGATTTAGGAAGAAACAACAGCCTTGCTGAGGGAAAGTTTGGGATCTCCCGACTGGTTGCTAATGGCCTGTGAGGGTGGGTCGTGGGGAAGGACAGAAGAGGAGCTAGCAATGTGGGTCCTACCACCATTACAGGTGTCTGCTAGCAGAGGGCAGGGCCTGGCTCCCCAATGACGGACACTGGAAGAGCAGTCCTGGAGATTGCGTGGGTTCCTGACCAGAAGGAAACATCCCAGATGGAGAGATGGGGGAGGAGGGCGTAGGGAGAGTAGAGGGTTTGGAGTCTTGCCGCCTCGGGGAGCTGCTTTCTAGTAAGAGGGGGGGCTGGTGAGCAGTTAGCACTTCACTGGACATGGTTTCTCAGCCTTTCCAGCCAGCCCCGTGCTGCGTCTCGGAGGCCACCCCGATCCTCTCCAGAGCAAAGTGCGCTGATACGTTTTGGAAAGATTTTCAATAACAAGGGCTTCCTAAAGAACTTTCAGTTTCACCAGGAAATCATTCAGCCAGAACAACCCTTCCCCCAAGAATTCCAGTTAGTCAAAGTTTTACTGAAACATGTCAGCGCCGAAAAATGCAGAAGGCCGCTCACTGCGGCCAACTCAAAAGGCGCAAAGAAACGCCCCATGGGCACAAGAGCGCCAGTGTCTCTTCGGCCGCAGCCGGTTCAGACCTGCCATCGCGCACGCACGGGAGCCCCATTGACAAAGAGGACAGGACGGGGGACCTCCAAGGCACAGGGCAGAAAGGCTGCCCCTTCCCAGGGCTCCGGGGCGCACACTTTTAAACGCTAACTTAGAGAAATTAATCAGTAGCTCTTCGTGGGTTAGTGGTCAAAGAGTCACAAATGACTAAGGTGTCGCCAAATAGGTCGACTACAGGATTGATTTAATAACAGCCCTGTAAGAATTGTACAGCGCGCTGCCAGGGCCAAGAGAAGGTGTGTCTGTGAGCAGTTGGCAGAGGGGGCGTGGAGGAGCCTGATCCCGCATGTCGTAAATTATGAACTGTTTACACCTGTCATCTCCCGTCTGGGTCCCTGATAATCAGACCTTAACCGACTGGCCACGTGTGACAAAATGTGAAGGGCCAGCACTCGCCAAACACCACATCCAAATGCACTGTGGCTGATACCCACAGGAGACCAAGAGAAAAATAGCCAAAGCGCGGCGGCATAGGTAAGGATTTTGGCATTGGGTTTGGAGGGGTGGGGTGAGGGGGGGTACAAAGATAGCCAACAAGAAGTTTGGCACAGTTTGCATTAGCCAGATACCCTAATGTCTCTGAGACACTAGCTTCCGTGTCTCACAATTCCCAATTCTGGAAGAACCAATAGAAAAAAGGGCAGCATTTTGCTACCTTGGATTGTATTCATTATGTTTTGTACATCTGGCCCACAAAATTGTGCTATCAAGTGTGTGTGTGTGTGTGCGTGTGTGTGTGTGTGTGTGTGTATTCACCCTCCCCCCTCCTTTAGAACATCTCAACCACTAGTTTAATGCCCTAAATAAGCTATTCAGCATTTTTTAAATGTTTGATGAGGTTAAAATTAGAGAAATGACTAGTTAGATGGACAGTACTCATAGTAGTCTAGAATATGGGCTTTGGAGCCACCTTATCCAAGATTGAAGCTCCTGTCCCCTCCACTTAGTAGTTACTCTGTGACCTGGGGGAGTCTACCCTCCCATATGTAAAGTGGGGATAATAATACCATACACCTCACGGTGTGGTGTCATGAGGATTAGATGAGTCATTGTACATCAAGAGCCTGATCTGAGTCTTACACTCAGTAAACATGCAGAATACTATTGTGCAAAAACAAATCCCTCTGGGCAGAGAGAGCTCTTCTGCAAATGTGTCACCTACAATGAAAGAAAGCAGGAATTTTTGGTTGCTGATTAATTTCAGTAGCCTGTTCTTAACGTTGTAAGCTTTATGGAAATAGGAGCTTTTACCCCTTAGTCCAAATTAAATTGCATATAATTATATTTTTAAAACACCAAAAGAAATCTAGTATGGATCTTTATTAAAAAACAAAAATGAATTAAGTTTCTAAAATACTTGTCCACTCGGTGGGGTGAGGAGAAAAGCTTACCAGAGTCTGTTTCCTTTCAGAAACAAATTCACATCTGGGGTGCCAAGTTTCAATCTTAATGCAGTGCAGAACAGCTGAGTTATAATTTTTTCACTTCCCAGAGCACACAGATTTCTGATGGGAACATGAGAAAGAACATTTATCTTTTCAGTGTCATTAAAATGAACTCCACAATATTTTAGAGAACTTAAAGGAAAATACATATTAAAAATTAAGACCATGTGTGATATGGTGTGCCTGCAATAGATACAACACCAGAATCTGCACTTATTCTAGGCACAGATTTTACTGTATTTTTTTAACCAATTACCACACTCAATATCAACTGATCTATTAGAATGAAGGTAATGTAAACAGCAGTCATTTTCAAACGATGACACCATTTGGTTCAAATGGATGTACCTGCGGCCCCATGAACTACAGTGCCCTTTTGACTGGGAAAACAAAACGCAGGTTTACAAAGACAGGGAGGAAAGGCAGATTTACAGATGGCTCCCTTAATGCCTGGTTTTGATAGCTGTGTCTCAAGATACTAAAGCAACTCAATGGGACATAAACTGTGTGCATATTTAACTATTCCTATCAAGCACATTCTGGATCTGCCAGGGGAAGATTCCTCTTTATTTCTGTTCTGGTTTTCGTTTCAGAGTGTGAGGTTACGGCCACCTTCAGAGACTTGTCTGCATGTCTGTCCACCCAGGGCCATCAGAGCAGTAGCTTATTATTATGCTGGTTTCAAAGCCAGAATCCATTAGCTAATTTAACACAGTAAGAGAAAAATTCATTTGTCTCTTTCAGCATGCTTCAGCTTTATCTGGGTGGAGTTGGTGGTGTGGGGGAGGGGACAGTGAAATCAAAGTCCCTGGGTACAGCCAGTGGCAGAGCAGAAGACTGGGTATAATTACAGAGCCATGGGCACACCTGCATAGCACACTGGCTATCTCCTAGCACAAAGGTTTAGGTCTTTAGCTTGTTAACATGCAGAATATCTAAGAAGGAGGTCTGTATTTTTGGTACATCAATCACAACACAGCTAGGCAAATGCTGCTGTCTGCATCTTGGACACTGGAAAACCCAGTGGCTGTTAAGCTTTTGCCTGGTGTTGGGACAGGAAGATAGGATGCAGGGCTTCGGGAAGGCTATTATCAGAATGATGACCACCCAGGCCCTATCACTGCCTCATTAGCTGAGTGGATATTTGAGCCTTGTCTCTTTCAATATTCACAGAGTCATCTGTTTCATTACGCTAATTTACCTGAGCTGGCTTTCCCGATAATGAACTGCATTTGATATTGTAAATGCAAATAGCATTACTCTTTCTTTAAGGTGAGCCTTTCCCCAAATCTACATGAATAAGTGAGAAACACAGCAGGAAGTTTGCTAAGACTTCTTTTTTTTAATTTTTCTTATTCATTTATTTGAGAGCGACAGACAGAGAAAGAAGCAGATAGAGAGAGATAGATAATAGGCGCACCAGGGCCTCCAGCCACTTGCAAACGGACTCCAGATGCATGTGTCCCCTTGTGCATCTGGCTAACGCGGGGAATCGAGCCTCCAAGGGAGTCCTTAGGCTTCACAGGCAGGTGCTTAACCGCTAAGCCTTCTCTCCTGCCCTGCTAAGACTTCTTAATCACCTTTGGCTTCAAGGGTGAAACTAGAAAATGGGAATGAAATGGTGCACCCTGTTAATCATGTCAGAATATTACCCAGTTGTTACGGAAATGACAGAAGGAAAAGGAAGGCCCAGAAAGAAAGGGCTACACATTTGCTGATGAGGTGTTTAACTCTAGAGATCCTGGAGAGCTGTAAATTGCTTTACAACTAAATCCACTTAAATGGCATGGCCTGAAGGAAATTGTATCTACTACTTCAAACTTGTTAATGGGAGAGAAGCCTGCTGTTGCTTCCTTTCCATTTCTCTCTCCCCCTTCTTCCTTGCCTCCCATCTTCCTCCTCTTTTTTTCTCTCTCTCCTTTTTTTTTCATCCTGGCTTCTCTCTTTCTAAATTTGCATCTTTGTTCTTTCCTTATGACTATTAAAATGTTAGTATACAAAATAATGGGTTTAATTGTGACATTTTCATACCTATGTGTCATTGAATTTTTGCCTGTGCTTCCTCCCTTCCTCCCTGTTTTCTCCTATACAGAGAAATCTAAATATAGGCTCTGCATTTGAGATAACACATGTGATATTAGTCTTTTTTCCCTATCACCCTCTTGATCCTCCTCCTCTTCACTTTAGACACTTCCTCTCCCCCACACAGTCTCCCTTTTCTCTCTCTGACTTCTACTTCCCCTTCTCCCTCCTCTCTCCCCTTTCCTTCCCTTCCCTTTCCTTCCTTCCCTTTCCTTCCTTTCCCTTTCTCTCCTTCCCTTCCCTTTCCCTCCTTCCCTTCCTTTTCCTTCCTTTCCCTTTCCCTCCTTCCCTTCTCTCTTTCCCTTTCTTTCCCTTCCCTTCCCTTTCCTTTCCATCCTTCCCTTCTCTTCCTTTCCCTTTCTTTCCCTTCCTGTTCCCTCCTTCCTTTCCCTTCCCTTCCCTGCCTCTTCCTCCTCCTCATCTCTCCCCACACTCTTTCTCCCTCTGTCTCCATACCTTGCATATTGTGAATAGTGCAGCAAGGGATGGAAGCGTGTAGGTATCTCTGTTGTGCACCAACTTAGATTCCTCTAGGTTTATCTCAGGAGTGGATAGCTGGGTCATATGCTACAGCTCTCTTTAGTTGGTTGAGGAAGTGTCATAGCTTCCTGTATTTGCTCTTCTTTTAAGAAGTATTTGCTATTTCTCTTTAGTCCTATTATTAATGGCACCCGGGTTGGACTGTTTGTGAGACAGCTTTGTATGTTAAAACCTAAGCTGTGAGCGTGTTAAAAATTTAATTCTATCTAGAGTTTTGTGCCTCACCAGGTGGCTTTTAACTGAAAGTTATTACTACTTTCACACCATGCTATTGACTCTGGCAGACTAAGCTTTTTCTAGAACTGACTTATTTGACAGGAAAAAAAATAAAACAATTGTTGAACCACTAAAACTGTGGTAGGAAGCATTTCTATAAATTTGAAGCTAGGAAGCATTTCTATAAATTTGAAGCTAAAACTCCATATGAACTACTGCTGTTTCCTAGCACATCTGCTTTCAGGAGGAAGGTGGTTAGGAATATCTCCCTCTCCCTCATCCACTGACCTTCTCATGGCCTGTTGGGACAAGGTCATCTTCTGAGAGTATTCATGGGAGATATATTTCCCTACACATAGAAAATAAAAGCCCTTGTATTTTCCTGCATCGAAGCATTAGAAATAGTTTATTTAACAAGCCCAAATCTGTTTAATTTAGCAATAATTGCCTTTTGGCCACATTCAGTTTTTCTTAAACAATCATCCATTTTTGTGGAGCAGAAATAACTCACTTGGCTTTTTGGGTATGTGCTGTTGTTGCTCAGGTGAAAGATGTTTAATGTTAGATATCACTGTGAAGAATTAACCTCTGCTTGAACTTACATTTTGCTGGTAGGTGTTTTGAGTAACAGCTTAAACTTCATTTCAGGAGTAAATAAAATCAACAACCATCATCTTTTCACACCCAGGGGACTATGAACCAGCTCCATCTTTCTCACTTTTTATTTCATTGTCAATAATTGAATAAAATATCGACTCTAATGCAATATTAAGGTCACAGATTTAATAGTGAAGAACGTGGGTAGTGCAAAATTTACTTTGCTCACGATCACAATTTCTTCTCGGTGGCAGGCCTTACATGCGCTCAGTCGTGTTCCCAGCAATCTGAGCAGGTCAGGGATTTCATAGACTGTGAGGTGATACCCTGTCGCAGGGCCACCAGCATCTTCAGCTCTCAAGAGCCTGTATTTTCAAGCAGAAAGACAAACACCGTGTCAGCTGTTTGTCAGTCTCATGTGATACCAGAGTGTGCATCTGTAACACGGTGCCTGAAGCCAGCTGTGCGGCTTTACCATAGAAAGTCAAGTGCAATCTATAATAGCCACTAGCTTCTCATGAAGTGAACTAAGTTCATCTAAGCCTTAGTGGAAAATTTTAAATGTAGAACATAATGACATTTTTCCTGTTTAAAAAAAAAAATTACAGAGCCGGGCGTGGTGGCGCACGCCTTTAATCCCAGCACTCAGGAGGCAGAGGTAGGAGGATTGCCATGAGTTCAAGGCCACCCTGAGATGACAGAGTTAATTCCAGGTCAGCCTGGACTAGAGTGAGACCCTACCTCGAAAAACCAAAAAAAAAAAAAAAAAAAAAAAATTACAATTGCGTGTGCTTTATTTGTCAGTTTATTAGCACGTTTGTTTCCCTCATAAGTTGCCAACCCTTTCAAAGTAGTACTGCACCACTCACTGATGTATTTATTTACCCATCAAGCCTTTGTAAGCCTTGCCTGGCTCATTGTCCAGTGATGTGGATAGCTTCGTAAACAAATACTGTCAATTTGATTGGTGTGATGGAGCTCTGCTCAAGTACTGTGGAGAAAAAGGAGAGCAGCAGTAATGATTAGCTGTCAGCTGGAATCAGAAGCGACTTCACAGAAGAGGTGACGCTTGGAGAGTGTCTTAAGGGAAGGGCAGGGGTTCACAAAGCAGAAAAAGGAGAGAGAGCATAGGAAAGTGGGGTGGGGAAGGGATGTCAAAGATGACGTCATTGGGACAGACAGACCAATTTCCAGCCAAAGGACAAATAGTCGGAGATACATAGGGTAGGGAAGGAAAGAATGCGGGAGAAAATACCATTAGCAACCATCCTCCAAACCCTTTGCTCACCTGTGAGGCCAAGATGGAAGCTTTTACTTGGCAGGACTGACTCAAGAGCGGAGCAGTCAACTTGGGATCACAGATAGTGGCTACATAGAGGTCTTCAGTGGGGGGAGGCGAGGAAGGGGGAAGTAAAGGAAAGGTTTCTCTAGGGGAGATCTAAGATAGCCAGGGTGTGAAGCCACAGCCTTAACCCGGTGTCTTGAGCGATATAAGGGGGCAGGAAAGCTAGACCTGGGCATTGTTAGGCTGAGAGGGGATAATGGCTGGGTGGTTCCCTGAAAAATGTGGATGACGCCTTTCCTTGTGTCTCTGTCTCTCTCCTGTTGTCCTCCGTGACTCCATTTTCTCCTGACCCCACACCTAGTTCAAGGGAACCGGGAGGAATTCTCATATCTTGTTTGGGGATGTTCGCTGCACCCTGGGATGCGCACTTCCTGGAGAGCTGGGCCGTAGGTGCATCCCACCCCCTCTCCTGAGAAAATTCCAGAGATTCTGAAGTGCTGCTTTCTTCCCAGTGCCTCAACTGGGCCTTGCTCACAATGGACAATGTACGCTTGGCTTAAGTTGTTGGAAATAACCATGCGTAAAAAGGCTCTTTCCTCTGAGGCGTTTGTCACGTAGCTGAGAAGAAAGCTGTGAGCCAGGTAAATAGTGACTGGAGGCTGATCCTTCTAATTCAGGCTTAAGAATCTTGGGAATCTTTGTTTGCATTTACAGCCTAAAAATACAGCCTTCCTTTCCTCAGAGGAATTACCTTAAATTTCCATGAATTTTGCACCAAGTTGCCATTAACCTCTTCTCAGAGTAACAACAACCAAAAAGCCTTCTCCAATTCAAGAACCAAAGGCTGTATTTGGGAGGTCTGAATTCAGGCGAAAAGTGGAACTGTATAGTGAGGAAGCATTTTCAGGAGAAAAGGTGAAGATGCATAGGTGTGGGAAACAATTGCATAAAATTCTCAACACCGACAGTGTGTCAAACGCTGACCCCAGGGGCAGAGGGCACTGAAAGAAAAACAGAAAAACATATTATTCCACATGTTGTGGGTCTGGGACTTTTCATTATAATAACAAATGGGAAAGTATCATCATCCCATTTCACAGCCAAGAAACCTGAGGCTTAACAGATCAGATGGCACTGGCCACCAATGGAGGGAATGGAGCATTGCACCAACTCACCAAAATGTGAGCTCCCTGAAAGCTTAGATTTGTTCACTACAAATCCCCGTGTCTGCACCATGCCCTGGATCTAGTAGGTATTCGCTACTTATTTTCTTAACTCCAGCTTCAAAGCCCATGCTTTAAAAGGGTTCAAGATCCCGTTAGTTGCAGGGATGATAAGTTTTCCACCTGCTCTCAGGATGAAGAATTGTTTAACATGAAAGTAGAAAGGCGAGTCATTGGGAAGAGGAGGAAGGAGTTCAGGGGGAGTGGGAGAGGAAGAAAGAAAGTAATGGAGGATACGGTGATCAAAATACATTAGATACATGTACAAAATTTTCTAAACCAACAAAATAAAAAATGTTGTCCAATAGGCAAGGTGAAATAAATAACGAACTAACCAGGAAGATGAGGAGTTAAGAAATCGGGTTGCCTAGGTCTTCACCTTTTCTTTTCATTCGTGCTTTTCTTTTCGTTGGAACAGTAGGGAAGGCAAAACACAGAATTTCTAACCCCCAATGAGTAACTTCTAGAAGTGGCGCATGCGTACGTACGTACGTGTGTGTGTGTGTGTGTGTGTGTGTGTGTGTGTGTGTGTGTGTGACACCATGTGATTATACGTATATTCTATAGGAGGCAGGAACCTGCGAACATCAGGTGTTAATGTTGAAAGACATCTTTAACCCTAACCGTAGCATTTGCTGGTGGTTCTCTGTAATTACTGTTACCTTTTTGTTGGAGTCTGTGGAAGGTTTGTTTGTTTTTTTTTTTTTTTCTCCCAAGGTTGGACAGCTGCCCTCCTGATATTTATGTGTTTCTTGCTAGGGAGCTCAAGATTCACAACTCTGGGCTTGTAATAAGGAAAAGAACACAATACAAATAGCATGAAAAGAATTATGAATTAGATATCACCAGAGGGACAAATCACATATCCTATGCTGCTCTAATTGGAAAACAGTTCTTTCACGGGGTTACTTTCCCTTCAGCTGAGATAATTAAGTCTGGGCTGACACTGGTGACCAGCTACTGATGATATATAGTCAGTTACTAACAATGCAGCAATCAGTAATCAAAATTTATATTTCCCTGGTTACCAGGGCACAGCTGAAGAAAAAGGCAGTTTTGATAAGGTTGGGAGGTGGGCTTCTTAAGGCGGTATTCTCAGGCCTCTTCTCCACAGCATCTGGGTGGGTTAATTAGGCCTGCTTTATGTCAGCTTGTCATAAGAGAAAGCACACCTATTGTTTCTGTGTATGGTCGAAATGCTTTGCAAGACCCATGCTGGAAAAGAAGTCTATGTGTGACTCCCTGTAATGTTTAATGGATTTGTAAGTGGGATGGTGTGAGGTAGGTGGGCAAAAAATAAACTGAGATATTTTTAAAGCCACTTCATGAAGCTGGCCCACACACAAGGGTTAGAGTCAGGATTAATGATCCCCGCCTGTGGCTGTAGGGCATTGCCATGGAAGGGATCAGGATAATGGCTTGGATACCCTTTGTGTTCCTATCAGAGGGTCCCAAGCTTCCTAGAACCTCCTGGGGATCTGTTGAAATTTGCAAAGCTCAGGTCATACTCTCCAGGCTAATTAATTCACCATCTTTGGGTGTAGGGTACCACTAACCTTAACTCTTGAAGCTGTTCAGGGAATTAGAGTGTGCAGGCAAGGTTGAAAGCCACTGGCTTTAAACACACAGCATTAAGATGTTTGTGCTTTCATATGGTCAGAGAATGTGTATGAATGAGGTGGGGGAAAGGGAATGGTCACATCCCCATAGGCATGTGCCTCATACCCACAAAGCTTAAGTTGTGAATTGAAACTGGAACAAGAAACTAATATTTCCTACCCCTGTGAGAGACCTCAAGCTCCATGAGCACCAGTGACCCACAGAGAGGAAGAAGTTACCACAAAACGGATGCAGTGGACTTGGCTATGAAGAGCACGAGTGCCAAGGAAAGAGGAAGTAGGCTTTCCGCCCTGTACTCCAGAACAATGCCAGTGTCCAGAACCCCCCACCCTGTGCTCCAGAATATGATGACTGGCTGACCAAACTGGAAAGGATAGGATCCTGGTAAAAGTTGTGAGAATTGGCAGGTATCCCTAGGCTTAAATTCCAGGTTTGCCTATGGAGACAAAGTTTGTTTGTTTTAATACAATGATAACGAATTTTGTCTGGAAAAAGAAAGTTTTGTCTGGAGAGATGGCTTGGCGGTTAAGGCGCTTGCCTGAGAAGCCTAAGGACTCATGTTCGACTCTCCAGGTCCCACGTAAGCCAGACGCACAGTGAGGCAAGTGCACAATGCCGCACATGTGCACCAGGGGGCGCCTGCATCTGAAGATTGATTGCAGTGGCAGAGGCCCTGGTGTGCCAGTAATCTTTCCCTCTCTTTCTCTTTTGCATAAAAGAAAAGGCCAGCTGTTGCGCTTGAAAAGAAACACATGCACAAGAGATTTTTTAAAAATAAGAACCAAACAAAAAGTGAGTTTCATTCTTGCATCTGACCCTTCGCCCCTCCCGCTCAGAGATGGCTACTAGATGCTTGCGTATTAGAACAAGTATTCACAGCACTTAAAAACATCACTCAGTCTTGGCTTGAATTCCAATTTTCATTAACAAAAATAGCCCCTTTTACAATCACTGCAGGGCTTCGTGCTGTGAAATTTTAAAACGTTCAAAGTCGCTTAAATCGGGCTTAGCTGTTACGGTGCTTGCCTGTGAAGCCTGAGGACCCAGGTTTGAGGTTAACATAAAACCACAGATGTACAAAGTGGCGCATGCATCTGTAGTTCGTTTGCAGCGGCTGGAGGCCTGTCATGCCCATTCACTCGATATACATCTCTCCCTCTTTCTCTCTCAAAATAAGTGTAAAAACATAAATAAAATACTGCTAAAACTGAAATCAACACATCTAACAATGTACAAGATGCTGCCTAAGCGAAACATATATACTGCACACATTTCATATTTCTTTGTGGTAAGTAATCAACTAGCCTGAATTTATGTTAGAAGGGCAATAAGTCTTTTCTTTAGATTATTTCCCCCAAATCAGAGAGAATCTCTCCAACACTGCACCCCACCACCATAACTTCTCTGCCTTTCATAATTGGTTTTAAGTTCAGGTATCTATCAGGCCCAGTAGTACATTCTGACCAGGGAACATTTATCTTTATACCATTTTCTTCTACTGTTAGGTTGGCTCAGAGTCTCATATTCCCAAAAGAAATGAAACTTCCCCAAGTTGCAGACGAAGAAGAGAAGCAGGGTTCTTTGTTTCAAGCACTTGTGTTGTGTTCGAGGATGGGAGATGGTCTCGTCGGAGCCTCTCTTCCCAGCCTGACCTTGTCTGCGGAGGGGAAACACCCACTGTGAGATGCAAGGGGAGGCCTGCACAGATGAGAGAGAGCGAGCTCATTGTACCTCTAGCTCTGGCCAGCAACATCTGGATGTCTTCTCTCCAGCTGGCTGGCCCAGCTGTTCTGGTGTCAGGAGAAAGTTATGAGTCACTGGGAAGGGATTTTGAGACCAGAGTGAACTTTAAATCAGCTCATGGGGTCTGTTTGTCATTGGCAAGTGAGCCTCAGTAACAAGCCAGTAGTTGACATTCCCAGGAAGGCCACACACCAGAAACCAACCTCATGTTCCACACTGCAAGAAACTTGAGCTTCGAGAGTGAGATGGATTGGGACGGCATGGATGCTGCATGCCCCTACCCTCAAAGACCTCTGGTTTTTGCCTGTGTTACTAATTATACTATCGCCAAGTCCTTGAAAGATGCATTTTGACCATGGACTCATACCTGTGTACACTGGTCAGGCTATATCAGTGCAGTTTGGCCAGAGTTTGAGGACTTGGGTCTCTTGATTCCAGATGCATTATTTCATCGACAGAACTGGATGAGAGCAGCTGCCAGGAGAATTTGAGGAGTCCACCACAGGATTTCCCTGGACCATCTGTGGCTCTCGGCTCTAATCAGTGCTTCCCCAGGACGTGGGAGGAAAGATTTGTCAGGGGATCCAAGAACCATAGACAGGCAAGTGCTCCACTAAGACCCTAAGCATCGTCTAGTCTAGCCTCACCCCCTGTGTCTGAGTCCCAGGCCTAGTGTGTTTCTGCCCTTCCTGTTGCCCAGGCAGGTCATGTTTGTGTTACAGGGCCTACTGAAAAACATTCATTTCCTTATGATTTTTATCCTTTATTCTTAGTTCTTACAACTGTCTTCTAAGTTTCTTTTCAGATAGTTAAAATGCTTGTCACTGCCCTTTGTATCCCTTCTTTTCCATGTTTCAGCAATGATTTTTTTTCCCCCAGAAATTGTCAGGAGTAATATTCATCCATTATTCAGTGAGTAGAGTTTGCTAGGCATTAGCTTTGCTCTAGAATGTGGGATGTAGCAATCAGTAAGGCAGCATGACTGCATGGAACTTGCATTCTGATGGTGGGGGACTAGAACATAGATTAGAAAATACCAACTATACCAAAACCCGTCACAAAGATGTAGGGAAACAGTGAAGGCATTGAGTTGTTCCGGAGGGTCCAGGATTTGAGGAAGTGACATTTTGACAAAATCCCGAATGACAGTGAGCTTCCTCTGAGGTGTGTTCCTTCCAAACGTGAAATGGCAAGTCTGATGGCAAGAAGGAGATTTTACACCTTTGGCGAAAGCAGACAGAGGAAACAAGCAGAGTGGGAAGTTGAGGAATGGAATCTGAGAGTCAGGAACACTTTTGTGCCCAGGATGGGGTGTTGGAGAGGGGGTGTCTAAATTGTGTTGTTGATAGAAGAACAAGAGGCTTTATGCCAGGGAGGACATGATGCTATTGTTTTTCTTCAGGAATTAAATGGCTCCTGCAGTAGTCTAGATGGGATGGGTGGGTGTTGGTCAGGTTGAGAGGATGGTATGTAGGATATAACATAAGCAAGTCGGCTGTGGGCCATGAACTTTGGATGTAGGTGCAATAGCTGGATGGTATGCTTCTTAGTCTTTTTTTTTTTTTTTTTTGAGGTAGGGTCTCACTCTAGCCCAGGCTGTCCTGGAATTCACTATGCAGTCTCAGGGTGGCCTTGAACTCACGGCGATCCTCCTACCTCTGCCTCTCAAGTGCTGGGATTAAAGGCGTGTGCCACCACGCCCGGCTAGTCTTTACCTTTACATCTATGGCTGCTTGATACCACCATCCCCGTAGGTGTCTGGAGACTCCCAGAGGACAGAACCCCCAGGAGAGCCTTCCCCACTGTCTCAGCAGAGAGCCTTGCCTGCACGCAGCACAGCCCTCCGACTCTAGAGCAGACAGTGAGCGAGCAAGCAAGGGGCAGTGATCCACTCGCAAAGGCAGTGACTGTTTTATTGAAGATTGAAAAATCACATCTTTTTTTTTTTTTTTTTTCTGCGCTTACATACTTGTACAGTGTTTTCTCATGTCTTGGGTTCTGGCCGCCAACTCCCCAAACACTAAAAGAGTAAAACCCATGAGATAAAGGAAGCAATGTTCCTTTGGAATCAAATTATACTTTCGATGGGTGGAAACGTTATTGATAACAACTCCCATTACCTTTCAACTGCATCTTCTGTGTAAGGAAGGAAAGGCGGCCTTGCCCCACACTATCGAGGTGGTAGAGCCATGCCCCAGAAAGAGAGCGATGTCCCCTGGGAGCCACGCGGCGCTCTGCCCTCCTCGTTGACAATTCTGGAGGATGCTTAGCCTTTCTTTCATGCCTTGGTGCTGCTAGAAGGAGTTGATTAAAGAGATCTGTGAAGAACACATCTGCCCGCTCTTGCATAGTGCTTCAGAATGACTCCTTCCACCCCTCGCCCCACCCCCAACACTCTTTGGAGAGATGAAGAATATGTTAAGTGAACAAGAGGAACGTTGCTGTTTGAGAGGAAAATTTTTCTGCCTTAGTCTTTTAGCTGTTCGAAGTGAATCTGGGGGAGCTCCTTGCTAAAATGGTGTTCATGCATTATTCTCCTCCCCATTCACTTCCCCGACCCTCCTGTCGGAACAGAGAAAGTGGACAATTCAGGGGGCACCTCTGCTTCCCAGGAGCCAGGCATTTGATGCTTTCAGAGCCTTTCATCCGGGCCTATGCTTCCATCTCCTCCCAAAGGAAAAGAGCGTGGCTCCTGCTCGGGTCTCCTTGTGCTGCTCTGGGGAGACATGCCGGGCCTCTCTGCTGGACACGCGGCCCACCCTCCCTTCCGGTGTGATTTTCTGCTTCTCCTTCGCCTGTCCCTTCAGCACATTCATTTGGTTTCTGCCTGTCGTTCATATTCAAGCTTATTGGATAGTTTTACTTTCCTCCCGATCCTGGTCTCTCTGCCAGAGATGATAATTCTAGTGATTATCTGCTGTGGTATTAATTATAAGAATTGTGAATTTTCTTTTTTGATGTAAGGGTTAACTGCAGCAATTAACCTCCTGTCCTGATTATCTGATATTAACCATTTGCCTCCATTCTGTCTCAGAGTTAAAATTGATTACCATTGTGCCCAGTGCTCAGCACCTACTTAGTGAGAAAGAAAAGAGAGGGGAGGAGTGGTGCACCGGAGCATTTCAGACAGCAAGGGGAGAGAGAGCGTGTCTTCCAGTTCCATGTCGTCCCCTAAACGAAGATTCCGGGAGTTTAAATTCTTTCTTCTACTTGCTCCTCCTGAACTTCTCCTGTCACCAGAAGACAGTTGCAGGTGTTTGAGAATGAAACAACATTGAAGCAACGAAGCCAGCAGAAGCGACTAAAAAAGGCCAATGTCCACTAACCGTCAGCCGCACAGAAAAGCTTGTGGTGCACGTCACACAGAGAGAGGAAGGAATGTGGAGCCACTTGCCGTAGGCTGTCAGACAGGAGGAGAAACGAGGCTCACTCAGGGCTGGAGAGATGGCCTAGTGGTTAAGGCGCTGGTCTGCAAAGCCAAAGGACTCTGGTTTGATTCCCCTGAGCGCACGTAAGCCAGCATTGCATCTGGAGTGCTCTCTACCGCCCTCCCCATTTCTCAAATACATTAAAGACAAAATAAAGCAAAAACAAAGCCTACTCACTCCGAGAGGTGCCCAGGCTGGTGAGGCAGCCACTTCTGTTGTTAGAAGTCATTGCGCACCCACTGGAGGCTTTGAGACCCTTCCTACCAAGATCATATCAGCTTTGTGAGCCTTGCTCATGTTGTGGAAGCCTTTTCTTACTGGTGTCTCAACAGGGAGCTGAGCCAAGAAGCCTGTCATTAGAGGCACAGAAGAACAAAGGGAATTAGGAGGAGGCAATTTACTCAGCAATCCCTAATCTCTGAATTATGCTTGAAGGATAGTGCGGCATACATTAAAAAAAAATAAATGAAGTCATATTCAAAAAATTAATTCCCTGTGGGTTTCACAGCACACTGTAGGGTAATTAGAGAGCTCCAAAACTGTGTTGGCAACTCTGCCCTAACGACCCCTCTTGGTTTTTAGTCTCTGCCAAGACCTCTGTTTTTTGGGTTTGTTTGGTTTTTTTTCAGTTGTTGGAACAGCAGTGTTTCAGAATTTAAAATTTTTCAAATGTTAGAAAAGTGACAATGGGAAGCATAACACCATCAATAAGGTCTGCACAATGTGGAGTAATCAGACCACGATCAAGAAGTTCATGAGTAAATACTGACTCTACAGGGAGTCAGCAGAGACCGGAACTGGAGTCACGCTAGTTCCAGTCACATTTTTCCATTGGTGAACTGGAAAGAGCTTTTGGATGGGGTGCCGGGGTGGGTGGGGGGGGTTGTTTTGGAGGTCATGTATCTGTGTTGTCCCGAGCAGTGCACCTCATGCAGCTTCAGAGCAGCAGGATGAAGCCGACCTGGTTTGCCCTTAACCTCAAGACGAACTGAGGCCGACGGAGAATTCCCGACGCCGACCACCTCTGTGTACTGCCACCTTCCAATCAACAGGACTGTAAATCTATCCCGGGGTTGTGACCCTTGAGTCACCTATGCAAAGAAGCACAAGTATGAAGTGGTAGAGACATTTTAAACAAACACATGATTTCCTGGGACTTTTTAAAAACATGTTTTATTTTTATTTATTTGACAGAGAAAGAGGGAGGGAGAGAGAGAGAAAGAAAGAGAGAGAGAATGAAGATTCCAGGGCTCCAGCCATTGCAGACAAACTCCAGACGCATGCACACACCCCCCTTGTGCATCTGGCTAACGTGGGATCTGGGGAATTGAACCTGGGTCCTTTGGCTTTGCAGGCAAATGCCTTAACTGCTAAGCCATCCCTGCAGACCAGCTTCCTGGAACTTTCTTTCACTGGCCTTAAGGAAGCTTATTTTCAGCATGTTTGGGGATAATTATTGATTTTGAAGGTATGATTTCATATTAAAAAATAATAATAAGCCAGGTCGGGCTTGGACACACACCTTTAAATTCCAGCATTCAGGAGGCAGAGGTGGGAGGATTGCTGTAAGTTCCAGGCCATTCCGAGACTACGATAGTGAATTCCAGGTCAGCCTGGACTAGAGTGAAACCCTACCTGGAAAAACAAAGCAAACAACAGCAACAACAACAAAAAGTCAACATGTTAGGGAGTGGTGTGACCCAAATTGACTCCAGTTTGGGCAATTAATGAGCGCATTGTTCTTTTTACCCCAGTACAAATTGATAACTGCCTTTGGAAACCTCAGTTAATTCAAGCCAACCTCATGAGTCATTTTTTTAATGTGTAAAAAACATGAGCACAGCCAATAAAAATGACATCAATTTCAGGAAAACTTGGCAATATCTACCAAGTTCAATAAGAGTTTTAAATGTATGAGCTTGCTGTGCACCTCCAGTTCATTAGGACATGTCACAAATTTTTTAAAAAAGAGCAAATGCAATAAGTGTCCAAAGGAATGTAAAGAAATTATGAAAAGTCAGAAAATAATGCTTTCATCTCGTCTCGGTGTGGGGTGTGTATAAACATACTCAGGCATAAAACACTCCACTTCGCATGTTGAGACTTTAGTGAGGACAATGTTCTGTTATGGAGCAGATGTGGTAATGAGCCTGTGTCTCCTTTTTTTTTCTTTTTTCTTTTTGTAAAATCAGATGAAAGTAGTCAACTACGAGTTCTGTTTTTGGCTTCCAGGGTGCAGGGAAAACACCATCTCTTGCTGCTAGAGGAGAAGGACCCAGGCAGTGAGCACCAGAGGACCCGGCATCCATGCATCGATTCGGGGACATGATCTTCATTCTCTTATTAATGTTGGAAGCATTTTTTTTGTTTTGTTTTATTTTTTATTTTTCGAGGTAGGGTCTCACTCTAGCCCACGCTGACCTGGAATTCATTATGGAGTCTCAGGGTGGCCTTGAACTCATGGTGATTCTCCCACCTCTGCCTCCCGAGTGCTGGGATTAAAGGTGTGCACCACCGCGCCCGGCTTTGCTGGGAGCATTTTAACAACAAAAAGTTCACAAACAAGAACATAAGAAAGATTTGTAGAATTCCAGAGTTTTGGTCATTTGTGACTGGTGGCATTGCTCTTCTGGCCTGTTTCCTGGAGCTGAGGGTAGGAAAGGGCTGGAGGTTGCTTGGACTTCTTTGCAAGCCATGTTTGAAGTGGACTTTTATTCTCACTGCTTGCAGAGAGGAAGCCGAACAGGCTAGGCAGAGAGAGGATCATGGAGGCTAGAGTTGTAGCTGGGAGATCCTATTTTCTATTAGTTATATTGAGAGGAAACAAGAAAAGTTGTTAGGGAGTCACCCTTTCAAAAGGCAATGATTGCTTTCTTATAGGTTAAATTCACTCTGGATGGTCACAGAAGTTTATGGAAAACTCCAGTTGCTAAATGTCTGTCATTTGTTCCTTTAAAGTCATTTTAGGCGGAGGAGATGGCTCAATGGCCAAAGGAGCTCACTTGTAAACCCTGCCAGTCTGGGTTCAATGTCAGACCAAAGTGGCATGTGTTTCTGGAATGCTTCTTTAGCTGCAAGAGACCCTATGTGCACACATACACACCCTTTTTTGCAGATCTTTTTAAGGAGGTTAAAGTGTCTTAGACATAGGTATATTATTATTTTTTTTTCCTTGGTTTTTCGAGGTAGAGTCTCACTCTAGCCCAGGCTGACCTGGAATTCACTATAAAGTGTCAGGGTGGCCTCGAACTCATGGCGATCCTCCTACCTCTGCCTCCCCCGAGTGCTAGGATTAAAGGTGTGTGCCACCATGCCCAGCTAGGTATATTATTTTTTTGCTGTCTGCTTCATTTTTAATAAAATCACAATTGTACAGAAAATTAGGGAATAATGTGAAAATGGCCCACATGCTCAGCACCTCCAACAGGTACTAGTATTCTGAATTTATATGTCAGACTTCTGCCCTTTCTTCTATCACGTCTCTAGGAGAAGGAAGTCATCAGACACAATTTTTATTCTCAGTTATAATAGCTCAAGCTGAGTATTTGATGAAATGAAAGAAAATCCATCCATTACTTTGAACAAATGTTTGAATTTCCTTAAGCGAATTTTCCTCTGGCATAAAAGTAGACCAATTTGAGCGTCTAAAAATCCAATCAGCATGGCGTTGTCACCCTGCTGCCTTAACCTTTTCCTTCTTGCCTGAACTTTCTGAGCTCCTTGCTGCTCTTCCACAGTGAGTGACTGAACACCTTCTCCTGCTTTCTCCCACCCAAGCCTTTCTGACCTCCCCAACCCCCTTAGGTATGCAGCGCCCCGTGCCCCAGGTAGAATCTTGAATGCTTTCAAAAAGTTACTCTTGCTCTTGGGTTCTATTTTGGGACAATGGTGAGGCGCTGTCAGGGCCCCATGCACTAAAGGGAGAGGTTCTGGGTGAGATGGAAATCAAGCAACGGAAATAATGAACATCGGGCAGCCAGCCAGGGAGAAGTGAATGAACTTTGGCTGGTTTTCAGAACGCCGCATCGCGTGGGGGCAGCTCCGCGGAGGCGCGGGACTCCTCAATGGCTGCTCTCAGCAGCTCCGCATTTGGCAACTGACCTCACTTCTCGGGGTCTCGGTTTTCCTCGCAGTAAGATTAAAGGACTGTCTGTTTCTGCAGCTGGAGCAGATGCTGTTGAGTTCAGCAATATTTTTAAAGTTTCAAAGGTGTGCTGATTGCCTAAAGCTGGTCGTGCCGCAGGTACATATGGTTAGGACTGTACGGAAATCGAGACTTGTGTCGGCGGCGGCGGGTTCGGGCCTTCTGAGCTGGTGACAGTGGCCGCAGAGTCCACATGAGTCAGGCTGCATCCGAAGCAGCCCAGCGAGGTGCAGAAGGGTTCTGGTTCCAGGGAGGAGGTGGAGGGGACGAAAACACGGGACGCCACTGGAAGACCAGACTGGCCTTCTTCCCTCTTGAGAGCCTAGCTGTAGCCCGGCCTTTAATTTTATTTTTGGGGTTTTTTTTTTTGTTTGTTTGTTTGTTTTGTTTTTTGAGGTAGGGTCTCACTGTAGCCCAGGCTGACCTGGAATTCACTATGGAGTCTCAGGGTGGCTTCGAACTCACAATCCTCCCACCTCTGCCTCCTGAGTGCTGGGATGCGGCCTTTAATTTTAAAACGTGCTGTGCTAGAAGCACTTCTGAGATGGCAGCTGTTTTCCTGCCTGTCTGTGACGGTGACTTCGGATCGCCCATTATATACAGTCGATATTTATTATTATCCTCTATTGAATGCGTCATCATTCTCCAGAATGTGTTGAAGTTAGGTCTGTGGCATTTCCTTTTCCTCCGAAATGGGTGCCTTTATGCCTCCGTTAATGGCCAGGAAGAGGAAAAAAGAAAGACCAGATGCTTTATTAAGAGGCTAGAGTTAGTGCTCTCATTTTTGTTAACCTTCTATCTTAATGCAAATATCACCGGGCAGGCGGTTTTCCTGGTGCTCGAAGGCTGAGTATAGTGACCATCTCCACCAAGATCAATGAGCTCAGGTTGTTGCTAGCTCCACCTGGGAAGTGTTTTTTGACGGTGCTGCCGTCCTTGAACCAGGGCAGTTTAGGTCACTGAGGAGCATCTGCTATTTAAAGACAAGCGTTTATTCTCTAAATTTTCTTCTGGTGCAAGAATAAGCAGCAGTTTCGAGCTCTGTGAGACAGGCCTGTGGTATTTTCTGCATAAATAGCTGCTTTTCCACTTCTCTATGGGGGAAGGTCCCACTCTGATTTGAAAGGTATCCAGTCGCTTTACCCTATCAGCCAAGGAATCAGGCAGCCTTGTTGGACATATATTTATTTGATGTTGTCAAATAAATGGACCTTGCACAGCTAGGTCCACGGTGCAAGGTGATTGGTTTGGTTTGCCCCCAGCTGGATGAGTAGATAGCATGCGGGACAACCTCACTGGGTCTTTAAAATATTTTTTGTTCATTTTTTATTTATTTATTTGAGAGCAACAGACACAGAGAGAAAGACAGATAGAGGGAGAGAGAGAGAATGGGGCCTCCAGGGCTTCCAGCCTCTGCAAACGAACTCCAGACGCGTGCGCCCCCTTGTGCATCTGGCTAACGTGGGACCTGGAGAACTGAGCCTCGAACCGGGGTCCTTAGGCTTCACAGGCAAGTGCTTAACCGCTCAGCCATCTCTCCAGCCCCTCACTGGGTCTTTAAAGAGTGACACCATTCTCTGTGATGTATTGACTTCAAAACATCACTGTTGAGGGAGGCTTCAAGCAGGCAAGTGGGTCTCCTTAACACAATGGTGGCATGAGAATCTGTTCCTCCCAAACTGTGGTTGAGGAGCATTCGTATATTTCTATCACCTCCAGACTGTAATCATGGGCCCATAAAGTGCAATGAGCCTTGGCATGCCTACATGTTTGGAAGCAACTGTGTACTCCTTGCATGGATTTTTATTACCGAAGCCATTAGGGACTTACAGCCATTTTGTCCACATAAACATAGACAACCTATATGCAGTTATTATCTTAAGTGCACTCTCCACATATGTTATCTTCTCTCTTTATCCCTTCCTCCCCTTCCTTCCCTTCCTCCAAACTTTCTTTGATGTACTGTGAAGGACATAAACTTTGGAGTCACACAGGTCTGGCTTGAACACTGGCTTTCCCCTTTGAGTATTGTAACCTTTTGACCATGTGTTGTAAATATTTAAATATTGACTATGTGCTGCCTAGAAGTGTGACTTAGCCCTGAGCCTCAGTTTCCTCCTGTGTATCATGGGGCATGATAAGGACCGTCTATCTCGGTTGCTGGGGATGACAGTGATTATGTTGGATGTAGCTCCCAGCTAAACTCGGGTATTCATTGAATGCAGGCTAGAATGGCTTGTCAGACTTACATTTGACCCTGAGGAGGCCGCTCGACACTCTGCTGCTTCTCTGTGATGGCAGAAGGAACTTTTCCCCACTGGCATCCGCTGAGAGCTGTGCCAGAGCCGCCCCTCCCGTGCGCCCCATGACTACCTGTGGCCATGTCAGTTTTGTCTCCAAACCACACACTGGTCAGGGAAAGGTGGAGAAAATAAAAATAAATAAATAAATAAAAATGAAAAATAAGAGTCCTGGGACCCTGTTCATTTTGGAGAGAGCAGGTGCTTGGAGATTATTCAGTCTGGCCTGATTGCTTATTCCCTGTCTTTAGGGTGTAGCGGAATGTCTCCAGAACCCCACCTTGCCTCAGCCTGGGTGCTTCATTGTCCCCCCCAGCCCCAGCTTCCCACCCTCAGATGCTAGCTAGCCCTGGCCTTGGAAATGTGCCAACGAAGTGGCCTGGCTCTCCTGATCGCCCCTTCCCCCACTCTCCTTCCCCCTTCCCTAATCTCCCATCCTCTCTCTCTCCTCTCTCTGTCTCCCTCCCCACTTCCCTTCCTTATTCATCTTCTTCATTTAAGTCCAGTTTAGGAGGTGCAGGGGGTTTTATATATACCATTACCTCTTGTGTCCTTTCACTGTACAGAATCTGAGAGGCAGCCACCTAGCTGACTGACTTGCCTGGGGTCGCACGGTGAGCATGCCCTTCTTTTTATTAACACTAGTTTAAATTACCGATTCCCTTTAAAACTCACTGCCAAGTCAGTTGGAAATAGGCTCTAAACACAGTTACTGAAACATTACAGTAAATAACTGCTCATGAGAGAAGCATCCTGTCACTATCATCCTTTCTTCTCTATGTCAAGACCACACTTAGAATTTCAAAGATTTTTCTGTTCGTTTTTTATTTATCTATTTGAGAGCAACAGACAGAGAGAGAGTGAGAGAGAGACAGAGAATAGGCACACGAGGGCCTCCAGCCAGTGTAAACGAACTCCAGACACGTGCACCCCCTTGTGTATCTGGCTTATGAGGGTCCTGGGGAATCGAGCCTTGAACCAGGGTCCTTAGGCTTCACAGTCAAGCGCTTAACCACTAAGCCATCTCTCCAGCCCTTCAAAGATCTTTTTTTTTTTTTTTTGTCATACCATCACCACTTAGTATTAAAACATTTATGGGGTGTGAACATTCTGGAAGACACCATTGTGTGTACCAAATTAGATAACAAATTATATTCATCCAGCCAGGTCCTCAGTGCAAGAGCACTGATGTATATGGTCTGACATGGCTGAATTCTCAGTCAGCATGTGGAGAATCGCCAGTGGGTCTTTCAGCTGAGAAGCATCCTTTCATTGCTGTGTGTAGATGCTGCTCTCACAAGGTCAGTGATAAGGCTAGCCATGGTAAACAGAAGTAGAACATTCCTGCAGTAACAGTGATGCCCTTTACCTAGAAATGGCTCTCAGAACCTTCAAGGGCCGGGAAGGGAAGCTATAAATGGTGGGAAGGCGTCCCAAGATAAAAGGAAGTGGGCAGGGGATCAACAGGAGCAGACAGCCCCTCTACTTACCCCACACCCCTGGGGTGTCACCCCTCCATTCCCCAGAGGGCTGCCACGTGACATCCAGGGTCAGCACAAGAAGATCCATGATTTTTGTTCTTGTTGTTAAAAGAATCCAGAAATCCAGACTCATATGTCAAAACTCCATCTGTTTTCCAAGTGTTGCTGATTCACTTTATACTATCACTTTGAGAGCCCCTGAAGCTTGCCTTTTCCAAGATCGTTTAGGCAGAGAATTCTACCACATCTCCTGTAAGCCACGGGGTCCTCTGAGTAGGCACAGCGTGGCTTCCCACTCCTCATGACATTGATGAAATGAACCTGATTGATCAGAACCAAGATGTAGCAATTAGCGACCTCCTTTTCTGACTTCCTAATTATTCCCAATCATATCCTTCTGGCTTCGTGCTTTGCTGACACAGTGACCCACTGTTATCACGAGGGCATGGTGCGTGTGTGTGTGTGTGTGTGTGTGTGTGTGTGTGTGTGTGGGTGTGTGTGTACTCTAGTTATTGAAGTTATTAAATTTTAAAACACAGTCATCAGCATGAATACACAGCATTTTCAGCCATGCCTTCTTTTAGCCCCTTTGTTGCTTCTTTCATCTGAAATACCTGAAGGCCACTTTTCCTGGCCCATTAGCATTCTGAAGGGCTCATTTGGCTCACACAGCTAATGCTCACAACACCATTTGCGCATTACAGTTGGAATGATTCAGACTGGCCTTAGAAACTGCTGGGAAAGGTTACAGTTTAAAAAGAAAAAGAAAAAAATTTTGTCTAAGCTCAGAGTGCATAGAAAGTCAACACTAATTAATTTTAGATGAACCCAAATAGACCTAATCAATTTACAAAGCAGATACCTATTAGAATTAAGAAATGTTTTAAAGTTTTTCCATGAATTTTATATGCTGGGGCACAGTACAATTATAATATCACACCAGTGGTATATTTTACAAAGTCCACTTGCCTTCAGCCTAATAGTGGCAGGCTGAGACAATCAGATGAAAAATTCAAGTATAATAAGCTTACTATTGAAGTGTTTTGCTTCGAGTTCTTATATTGGCAGTCTTCCTTTAGCCCACTGTCCACATAGCTGCTGAAGTCTGTGTCCTATTTAGTCTGTATAGACGAGGAAACTGACAGATGCTTGCATATACTTATAAATATGCCTTATGTGGGTACCACTTCTCGAAGTTTCCAAAGGTACTCAAACAACTCCCCAGACTCTGGCAGCCCAGCTAAGTCAAGACGTATAAACTCACTGGAAAGCCTGTGTTTGTTTCTGTTGTCCTGAGCTGGTATAAGTCTGTTACTGCGATCATATGTGGGAGACCCTGTATATGTCCTATGGGATGAGAAATGGCCATGTAATCGAACTCAGATTCTGCCACAAAGCAATAATTCAACAAGAAAATATATGATTGTCTACAGAGCTACAAGGGTTAGAGCCCAAAGTTGAGTATGGAGGGAACAATATATCAAAACTTCAACTAAAAAAAAAAAAAAAAAAATTGAAGTTTTCATGTGGACCAGCCAAGACAAGCCAGTTCTGCCACAACACTTCTACCCAGATGATATCCATGTTAATTGCCTGATGATGCAATCCTAGAAAGATCCAGAGGACAGATGCATTTCCTGGCAGAGAGCCCTGCTATAAACCTGGACATACTTACAGGACATACCTCAGCTGTGATCCTGGCTATATGTAAGGATTAAAGGAAGCCATGGAATTCCATAGCAGATTTCTTATGCACTCTTCCTGCTAGCCAGCATCAGGGGTTGAGAATTTCGTCTCTGGACCACGTGATCTCGAGATGGGAAGAATTAAAAATTGGAGGATGCCACAAAGTAACAGAGCTTGGTCTTGCTAGTTTGTAGGACATTTGTGCAGAGATAAATGCAGTACTAGAAGGACAGAGGCTCATTTGTCATGTCAAGGAAATCTTTAAACACACACACACACACACACACACACTTGTCAAGGAATGAGAATCTGCCTTCTGGGTTTCCCAACTGTCGGAGGCACCAGGCTTCTGGGCTGTGCGTTGGGTCAGTGTTCCTGCTGCTTCCTGTTGCCCATATGTTTTCTCACCTAAAACTGTAACAGCTGACTGGTGTTGTGTTTATGTTTTACTTACTCTTGTTATTGATTTCAACCCTTGCACGTTATACAGAGCAAGGCCCATGAGAAACAAACGTGACACCTCAGAGCATCTTTCCATATTAGGGAGAACAGGCAAAGCTTGCTTACCTGCCTGGAAATACATCACATGTCTTTTAGTAATAGATTGCCCCTGTGAACAAGGGATCATTTAAAGTTTATTTTTAGTCGGCACATCAGAGATGGAATTGTTTAGGCTTTTCTGTCAACTTCTCTCCCTCTTTGATTTTTGAGATAAAGCCAATTAGTGAATGTGTACTTTTTCAATTGAAGAAATGATTAAGGCCCAACGGAGCGTGTAAAATTATAACTTAGGAGGCAATACTTGGGACTTGTTAATGCCTTTTGCTTTGGCATGAAAAAGAAAAGAGACAGAGGAGTCTTAACACCAAATGGTGTTCCACAAAACATGGGTTAGCAGTTTGCTTGCCAAGTTAACTTTCAAAGACATTTAGGTTACTAGGTTTGACATTTCCATACACGTATCTTCAGTGTTGGATGGGTTATTAGAAAATAGCTTTGTTCAGGGCTGGAGAGATGGCTTAGTGGTTAAGCGCTTGCCTGTGAAGCCTACGGACCCCGGTTCGAGGCTCGGTTCCCCAGGTCCCACGTTAGCCAGATGCACAAGGGGGCGCACGCGTCTGGAGTTCGTTTGCAGAGGCTGGAGGCCCTGGCGCGCCCATTCTCTCTCTCTCCCTCTATCTGTCTTTCTCTCTGTGTCTGTCTCTCTCAAATAAATAAATAAATAAATAAATAAATAAATAAATAAATAAATAAATAAATAAATAATTTTAAAAAAAAAGAAAATAGCTTTGTTCAAAAAGTTCATCTTTGCCACGCTGCTTCAAAGACCACTTCCTTTGAAAGAAGAAAAGATAGCCCATTTTGCATTAAAACCAATGTTTGTTTCCTCAATGATGTGTCATGTACTGTGAGTCTTCTTCACTGGGGCCTAGCAGTTCCACATGTGAGTTTTATGTCTAGGAAGAGATTCTGAAGTGATCTGCGTCTTAAAAAAAATTTTTGTGTTTTTGTGTCTAAGGTGACTATAAAATCACATAAAGAGGTGAAAAGTCTCATTGAAGAGGGTTAGCAGGAGATGGAAATGAGCAAATAGAGTCAGGTGCGCGCGCGTGTGTGCGTGTGCGTGTGCGTGTGTGTGTGTGTGCGTGTGTGCGCGCGCGCGCGCGTGTGTGCGTGTGTGTGTGTGTGTGTGTGTGTGTGTGTGCGCGCGCGTGCGCGCATGCACAAGTTCTGGGGCAGAGGAACGGTGCCTGGAAACTACAATCATTCAGTTCACTGACTTTTACAACAAAGCTGGAAATCCTCGAATATCATCAGACAATTGCCAGTACTGGCAACGACTTCAGCTTTCTGAGAGATCCTTGGCTGGCCAAACATGTTTTGAGAGGTGGTAGTTGTGTAAATGTGCTGAGAGAAGTTTTGTTGTTGTTGTTCTTAAAAGAGGTTCTCAGTTGTCCATGTCTTCTGGAAAACACAGGCTTTTCCTGATTTGTAATAGAAGCTTCTTGGCCTACCATGGTCCTGGTCAAAGGAGCCAAGGCTGTGTGCTGTATTTGGGAGAAGCTGCAACAGGGCTCAGGAAATAGGGGTAAAAGGAAAGCCCAAAGCGTACTGAGTATGCGTTCCTTATATAAAACACAAGCCAGTGAATTCTCCATGGGCAAGGTATAACCCAGGCTGGCTTGGCACCTGAGCCAGTTCTCCTGCCCTCAGCCTCCCAAGGGCAGAGATGGCAGGTCTAGATAGACTCACCATGACCAGGGAGAGCCCAAGGTATAAAAATGAATCTTCATTTCTATGGCATCGAATAAAGCTGACTTGCAAAACAACTGCAGAAAAAAAATAAAGATGCTTCTTTGCTCTTTGGCAGGGTGAAGTAAAGAAAGAAAGTCTCCCCGCCGAACTACTATGAGGCCAGAAGCCTTGCTGCTATATCTCACACTGCTGCGCTTCGCTGGGGCTGGCTTCCCAGAAGATTCCGAGCCAATCAGTATTTCGCATGGCAACTGTAAGTACAGCGAGCTCACCCGCTTGCTCCTTCCGTGGACATGTTAGCCTGCACCAAGCTTGTCGCACAGTTAAGTAGAAAGGGGGCTTGGTCATCATAATCTGTGTATATACCCAAGGTAGATAATTCCAGTCTGGTCACATTGATGGGATGACTGTGAGGTGGTTTTGGAATGTCCTGTAAGGACCCTAATGAAATCTCAGCCGCTATGCAGAGGCCATGCTCATCCTCGGCAACCAGCTGTGTGGGCAGGTACTGCGGTCACACCAGCGCTTCCTCTACGGATAACCTGCTCTCGCCAGTCTGTGGATATTGTTCCAAGACTTGAAAGGAGAAAGTAACTTTGTTCTGAAATACTTCAGAGAAAAATTACTTGAATTTTTTTTTTAGCCCTAGAAATTATGTCCTTGCTGTGGTAAAGACCGATCTGGAGTTTGCAGAGGACCTGTTCATTTTGCTATATGTTTCCTTGTCAGAGGTAGATGCTGACGTGCTTAAAACTTCCGCTGCCTCCTCCAAAGGGGGAAAAAAATCCTACCTGTGTTTTTTGAAAAGAACATCCAGTTTTCGACTTTACTGTGTGTCCTCGAAAGCACTATTTTATCTTACTAAAGGTGAAAGAGGATGAAAGAGAACATTTTTCTCCAAGTTTCTGCTTTCCCAACAAGCATCCCAAGATGAAGACTGGGTGAACCTTACAACAGACATTCAAACTTAATACGGTATACCAGCGAGATCCACCAATGTCCAGCTCTCAGCTGGCTCTTCTTCTTCTTTCTTTTGTTAAATTTTCACTTATTTATTTTATTTTTTTTTTTGTTTTTTTGAGGTAGGGTCTCACTCTAGCTCAGGCTGACCTTGAATTCGTTATGTAGTCTCAGGGTGGCCTTGAACTCATGGTGATCCTCCTACCTCTGCCTCCTGAGTGCTGGGATTAAATCAGCTGGGTTTTCTAAAATGACAAGAGAGGTAGTTTTGCAAAGATAAAGAGGCAAGACTGACAACATAAACAACTAGAAAACAAAAGGCCAAAGGGCATGGCCAAAAGACCAAATTGTATAGTCCAGTGTTGCTGCTCCTGAAATGGCAGAGGCACCCACTTAGGGTTTAGGCACCAAATAAGTGTCTGTTTGTCTCCACTTGAGATAATATTTCCATCTTGCGTGTCCCACTGCAGAAGGGAGATTCGCCTCGATATGCTACTGACAGTCATACATCATGACCTAAATCTGTGGCGATAGAGACGCAGGAGTTGTTTTGGCATCCTTCTGGAAGAACCCAGAGCCCTGGAAGGAAGAACACAAAGTAATCTTACACCAAGCTTGTCTGCGAGTAAAATATTGAGGCTCTCTAGTAAGACAGCACTGTGAGAGAAAGGCAGATATCACAGGGCTAAAGAGAAGGTCCAGATAGGACACGGTTACAACCTCCATGCCTCCCCAGAAACTCTTGTCTTTTAAAGGTGATTCACGTCTCCTCCCTTTCTTTGGAAGATTGCCAATGCTCTGGAGACTATAGGTTTAGAGGCAGAAAGACGTTGAGACGTAGGTATTTCTAAAGGTCAGATATTATTACAGATTACCTACTCTCAGCCAAAGCGAACTGTAAGGAAAAAAGAAAATGTGCTCACAGACTCTCTGAGTGAGGGAAATTCCAGATCACTGGACTGGCTCCTCTCACTTTGACCCTGTCCTGTCAAAGCCCACATTTCTGTGAGATTAGCCAATTGCTTAACTCTGCAGTGAACTTCCCACAGTTCCTAGAATGCCATCCAACCTTAGCCGGGCTGCCCTCAATAGTAGATTATTCCAACCGGACGCCTGTGGAGACTGTATTTTTCTTCTGGCTCCTGAGCGAAGGCTCTCGCCTCCAGACCACATTCCCTTTGTGGTGATTGATGGAAGGGCAGCTTTGAACACACTTTTGTCCGGAGACAAGATCTTTGGCAGCCTGCCCCCCTCAGGCTCAGCACTTCACAGAAGATGAAAAGAAAACGGTTGAAGAAAAGAGAACCTTCATGCATAGGGTTCACCAGCAAGTTTAACCCCCAGAAATTGTGACACTTAGCAATGTTAAGTCCGGGCTTATTATCATCTGGAATTGGAGTGTAACTTGATCATCCTGAAAGAGAATCACTCAGTATTTCCTGAAGCGACAGACTCACTTGGAGGTGGGACCAGGGTGGCACAGTCTGAATTAAACATGGTTTCACTTTGTGGCCCACCCCCTCCTCACCCTGCCCTCCCAATTCCTGCCTTGACCTGCTTTTCCCTCTCTTGCCCCATCTCTGCTTTTCACAGATACAAAACAGTATCCGGTGTTTGTGGGCCACAAGCCAGGACGGAACGCCACACAGAGGCACAGGCTGGACATCCAGATGATCATGATCATGAACAGAACCCTCTACGTTGCTGCTAGGTATGGGGCCGAACCTCCTGCCTCCATCAGCGTGTCCCCTCATTACACGTGCTCAATCCGCCAGCTATGATCAAGTCTCAGACACTGGCGTCAGGACCTGCATTATTTTAAGCTGAAAGCTACTTTGCTTTTGTCAAGCAATCATGCTTTCACAATTTTCCATGTCTGATTAACCTTGTGTGGATTTACAGAGAAATAATTGCATGTTTTGGAGCTTAGATTCAAATAGTCTGCTGTGTATCTCAAACATATATACAAATATTTACGCAGGTGCCCTGCAGAGTATTTCACTCCTTGATCGCTGTTCGTTAAATTAACTTGAATGTGGAAGTTTGTGTTATACAGGGTTTCTGTAGGTGTCTATTAAACCTATTTTTACTTTTGCAGTGAGTCTATTCGACATTACTGTGAAAAATTAGCGGCAGTAACCCGAGTCGGTACTGAGTGGTAGGTTTCAGAAGAGTGTCTTAAGTTTGCAACAACAGCGATAATAATAATAATAATAATAATAATAATAATAATAATAATAATAAAAAATACCACTCATCCTTTGGGGAAATGACATCTGAATAGACTGAGGCTGAGTGGAATATGAATACTTCCACAGCAGAGGCCACATGAGCTTTTGTGCCAGCTCTGTCCTGATTTAGACTGGACTCCAGGTTCTCAGGTTATAGGCTTTCTTTGCCAGGTGGGGTTATTAGGTGAGTGTGTTAATGAAGTCCATTGTGATTCCAACAATGTGTGGTCCCGTATTTGGGGTGTAACTCATTCACTGTGTTTCCAAATGGGCAGCAGCAGGGGCTACCACCCCGAGCCGTCACCGTGGGGTCTCACCTAGCTCTAAAGTCGATGAGTCATTTCATACCAGGACTAAGAGAGCCACATGGTGTTGGTATGGGGCTATGCGTGTACGTAGAGAACAGATAATTCACAACAGCTCCTTTAAAGATTCTTTTAAAGTACATAAATATTCCAGGACGGCGCCACGAAGTGTTTAAAATATCTTGATACTGGCTCCTAGTGGGTCACAGGAAGAAAGCTAAACCGCAAGTGCACCGCATGCTAATATAATAGATCTCCGTGAGATCTAAGTAGAAGTGTGACTTCTTTACATCAATTCATGGATCCCAGAAACAACCTCAGGAGAAAGAATTCCTGTCTTGCCTATGTCTTAAGGAAGGAATCTAGCCAGGTGCAGTGGTATACACCAGCACTCGGGTGACAGAGGTAGGAGGATCGCGGATTTCAAGGCCATGCCGAGACGACATAGTGAATTCCAAGACAGCCTGGGATACCTCAAGGAAAAGGAGAAGCAGAAGGAGGAGGAGGAATCTATGGGTCAGAGATGGGGAAATGACTGGGTCCAGTGGAAGGGTTCTGTCCACTCCCTTCTTTGCACTGCTCACTGAGAAATGTTCTGCTAAGTTTCTTTCTAACAGCTGTTGCCTAAGAGCAATCACTGGTTATTCATTCTGGCCCATTCCAGTGAGGCCTCAGGTCCCACCTCTGGTGGCAGAGCAGCCATGTCTTAAAGACCCTTCTGAATTCAGATTACATTCGTATCCAGTTATATCTAAAGGCTGATTAGAACGAATGATTAAGCACCAAATCTGTGAGAAATGGGCCCACTAAGAAGTCCCCTGTGAATTGTTCACTTAGCAGCCAAGTGTCTGGGAACAAAAGTGGTTACAATAGACAGCCCCTGTACCCAGTGATTTGGTGTGGGTGTGGGCTGCTGGCCCAGGGCTACGTAGACTTTAAAAGTGCCCATTATTCCAACTCATTAATACCAAGACAGTTTCACCTGAACTCCCTTCCTCCAGGAAAGGACAAAGAAGAAATAGGAAAAAAAAAAAAAAAAATAGAAGAAATACATTGCTTTTCAAAGCTATGCAGCAGACACACTATTCATTCAAGGTCAAGTTTATAACACCCTAGCACTGATGTGTTGGGTTTTGCTCCATACCTAGCCACTTTCCTTCAATAAACACACTGAGAAATTCTTAAAGGAGTTTCATGGCTGCCATATTTAAGGCCCCTCCTTTTAATTTCACATTCCCAACAGACACATCTAGGTTCCTAGACAGTAAGTTAACATTATGTAAAGTGAACTCCTTCTCATGGGCTCAAGTCATGGCAACACACTTCAGTATGCTCAGTGGAGGGGTAAAAAGGAAGTCCTAGGATGGGTTTAATTTATGTTCCAGTGACTAAATTCAGAAGAGGATCCTGTGAACCCTGGGATGCACATGGGCAGTGGGAAATGATCCCTCACCCTGTATTATGCTGGACCAAGAAGCATTGCTTCTATTTGCTGGGGCCTTGTGATGTTTGAGACATTGAAAAAGATTGTCATCATCCAAAAGGGGATTTCATTCATGGGATTGGCTTCTTCTAGACAAATGGCGGTAGCAATTGAAAGCTAAGTCTCATCCTGAACCCCCAGAGACCCGATGGGATTTGGTGGCAAGAACCCTTTCCAATGCTTTCTTATTATTATCCACTTTGTAAATTTCCTCTTTCGTTTCAATCTCCAAGCTACTAATTAACATAAATAGGCCATGCCAAAAGAGGGCAATCTGAGAGCTTTCTGAGGACTTGCCAATGCATATTAATCAGTTGTTAATTTACCATTCATATATTCAGCTTCTACTTAAAGTTTCTGAAGGCAGGCAGGGCGAGAAAAACCTGGTACCAACATGGCAGCCAATTGCAGGCCAATAATGCTGACCACACCACCCCCATAAAGTCACATGGGTGATACACAATGCAATAAACTGCCTTGAAATTAAAGGGCACAGTGGTTCTGCCACCCTACTAAAGTCATGGAAGCCTCTCAATGCAGCAGTTTATGAAACAGCCTCTCCCCCTTGCAATCTTTACCCAAACACATTCTCCTTCTCTCATACACATCCATACACACACACACACACATACACACACACACACACACACACACACACACACGCACGCACGCACACATGGGGGGGGAGGGAGAGAGTTCAGCAGTAAACAAGGGATTTCTTAAGCCAACATGTCTGCACTCTACTTTTATTTGCACATGAGAAACATGCTTCTGTTTTTCTCTGTTGTGTTTTCTCTAAAAGAAGGAGCAAGCAGATTTCCCAAGAACTGAATGCATGTGTGTGCATATTATTATATACACAAACATACATGAATCCTGAAAAGAGTCCCCCCCCACACACACACACACCCCTCGCTTCCTTGTAAGTAATGAAGGAACTTGAAAGTCTGTGTGGGAGCCCTGAGGTCCTGGTTTAAACTGTGGATAATTTTTCCAGCCCCAGGACTTCCTGCATTTTAGAAAAAGTCAATATTATTTCAAGGGAAAATGAGCTGTTTGGCTTTCCCTCACTCACCCCCCATCTCCTTCGTGGAGTGTAGTTCTTTTCTTCTGAATCCTAGACAAAACCACCCTTGTTCTCTGCTCACACAGAAGGGGAGGTTTAAATATAGCCCCACACCTGAGCGGCTGATTCTCTTTCTCCCTTTCCAAGGGGGGAGGAGGGATTAGAAGAAAACCGTAAAGACAACCCAATTCCCAGCCCAACAGGGGCGTGAACAGAAGCGAGACATGGCAACTTTAGCTCCTGTTTTTTATACTTTAACTCACCATCCTCTTGTGGCTTCTGGAAATAATTTTACCTCTCTCATCGTCCGTCTTACTGATCAAATTATCAAAGCTAAGATTGGAAATACATTTTCTGAAGAGTGATGGAGATGGGGATTAGCTTTTTGTTAGGCCCTGTGATGAACAAGGTAAATGTGTTTGAAGAGCATGAAAGAGCAGGCGAGCCCATATATGGGTTTCAGCCTTTGGACCAGTTTAACCTTTCCCCCCTCCTGGGCTCCAGCCACGCATCTTCTGTGGTTCTGCCATTAGGAACATGGTTACTCTGGGAAATTTTAAAAAATATTTTATTTATTTGAGAAAGAGAGGGAGAGAGAGAAAGGGGCAGAGAGAGGAAGAGGCATTGAGAGAATGGGCACACCAGGGCCTCCAGCCACTGCAAACAAACTCCAGAGGCATGTGCCACCTTGTGCATCTGGCTTACATGGGCCCTGGGGGGTTGAACATGAGTCCTTTGGCTTTGCATGCGAGTGCCTTAACCGTTGCGCCATCTCTCCACCCCTACTCTGGGAAATTTTTGTAAAAGATATCCCATACATGGGGCTGGAGAGATGGCTCTGCGGTTAAGACGCTTGCCTATAAAGCCTAATGCCCCAGGTTCAAAATCTCCACGTAGGCCAGCTGCACAAAGTGACAAAGTGGCGCATGCATCTGCAGTGTATTTGCAGTGGTTGGAGGATATATCTGCATGCATATACATAAAATATTTTAAAAAGTGATATCCCATAGAGAAAGAAAACATGAGGTATTAGAACTTGCTAAGTGTGAGTCGAGACATCTCCTGCATGTTAAGTTCTCTCCTTCTAGCCTGTGGATGTCTTCTTTCTTAAAAATGTAGAGCCGATCTGCCCCAAACACACTATAACTCATTCTGCGGAAAATGAACTGTCTTGACTCTAGAGTTTGACCTTGCATTAATTTTTCTTTGTTTACAGGGACCATATTTATACTGTTGATATAGACACATCCCACACAGAAGAAATATATTGTAGCAAAGTAAGTTGTTTTCAAACCATCTTTCTAAAGTGGAGGCTCTCAGGATAGTTTTTGAAGAGAATATGCATTTTAAGTGCAGTGCTTGAAACGACATGGCTAATACTGATTTGGAAATGACAACACATGCCTTGTGACAAATTGGGAATAGGCTAGAGTTTACTCCATGTTCTAAAACCCTATTTCATACATCATATTCATTGATGTATGCATACATTTTGGAGTTTTAGATACTTTCTAAAGTCCTTTAATATTGTTATTTGTCCAGGAAAATGTCAATTTTCATAAGTAAATCTGCCCCACAAAGATATTAACGTTCCAATATTAATTAATGTTTCTGTCATCCAATATGAAATTGATTTGACTGTTGTGGTCCTGTAATTTAATCATTATCCATTTCAGACACACATAAACTTAATACAAGCTTGCCTCGCAACTCCACACGGGGATATTTTAGTTAATGAAACCTGTGGAATAGAAGGAGACCTTCCCGTTGGCCCACTCATTTATATGAATGAGCATAACCTGAATTAAATCTTTGTTCACCTAAAGTGAATGTCTCCTTTATGCCTAAGAAAATGACTTCTGTAATTTAAAGAACAGGCCTTCTTTACAAAAAAAAAAAAAAAAAAAAAAAAATTTACTAACTGAAAAGAAAGGCAAAGGCACATATTTTGTACAAATGAGCAAGTTACTTTTGAGACTTCTTGTGAAATTTCCATGCTGTTTTTTCTTCTTCCCTTTCTCCCTTTACCATTGTCTCAAAGAGAAAGAGCATTTTGTAGCATAATGAATAGATAAGAGTTCAAAATTAAATGAATGTTTTCATCTCTAATCTTTTGTTGTTATGGTGAATTAATCATGGAGAAAGGGTGTGGAAAGCTTTCAATAAATAAATAAATAAATATATATATATATGTTCAGCCTCTAGTCTCCCCAGGGGAACTTTTAAAATCAAATGCAACAACCTCTGGGCTCTAATTGATTTCTTTCTTGATCCCTGCAGAAGCTGACGTGGAAATCTAGACAGGCCGATGTAGACACGTGCAGAATGAAGGGAAAACATAAGGTAGGCAATTTTCATTTCTCCTGTAAGCTGCCACTTTGGGTTAGGGTTTTGACGGCTATCCCCTGGCGTAGACTACTATGTACAATGCATCATGCTATTCCCTTTTCCCCAGTAATTGCTTTTTCCATCAACTTATTGAAGGCTTTAATTTGCAAAAAAAAAAAAAAAAATAGTTTGCTTTTAATGTGATGAAACATTACAACAGCTGCCAGGACTGCATTGTGAATTCCTTAGGCGCAGTCAGGATTATGGACACAGAGCTGGCCACCTGAGTCTTCTGAGTGCTCTGATCCAATAGCCCACCTCAAGGCAGCTCCAGGAGCCTGCCAAAGCGCTCATAAAAGACTGTCACAGACCTGTGGGCTTTTGAGCTTTTGGTCATGTAACAACATAAAAATGTAAGAGTCCCAGAAATCCCCACCCCCTCTCACTCTCTGTCTCTCCTCTCAGCTGACCATGCCTAGACTAACCCTGGGATCTCGGAACCTCCTCCTGTTATGGTGATTTAAAATACCTTTGAGTTGAAAAGAGGGAGGTGCCATGACCCCCCAACCCCTACCTAAGCACATCACCTCCCTGGAGGGCTAGTTCCCTCCCTTTCCCATAAAACCCTCTCTCTGACCTGATCTCACCTTCCTGCTTTCTGGCTCATCTCCCCTTTTCTCTCCCTCCTCCCCCTCTCTTGAGTCCTCTCTCTCTTTTCCTGGTGTGTGGCCCCTCTTTCTTCCTCCTCTATTTCTTTTTCTACCCACTCCCTTCCTCTCTTTCTCCCTCTTCCTCTCACTGTCCTCCATCCATTGCAATGAAGTCTTGAACTCAAGGGACTCTTCATTCTGGTGGCTCTATTTGTAACTCCAAAAATCTAACAACAAGCAAATAAACGAACCCACTTCAACCAGAAGGACTTGTACATCGAGGGACCTTGGATTGTCTGGCAATAAAAGTGTGATAGATCCAGGTGTGGTGGCGCACACCTTTAACCCCAGCACTTGGGAGGCAGAGGTAGGAGGATCATTGTGAGTTCGAGGCCACCCTGAGACTGCATAGTGAATTCCAGGTCAGCTTGGGCTAGAGTGAGACCCTACCTCAAAAAACCCAAAAACAAAAATAAAAATAATAAAAACATAAAAAGGCCAGTGTGCTGGGGGTTGCCACATTCAGCATGCCTTCCTTCTGTGACAAAATGAGCAGTTTTCAATCCTATGCAGTGCTTTTATTTACTGCTAAGTAACTGTCAACATCATCTTTTGGCTAGAGCCTTTAAAAGGGAAGCTCCAGCGCCATGCACCTCTGCTGCCTTGCAGTGACCTTGCCGTTGGCAAAGCATGGCATGGCATATGATGAAAGCACTCCTACTGAACAGTTCGCCTTCTTTTCCAGGACGAGTGTCACAACTTTATTAAAGTTCTTCTCAAGAAAAATGACGATGCTTTGTTTGTCTGTGGAACCAATGCTTTCAACCCTTCCTGCAGAAACTACAAGGTAAATGCCATTTGCCTGTTCACTACCTCACCAGGAGGAATTTCATAAGTTACTGTGATTTTTTTTTTTTTAATTTTTATTTTACCTGCAACAACCTAAGAGGGGAAACTCAATACCATCTGCGACCCCTGTGCTTGTTCAGCTTAATGTATTGCTGTGTATGAGTGTTCCTGGGCAGGTTTCTGAGTTTCCTGGGTTGTTTTTTTTTTTTTTCTAGGGTTGATTGGCACATCTTTAAAAAGCCTTCCCCACAAAAGAAGTTCCTATAAGTCTCCATTATGCAGAGGACTGCCTATGTACCATGTGGCCGTACCATGTGAACCTCCCCTCTTACTCTTTCTCTTTCTCCTTCCCACCTCCAGATGGCCTCTTCTCTCTCTCTCTCTCTCTCTCTCTCTCTCTCTCTCTCTCTCTCTCTCTCACACACACACACACACACACACACACACACAGACACAGACACACACACAACCCTGCACTTAATTGGTCAGGGATTCTCCTTCTAAAAGGCATCCCTCAAGCGTGCCATTTGAGACTGTAGGTAGACCTTCCCCTTGGTCTGACTTTCAAGATCACAGGAACTAAAATCTGTTTAGTAGTCAGCTCACTTGACCGAGGCCTTTATACAAAGAAAAGGTGTGCGGGACTTTTTTTTAAAATTTTTTTTTTAAATTTATTTGAGAGCGACAGACACAGAGAGAAAGACAGATAGAGGGAGAGAGAGAGAATGAGCGCGCCAGGGCTTCCAGCCTCTGCAAACGAACTCCAGACGCGTGCGCCCCCTTGTGCATCTGGCTAACGTGGGACCTGGGGAACCAAGCCTCGAACCGGGGTCCTTAGGCTTCACAGGCAAGCGCTTAACCGCTAAGCCATCTCTCCAGCCCGTGCGGGACTTTTTGTGTGTCCCAAAGAGCCAACGAATCCAGTCACCGTGGACGCGGCTGGGACACGAGGGGTTCCTGAGCTGACCCAGCAGCAATCAGATGGTCCGAGGTCTTTGCTCCACCCTTTAGTTTTCCTTCTTCCTGCCAAGTATTTTTACTCAGGAAACATGGGTTTTGTGTCTACTGTGGCCAAGCACTGAGGTTACAGAGACAGAAAAGGCCTCAGCTCTTAGGGAAGCCCAGCCCAGGGAAGAAGGCCACAGGCCTGTGCAGCTGCTGCCATGATGTCATGATGTGGACAGTTAGGAAAGCCAATGCATGTGGCTCTACTCCTGCCCGAGACAGACTGGAGAAAAGCTGCTGGAGAAGGGCAGAGAGTCCATCTCTGGAAAGTTCCCACCTGTTTTCCTCACGCCTGGAATAAGAACCCCCCAGCCCAGTGAAACACAGATTGTCTACAAGGGCAGAGACCACCTCTGTGATTGCTCACAACCTGAAATAGCACCTCCTGGTCTCGTGTTGGGATAAACCATGAACTGGGGGAGATCTCTGGGCCCTCTCTTGGCCAGTGCACAGCAGGGCTGCCGTCGGTGTGCGCAGGGAATAGGGGAGGCTGGGCTTGGGGAGCAGGAAGGGGGTTTCTACTGTGCCTCAAGAAGATGGTTGGAAACCTTCTTTACAGAGCTGTGTGGGGAGAGATACTGATCTGGATTTTACCGTCCCGTGATGCAATCCCGAGTGTGAAGAATGAGGAAAGCAGTCTTGAGGCCAGAATCAGAATCAGTGGGCTTACCAGAAAACACCCTCCTGTCCGTCCCCCCTCCCCAGCCTTTTCTCAACCGAAACATCACAGGGGACCATCTACTTTACCTTCCACCTTGCTTTTGGAAGCTCGCCCCAGCAGGACCAAGTCAAGGGTGAAGAAAGGGAGGTCCTTGGCTTAGGCACAAAATGTACCAGCATACATAAACATACAGTAATTGAGATAAACACGATTCGCATGCAGTCTGTTTAAAAAATCAAGGTCAGTACTAAAAAAGTCTATTCTAAACAAAAGGCCAAGTTTTAAAAATCCACCCTCTTAACAGACACAGGCCAGTGGCAGCTTACAATTTCAACTTTAATTCTACCACTTGATATTTCGCCCTCGTTTGTCATTGGTTAGAACTCATTAATACCACTGCTTCTAACACACCCCAAGGAGCCCCCTAGCTGGAAAGCTATCTGCCATGATGTGTCACGAGTCTTCTTGGCACTGGGACACACAGGCCATGGGAGGTCTGGCTCATTGCTCCCTTTGTGAATGTTCCATTTCCCACAGTGCCTCACCTACACGGATGCTCTCACCTCTCCCTTGTAGGCAGAGCTGCGCACACATGTTTCAGGAGCTTGGTCGCCCAGAAGCCACACACAGGAGGTGGTCACACACATCTTGTCTCTACCCCAGCAAATGTCAACGCTCTTTTGGCCTCGGGGCGCAGCATGACTTTGCTGATGATTCGGGACATGAAGTATTGGGTTGCAGGCAGAACGAAAACTCCTCTCTCTTAAGTGCTTTTAATCAACAGATCAGGGAGAAGATCTCAAGGCACAAATGGTAACTGGTCTTCTGCTGAAAAACTCCAGTCTCATCAAAGCGCAGAAGCATCGCTATTTTTAGAGCGACCTGCGACAGGAAAGGGACAGGTTTTCAGTCTTTGCCTCTCTACCACGCCCTGTATTTATTCAATTTTTATTTGAAAAAGTAATGTGCAGGAAATAATGTAGACTCCAATAAGATTTATCTTCATTTCTTTTTTTCTTTTTGACAGTTTCATACACTATAGACATAAAGTATTTTGATCATATTCACCACCTATTACCCTCTCTTCTCCCCCTCCCCGGGGAAGAGTTTGAAGGCTTCCTACCATATATTTAAAGCTACACTCACATCTTTATTCCTCTTGTGTGCTCTAGACCTCGTGAACTTTCTGCAGAAGTTAGGTATGCTCTTCACGGAACTATTTATACCCCTCTGGGGTTGTACTTTCCCAGGAGTTGTGGTTTTAGTCGGAGATTTGAACACTACAAGGATTCATTCTTACTTCAGGGAGTGAGGACTTTCCAGGGCGGGGGGGGGGGGGAGGCTAGTGGCTTGAATGTATTCTCCTTGGACTTTTCCAAAGTCACAACCCAGTGGTCGGTATGTGAATCCTTCACTGCTTCCTGCCTTTGACTTCTCTGTCGAGATCAGCACCTTTTAGGATCAGGTACAATATCCTGCTTGCATGTTGTTTTCCCATCATTGGGATTAGAGCCTATTGCCCTTGGGATCAAGCATATCTCTTGCATTACTGCCTGCAGCTGAATGCTTGCCAGGCCCGCAGACCACAGAGCCTCACAGTTGCACAGAAAGCTCTGGTAGGGACAAAGTATCTGAAAAGGACTTTCCCGAGGAGTGTCCTGAGGGGCAGGAGTGTCTTGCTTTAAAGGATGTATGATTTGGACTCTCTTTTTCCTTAAAAAGTTATCTTTTAAAGACTACAGCTTTACGCAATTCTCAACTGGTTTACAAGGATAACTTCAACAAGGACTATTTCAAAGTGGTTGGAGAGGAAACCCTGGTCACATCTGCGAAACAGGCTTGAGGATGGCAGGTGCCAAGTGACTGGCTGGCACTAAGAGCTGCCAGCAAGACCCTCATTCTGCCCTCCTGAAGAGTGACATCAGCACCAGGGCCATTTTAGGTTCATCTTCTTTCCATCTTCAAATCCATGATCAAACCTTGCTACTCCCAGATGTTAAAATACCATAAAGCCAAAAGTTGAATTAGGCTATACATAAGTGTGAAAACATTAATGTCATGGAGAACATGCTGGCAAGATCCCGAAAGATTGGGCTGGAGACAGCAGGACTCACTCTACCACTGGTCAAGGTGGAGCAACCTCTGACCCTTGTGAAAGGTGTCCTTCCAACTCCCGTTGTGCTGTGTGTGGGGGTCAGTTCCATGAAGCTATTTGGGAGACCTGGCTCCTTCTCACACCTCTGCCATCTCTGAGGGTCCTGGCATCCTCCATACGTGGTGGGGGCAAATGGCTTTACAACTCCACCGGCCACAGCATGTGGCCGCAAAGGGTGGTCTAGAGGAAAGGGAAATGGAGCTTGGTGAACGAGGAGGGAGGCTTTTTCACACTTACAAATGCCTCTGGGGTCTGGCTTTTGTATTTCACCTGTAGGCTGCTGAGAAGGTGAGTCATAGACCCGTGGGTGACTACTACATGTTGAAAATAAGTAAGAAAGCTAGGTTTTTATGTGAAAAGTTGAGATTTCAGTCCATTCTCATTCTCTCTCTCTCTGTCTCTCTCTATCTCTATCTCTCTCTCGTGTGTGTGTGTGTGTGTGTGTGTGTGTGTGTGTGTGTGTGTGTGTCTTCCCATACTAATTTGGCTGAAGAAAACTCACAAGCAGTCCAGCTCTGACCTCGAAACCTCTAGCATCAAGGAAGCGCCCTGTGGTGGACACAGGCGATGCAGAGCAGTCAGGTGGCTTTGGCTTCCGGCTGTTTTGGCCCTGCAGGACGTGGGCACCTCCTGGGCCTCTGCCTTCCTGCTGTGCACGCTAAGGCTGGGATACACCTCTAAAATCTCTTTCGGAGGGAGCTGCCACCCCACGATGCTAAGGCAGATGTGGCTGAATTCTCCTTGCATCTGTGGTTGTTCACAGTGGCTGATGTCACATTGCTCTACCAAGTAACCTGAGGAAAAATTCCGGTGTCTCCTACTGGGATTTAATCCACATAGGAAAGACTTGTCAGGCAAAACAAATCCAGAAACCAAGATCATTCTCTATAGAGTTCATGACTCAATATATAATTGGGGCAGGAAGATTTTTTTTCCCAGTAATGGCGGCAGAGCAGAAATTTCCCTTTGCTTATTTCTCGACCACTCCACTAGAATGTGGAAACCTGTGTATTATAATGTGTAAGAGTCAAGCAGACATGATCAGATTTCACACTACTAATTGTGGAGCCTTGGTCAAGTTACCTATCTTTCTAAACCTCTACTTTTCATCTGAAACCAATAGATTTGCCTAAGAGGGCATTTAAAAGCATTTTTTATTTTTTTGCAGGAATACATATGAATTAATCTGAGCATTAAGCACTTGGTAAAAAACCAGTTACTGTTGCCGGTGGTTGTTGGTAGTGATTAAGTCCTATTATTTTATTTAGATCGACTCCTTGGAGCCTTTTGGGGATGAATTTAGTGGAATGGCCAGATGCCCTTACGATGCCAAACATGCCAACATTGCCCTGTTTGCAGGTAAACGACCTGGTTTCTTCACATTTGCCTTTCTGTGACCCAGCCTGTGGCTGAGAGCCGGCTCTGGATGGTTTCTATGGAGTTGCAGTTGTACTTTGATTCTCTGATGAATACTGTAATTAGGAATGCCTTTTCCACTTGAACTTAGTATAGAAATTGTAGTTTTGCTTCTTAGAAGAAGTCGTTGCCTCTCGTCCACAGGCTTTTTTTGCTTTGAGAAAAAGCTAACAGCAGAACACTGAACATGTGATGGCATGTTTGGGCTCCAATCATAGAAACTCACCTGGAACCACCACTGTGGATTTAATGTTTGAGATCGCCTAGACTTTGGTCGGTCTCACTCAGTGGCAATCTTCTGAAAATGACAGCTCCTTTGGCATTTCTCTGTCTCACCCTCTGTATATATTTATTTATTTGAGAGAGAGCCAAACAGGAAGATAGACAGACAGAGAAAGAGGCAAATGGAGATTGGGCATGCCAAGGACTGTAGCCACTGTAAACAAACTCCAGACGCATGTGCCACCTTGTGCGTCTGGCTTACGTGAGAACTGGGGAATTGAACCTGAGTCCTTAGCCTTCACAGGCAAGCGCCTTAACCACTGAGCCATCTCTTCAGCCCTGCCTAACCTTTTTTACACGACCACTGTTCTTACAGCCAAGGATGGTAGCCAGCCCCAGGGAAAGCGGCAGGGATGCTTTTGTCTCCATGGAGAAAGGAAAAGGGAAAGAAACAAAAGGAAGCTTCTGAAAGCTTGCTCAGAGCCGTGAGGCAGCATCTGCCTTCTCAAATATCATTGACTTGATTAGGTTTCGTGCATATCTCCATCCAAAAGGCCGTAGGGGCTAAGGGGGTGATGCTGATAGATTAGGTGGGCCCATGCTCCCCAAACCCATCTCATCCTTCTGCTGCAGATAATCAGCTGCCATCTTCATCTTTAGTAGAATTTTTTGAGTACGAGTGTGTTCTAATTAGGAATTTGTTTAAAAATTCACTGGCCAGCTGCGTATGTGCTAGTGATGTGGAGAGAAAGGTTGGCGTGTCAGTGACACGTATCAAAGCAGCTCGCCATCATGTCCATCCTGGCAGCCGAAACCTGGCCCATCCCGGTGGAAGCGAGGCTTTAAGTCTTTGGTGATAGAACATAATTAGCTCCTGCTTCTTCACAGTGTCACCCATTGTGAGCCTCAATCCACAGTGACAGATTGTAGCAACAGGAAGGTTCCCAGGGTTCTCTCCCCGGGGACAGGACGGCGCTGTGGAGAAGCAGCCCCCACATTGTCAGGAACACACCCTGCCGGCCTGTATGTAAGCCTGGGTGTGAACAAGGCCAGGGAGCATTTAACGTAACGATACACTAAAGAGTGGTTTTTGTGCAGCCTGCCCTGCCCCGCCCCTGCATTGGAAAGGTGAGAAGGGCTAGGGTATGTGTCCACTGTGGCTCTCAAGCCCTTAAGAGCCATCAAGAACAAGACATGCCTTTCCCCATCCCAGGCGGCACTTTGGAACGGGTGAGATTCCGTAAAGGCTCAGTACTTATTCGTGGTAAATTTGAGGAATGGTATCGTACCCAAGAGATCACAGAATACTGTCCTGTTTCAGTGACGTTTTAAGGGTGCAACGAAGCATCCTGGAGAGCATCCAGGCAGAATATTCATATAGCACTCAATGATCCTTACAGGTATAACTGTATGACTCAGGGCTGTAAAAATGTAGAATATATATCCATAAGAAAAGTTGTAAGGTGTCAATATATACTTGTCAATACAAAGATTTGATCTCTACTGTTCAAATCCACGGAGTCAGCATTTTTTTTTTTAGCTACTACATGCATTTCTCAAAGAGTTCCAACTTGCCAGGCATAGTGTTGCATGCCTTTAAGAACAACACTTGGGAAGCAGAGGTAGGAGGATCGCCATGAGTTCTAGGCCAGCCGGGGACAGCATAGTGAATTCCAGGTCAGCCTGGGCTAGGTGGAAACTCTGCCTCCAAAAACAAAAAAAAAAAAAAAAAAGAGTTCAAACTTGAATTTGAGCAAATTTTAATTTTTAAGGCCAAAGGTAGATATCAAGACATTTACTTAAGTGTTTAAACTGTTTTTAAAACAAAGAACCTGAAAATCTACATATGGAGGAATGTAAAATACTACATTGGATATTTAAGTCACTTGACACTTGACATGTAATTAATGGAACGATACCATCCATTAAAATGAATCGAAGAATTTTCTTTTGGCTATAATTACTTTCCATGTAATCTACATAAATTTGTTATTTTTAAACACCTCATTTGGTTTTATGTTCACAGAGTGTTTGCTAATTCAGGAAAGAACCTAAAGGTTAGAGACTAATCTTCAGTCTTCATTCTGTTCTCCTGTAGCTCCATTTCCACACATCTCTCTCCCAAACCATAAATTCTCAAGGAAAGGCCAATTGGAACTTGGCTTCACTGCCTCCTCACTCCCGCTTACTTTTTTTGAATGTTGTGTATCTTAATATTTTCAGTTTCTGACTTTATAAATCCTGAAGTGAGGCACAGATCTGTCACTAAGCGTAGATTGGCAAGTCTTAATGATGTCTCCTTACTGGAGTAACGAGAAGAGATATGGCTGAGCGTGGCATACGCCTTTAATCACAGCACTTGGGAGGCAGAGGTAGGAGGATCAATGTGAGTTCAAGGCCACCCTGAGACTACATAGTGAATTCTAAGGCAGTCTGAGCTAGAGTAAGACCCTACCTGGAAAAAAACAAAAAGAAAAATGGAGCAGAAACTGTGACTCCCAGGGTGGACATAGTCAGTGAGTCTGCTCTTTGAGCTCATGAACTCTTCCCTCAACTGCACTCGCCTGCTCAGGCTGAGGTCACCCTTGCTTCTGTATGGACTTAAAATTTGTGGGAATAAAATCAGCTTCTATCCCACCTCGGACCACCACATAATCCAGTTTCCCATGGTGTGGCGGCATTAGTAGTAGCACCCAAGGGTCCTTCCTTGGCCTTGAGATTTCAGTCAAGGTCCGTCTAATCAAGTGAGGCCCACATCATTTTTCATTTTCTCTGTTTCCTGAGCTGCCTCTGCCACTGCTTAGAAAGATTGCCATGCAATTTAAAAATGAAAAATGTTTCATCTCTCTCGATCCCAATTTAAAATGGTTAGGAACGCGGTCCAAGTATTTTCCTAGTGACTCTTGGATTTTTCCCAGTTGTCTTATCTCATTTGCCTGATGTCTGAAAGCAATCTGGGGGGATGTCTTTATTGCCGCTCCCCCCTCCCACCACCACCCCTGGCTGGCTTGCACCCCCTTCATCTCCTTTCTTTCTCTTCTAAGATGGAAAACTATACTCAGCCACGGTGACTGACTTCCTCGCCATAGATGCGGTCATTTATAGGAGTCTCGGTGACAGCCCTACCCTCAGGACCGTCAAGCATGATTCAAAATGGCTAAAAGGTGAGCCATTGAATAAAGGAAGAAGGAAAGGAGTAATATCTTCTGGGAGATTGAGAATCCGGACACACCAGCCTGTAGATTCATTTTAGTAATGGCTTCTGACAGACAAAACCATGTAGATTGCCTCTTTTGCCTCAACTGATTTATTTACTTCCCTCTTCCCCTTCCCAAGAGTTTCTGGAGTATTAACAAAACTACCAGTGCTACAACAATAGAATACATTACATTCATCTTTCTCTGCCCCAAACTCGCTTCAGAGTCCTGCATGAAAAGAACTGAAGAGTTCATTCATGAAGGAGAGAACAGGGGACTTAGAGGTGGTGGGGCACAGGAAAGAGGCTATTCACAAAGCCTGTGTGAGTCGGGGTGACGGGATGAAGTGTGCACAATACTCACTGTAATATGGACATTCCATTATGGCAAATCAAATGACAGAGGTTGGCAAAACTCACTTGTTCTTCACTGTTGGTTACAAAACTTGTGAAAGATATAATTTTTAAGCTCAAGTGCCTTTAGCAATTACCAACACTTATGCGTGTGAAGTCATTAGAAATAGTTAATGTGAAACATATGTCAAATAGCCTTACGCTTTTAATTATGAACATATCTTTGGCTCCACTTGATTAAAATTCTTCTAACACCGTGTGACATATCCCCAATTAAAGTGCCTATTTGTCTGCAGAACCATACTTTGTCCAAGCAGTGGATTACGGAGACTATATTTACTTCTTCTTCAGGGAAATCGCTGTGGAATACAACGCCATGGGGAAGGTAAGAGGGTAGGACATCCCTAATTCCCTCTGTGACATTTTCAGAAATCCACGCTTGAACAATGCTGTTGCAAATGACCCTGAAATGCAAACTATAAACCCAGTAGTGATGCAGCCAGGGATCTGCAGCAATGAAACCATGTTGCCTAGAAGCCTTGTCGGTTCTGCAGAGCGATTACAAATTACAGAGAACCTTTGAGGCTCTTCTACTGATGATCTAGCGGGCAGATGTTTGGTTGCACTCATCGGGAATGCCAGGCATCTGGAGATGTAGCTTCCAGGGTACAATTTTCTTTTTTAATTGAGTTCACTCCACAGAGAGAATTCATCTCCAGTACCTTTAGGTAAACTGGGTCTTGATTTTTGTCTTTGTTGTCGAAAATAATATAATAGTTTATGTTTATTTTAGTTATTTTTTAACCAGACAGCAGATCAAGGTCACTAAGTTAGAAGGTGAAAATAAAATGCCAGGGTAGTTGGCACAGCTAGAGGAACTCACACTCTTAAGTATGAGATGCCAGCCCCAGAGGCATGCAGTTGAGGGCGGCAGGAATGGCGCATACGGAGTATGCTTTTGTTTGAGAAAATAAAAAGCTAAGCAGTCTGTATGGAAATGAGTTTATGTGGCTGGGAGCTCTGATCCTCTGAAGGATTTATGGCTCCCTATTAAATGCCACAGTCTTATCTTTTAAAACATGCTGTTCCTAGGCTGAGTTTTTTCTTTTACTTTTCCCCCCTCCCCACCCCCGGTACTGATTTTAGAAACACAATATTAAATTAGGCACCTTGTTGTTCTGTGTCTGTTGTCAAGGTAAGGCAGATTGTTCTAGGATCTTCTGCATTGTAGAAGAAAGAGACTGCATTTCACTCTCCCTCTGCTTTTCTCCCTGCAGGTGGTTTTCCCGAGGGTGGCTCAGGTGTGTAAAAACGACATGGGAGGCTCTCAGAGGGTCCTGGAGAAGCAGTGGACATCTTTCCTCAAGGCTCGCCTGAACTGTTCCGTCCCCGGGGACTCTCATTTTTATTTCAACATACTCCAGGCAGTGACAGAGGTGATTCGCGTTAATGGTCGTGACGTTGTCCTGGCAACCTTTTCCACACCTTATAACAGGTAACCATGACCTGGTTGTGTTGACATAATCCATTCTTCCCAGTTCCCTTTTCCCTGGGCTGGACGGAAGTAATACCTAATTCCTAATACCCAATATTTACCACGGTTGGGAAACTGTCAGCTACTGTTTGTAACTAAGAAGCTAGTTCTGCTGAATTTTCAATCATGAATTAATTGGAATTTATAATCTACTAAATTAGGGTTTTAAAAGGAGTAACTAAATTATCATATTATCTCCTGTTTATATAACTGACATACTTTTCAAGTGCAATTTCTTTTCTGGAAGTCAAATATTATTTTCATGCTTTTACACTTGAGGAAACTAAGCTCAATATATATAATACATTACCTGGTTCAGGTAGTCAATAATAGGAGAGACATGGATTTTTCTCCCACCTCTTGAAGGTTATTCAACATTCCTTTTCACTTGTATTTCCATGAGTGGATGGGATCTTTAGAAGTTAAAACACTGAGAGTTCATTAGATTTAAGACTGAGAAGAATCCATCAAGTATCCCAGCCAGGGACTCCAGTGAGCATCCTATTGAGGAAGCAGCCCTCAGGTGACCTCCCTCAACAAGCTGGTTCACAGCCCAGATTGCAACATGAGCACCGTTTCCTCGGGAGGACTCTAGTGAAGATTTATAAGCCGTCAAGCATCGTCCGTAGAAATATTGAGTAGGAGCCTATTCATTCTTATTTCTGTGTTTATTGAGCTCAGACTTTACTTAATTAAATGACATGTTAACAATTGCTCCCAAAGCCGTGGAAATGTTTGGAAATTAGAGAACAGAAAGAATGTCCATGTTAGCATCCCTTCCTGGCACTCGGCTCTTTGTAAAGTCAGTAAGATTTCCAAGTCCTAGTACTGCCGTGTGAAATGTAGGTCATAACTTGTGGTCATGGAATCTAAATGCATGAACCGTGGCATCTCTCTGTGGAGCATCTTGAATGTTCTGTGTGGAACATCTTCCTGTAGGAATAGATGGCTTTGCTTTGGATGACACTTTTTACAAAGACTCTTAAGCACATCATGAATGCCTAGGGGACAGGCACCAAAAAGTGAAGAGACTGGAGACTAGCATCTAGAAAGATATGCCCAGGAATTAGGTAGAGCCAAGAGCAGAGCAAGCTGGGGAAGTCATGTTCCTCAATTACAGGGAGGGCAAGAGTCAAGAGTTTCTCACTGAAGAGAGAGGAAAATAAGAGCTTATATTGCAGCGAGAAGTACTTGATTAGATCTAGGGAAGCTTTAACCATCTGTAGGGATTTTTAGATTTGAAGATAAAAAGGATATAAAATATGCCGAGGCCTGCTTGTTCACGTATCAGATACCAGCTACCTAGGATTTTGAATGGGGAGAAAAAAAGTATGGTCTTGGTACATGTGAATATAGGAGTGGCATTTAGGTTCGCATATACAGTTTGAGAGTTTTTGTTTTGTACCCCAAATGTGGGTTACTTTGTGATTACAATGTAAGAATGGATCCTGCATATTACAGATAATCAATTAATTCTCTTATGAAACATCTACTTGATATGCTTATGTCTCAGGGACCACATCTGTTTGATGAGATCAGGTGATGGTGATCTGACCATTTTCATCAATAGCTCCTCAGCCATCACTGACTGTATCCCCTCTGATTTCATCTCTCCTCACTCCCTCATCCTCACATGCAAACTTGGTTGGGTTTTCAATGCTTGAGGGATCCCTCCCTGCCCTCTGTGGCATAGCGCATCCATTTCCCTGTGGTTTGGCTCCCTTCCCTCCTTAGCTTGTCTCCTTCCATCCTCTATCACATTGCCTATGCCACAGACTCAGGCCCGGTTCTGGAATGTTCCATACCCTTGCATATGCCACGTGCTCTCTGCCAGGTCTGTCAGCCTGACTAACATGTGCCCATCAAAACCCTGTAGTTGTTCCTCGTGGCAGACCAGTCACTTCTCCTGACATCTTGTGCCTGACTCTTCCAGGGACCCCTTTTATCGGCCTGCCCCGCAGTTGCCTTCGGACTGGCCACCATGCTCAACTGCAACCCAGCTGAGGGCAGGACTGTCAGTTATTTACAGAGCGCCTTCTGCTTTAAATTGAGAATTCCTTATGTGCAGGTGGAATGAACAGAAGATGGAAAGAAAAGAATAAAAGAGGTGAAAGGAGAAAGAGAAGGATAGGGAAGAAAGGAAAGATTTCACAAGTGGGATGAATTTTTAAACCCTATATTGTTTTTAGTTGTAACATTCATCAATAAAGTCCTCGATTTTTATCCAGTTTTTCTTACTATCTAAAGAAAAAGTTACAGTTAAGAAAGGGAGGTAGGAAGAGAATGTTACAAAGCTAAATAAAAGATGGGAAACCCTAAAATCCCAACACCAATGGGAATCACTGTCTTTGAGTCATGTCTCTGAAGGATATATACACATATATAACACACTTTAAAGTTCATGCTGCCATCTTGTTTTCAGTCAACTTTTCAATATTTTTTCCCTTATTTCTTCCTTTATTAGTAATTCTTCAATAATTGTATTAAGAAATTAAAGGTAGCATAAAATTCTCCTAATTCCTTATGAAGTAATTTTCATATCCTCTCCCCAACTGCAATATCAAGACTAAATCTTTCTCCTGCCCTGAAATGTCTCCATGCCCACCCTGTGCTTCTACCAGGCAATGGCCCACTACCACAAGGCCTCATTAAAACACTTGGCCAGCTAACGCCCCCCCCCCTAAAAAAATCAAAGAACAACGATAGTCAAAAACAAACACGAGAGCCAGGCATGGAAGCACACGTACTTAATCCCAGCACTTGGGAGGCAGAGGTAGGAGGATCGTTGTGAGTTTGAGGCTGCCCTGAGATTACATAGTGAATTCCAAGTCAACCTTGGCTAGAGTGAAACCCTACCTTAAAAAAAAAAAAAAAAAAAAAAAAACCAGCGAAAACAAAAAGGCAAGGTGGGGTTAGGATTTACCTGTAAACAGTGTACCAAGTTGGATGAATAATCAGGCCTTGTCACCACTGATAAAAAATAATATCCCTATGTTTCTTCAGAAATGCCTGGCATGGATGTAATCATAGATGAATATTACTGACATTCGTATTATTTAGTACATGATAGGATACTTTATTTGCAAATACTAGCGTTTCAAGACTTAGTCTTATGCAGATAATCAGGAAGTAAAAGTTTTAAAGTCTAATGACTGTGGGGCTGAGGAGATGGCTTACTGTTTGAGGCGTTTGCCTAAGAAGAATCCCTGTTTGATTTCCCAGGACCCACATAAGCCAGATGCACAAGGTGGCACATGCATCTGGAGTTCGTTTGCAGTGGCTAGAGGCCCTGACGTGCCCATTCACTCTCTCTCTCTCTCTCTCTTTCTCTGTCTTTCAAATAAATAAATAAAAATAAAATATTTCTTTAAAAGTATAATGACTACTATAAAATTGTGTGGGCCCAACCATCCTCCCTCCCTGACTATTCTTGTGCCCTGAGTCCTTAGCTTGAAGAAGCAATATGTGGGCATTGAGTCACTTTCATCTCAGTCAGGTTTTCTTATCATAAAAGGTAAGTATGTATATTTGTTATGGTTAGTAAAGGAAGATAGGAAGAGAATCTTACAAAATTTAGCAAGTGATGGTTGGCTCTGAAATCCCTAGAAAAATTGGAAATATTGTCTTATGTACACAATGCTCCAGACTGCATACGTACACATACATATACCAACACTGGAAATGCACAACGGGCTCTGTGGACGTTTCAAATGATTTTTTTTTCAATCTTAGAGGTATTGACTGGTGGTTGATATCAGAGAATTCATGAAACTTCTACCACCAGCTCAACAACTCTTCCTGTATAAACAGAAGTGGTTCAAGAGACAATGAAAACATGAAAGATTTCTCTTTCCTTCTTGTGAGTTTACTATCACCAGCCCATCCGTCAAGGCTGTTGATGTAAATGTGATTGGAACAGTCTTTTGATGCATTCATATCCCTTCACTTGTAATGCTCGGCACGAACCCCGGGCCCGCACTAGGGCTCTCTTCAGAGTGTACATAGCATTGCATAACAGCCGCACGTGAACTGTCATCTTGCAGCATTCCTGGCTCTGCAGTCTGTGCCTATGACATGCTTGACATTGCCAACGTCTTCACTGGGCGATTCAAGGAGCAGAAGTCTCCTGATTCCACCTGGACACCAGTTCCTGATGAGCGAGTTCCGAAACCCAGGTACATGCAAATATCTGTTCGCCTATTTTTGACTTCCAGAGGTGTTGAAGCGGGCTGCCATGCTGGGGTGCACCCCGCGGCCTGCAAGCCAGAGCCTTCCACTTGCTGGCCAGGCAGACAGAGGTCTCAGAACAACAGAAAGGCCTTCACCATCGTTGGCTTTCTTCCGCTTCTTCGCCAAAGCCCAGAGTTCTCTTCAGTCCCTACGGTGACTGTCTAGTCCTCTGCTTACCCCTGGAGGTGAGGTTTCCCTGTGTAAGTGAGAGGAGCCATCTGCTACAGCCAGCCTCGTTGGACTATAAATGGGGAAAGGAGAACCAGAGAGCAAAGTGTATTATACAAAACACAAGTAGAGAGATGATTTCTACTGCTCCTCTCCACCTCCCTCCAATTATAGAGGAGCTTGTCTTTAATCCCAATGAAATGTGAACGAGAAGCGGTGCTCCCTGGGTTCTGTAACCGTGTTTGGATCAGAGCTGATCCCAGGACTCCGGGCCAACGGCGGAAAGAGAGGAGTGAGTACGGTGGCTCACTGGACTCTCTCAGGCATTCCCTATTCTGGTCTGTTTTGCACCCACATACAGTGTAGTGTCACCCTCTACTCCACTCCCCCCAAAATAACCGTGCCCTCGATTTGCTGGCATGGAAGCCTACAGCCCAAAGACATGCCCCAGTGCTTGCTCATGGATAGCGTCCTTTCCACTCTCTCAGACAGCTGACTGTACCTGGGACATGAGGAAGCATTCCTCCTGGCCCTGCGCTTGCGCACTCTGCAGGACGCACATTCCGCATCTCTGTCACGGCGTTTGTCATCTAAGATGCATGGGAACAGCTCCACTGGAAGGAAGCCCAGTGTCCCACTCATTCTCCTTTGTTTTGGTTTTGTTTTCTAATACTCGCTGCCAACCTCCCATGGCCCTCACACCAAAATAACCTAAGAGTTCACTTCATTGAACGTACTTAAATACTGGGAGTTGGACTGGAGTGATGGCTTAGCGGTTGAGCACTTGCCTGTGAAGCTTAAGGACCCTGGTTCGAGGTTTAGTTCCCCAGGACCCATATTGGCCAGATGCACCGGGGAGCGCACGTGTCTGGAGTTTGCAGTGGCTAGAGGCCCTGGCACGCCCATTCTCTCTCTCTCTCTCTCTCTGTCTCTCTCTCTCTCTCTCTCTCTTTCTCTGCCTCTGTCTATGCCTGTCGCTCTCAAATAAATAAATAAAAATAAACATCAACAACAACAACAAATACTGTGAGTTGCCATTCTCCCGGGAGAAACTCAAGTGGGTGTCCACCGTAATCACCTGAATTACCCTGGCAGGAGCAGATTTTGTTGCTTATTGTGAGCAAACTTGATGTTAAAAGTGCACCGTGGGGACTGAAGACAGATCCTGTAAGTCAGCACCTGGGATTATTAACTATCTTACGTATAAGCCAAAAAGGGAGTTAAGCCAGAAAGATCCAGTTTCAGGGAGCAATTTATGTAAAGCTCTCCTTGGTATGTGAAGATGGTTTTACTCAGCCATCACCAGAACACATGTGTTGTGATCGCACCATGCCACTGGGTTTACCCTTAGGCTTCCTCATGCTTGCATCTCATCTCCGCTGCAGACAGCAGGATGCTACTGGGGTGTCTGGGTTAATACCATGGAACAGTAGCTACGTGGCACGGGGGCACACAGTGAAGGTTCACTTTCCTTCCTGCACCAGCCGGTAATCAGGTGTCTAGACCCCAGACTTCAGTACTTCTCTGATCTGGCATTGCTAGGATGTCTCTGGACTCCTGAAACCATACAACATTTTCTTGTTCATGATAGCAAAGAATTTCTGCTCATTGCTCAACTACAAGTACCTTTCAGGAATCTTCAATATAATTGGCTTTCCATACCTGCCCAAATCACATAAAAATAAAAAACAAATACACTGTGAGAGGTGATCTTGTTGGAATGTTGCCCGCATGATTCTTTGAACATCGTTGTTGTCTGCACCTGTAAAAACATCAGCTCAGTTTCCTTCCTTTGTAGAACAAATGCCTCAAGGACGTCCAGTGAGGTTCTCACATAGTAGAGGCATCCCTGAGATATGTGTGCCCCACACATTATCTTGCTCCATGTTCCATCGGCATTCCCTGGGGCTTGTGCATCTGGAAGGAAGCCAGGCTGCCTCAGGGTGGAGCTGAACGGCCCTGGCTGAGGCTCTGTTTGGAAGGAGGTGGCCCAAAGGAAACCTCAGCATGTTGCATTTGGTGGCACGGCATCGTGCAGCTTCCTCGTCGCTGCCTGCAGTCCATTTCCCCCTTGTGCCAGATGCTTAGGGAAGCAGTTCGTTCAAAGCATTGGCCATAAGGCATGAGATAAACGCTTTCCCTCCTACCCTTCATTTAATTCCAGGCCAGGTTGCTGCGCTGGCTCGTCCTCCTTAGAAAAATACGCAACCTCCAATGAATTTCCCGATGACACCCTGAACTTCATCAAGACCCATCCGCTCATGGACGAGGCGGTCCCTTCCATCATCAACAGACCATGGTTTCTGAGAACGATGGTCAGGTGAGTGTCAAGCAAACCAGGTCCTAAATGGGTTTCCTTGATGCTATCTCGTACTCCTCAAACCCGTGTGCGGATCGTGTTTGAAATGCCACAAGCGTCTCCCACTATCCCGGGCGTTGATTCAGCTATCAAATGCCGACACGTTGGGGAGATGCCACCAACTCCCCATAGCTGCATTCCCAGCGAGAAGAGTGAGCCAGCATTTGCAGGCTCGTTGTAACCATGCCAGCAATTAGAAGGAAGAAAAATAGTTCCTTCCGGGTTAGCTCATTAATCCAATCTGTGCAGTACAGAGGAGTGGGGTGGGGGAAGCAGTGAATGGAAGTGGACCCTTCCTTAGCTATATATGATTGCACAGCACCCCGAAGCTGCCACCTGAGCCAAGCTGCTGGATCGTCAGCATGAATGGACACCACACTGTACTGAATTCCAGCAGAAGGGTGCAGGCTCTATATTTGTCATCTGAAGTGATAGCCAACAGAGAAGCAATAATTGATAGAGATTTTTGATAGCATTAAATGTCCTTTCTTGGCCTGTTTTCAGTTAGCAGGTGCTTCTAAGCATCGTTCAGTTGTGGCAGTCAATAAACCAAAATGATTTGTTGCCATTTTGACACCTTGACTTTTTGAAAGTTAGTAATGGAACAATGAAAGCCCTTGACCATAAGCTGGGAACTTCTTTATGTCACTTTTGGAGGGCTCATGTTTTCTGGTTCCTTTCACAGAGTAACTTAATTTTATTTAGATTTATTGTAGGATAAATCGGTATTCATGAAAGTTGAATGACCAAGAATTTCAGAGAAAGAAGATGCCCAGTAGAACTTAATCCTAGGTCTGCATTTCACCTTTGGGTTTCACGTCCTTGTATTTATTAGTGGCACCACACAGCCCTGCGCCTTCAGAAGCCTCTCAGCCTCTGTGAGTGCAATCGGAGAGTTTCCCCATCCAGCAGATTGAAACAAAGGCTTTATAACACAGAGGAAAAGCATGGAGAATGGTACCCATCCCTTCTCTTTTCACTGTTAAAAAGAACGCTGAAGGAGTTCACTTCTTATTCTTACCCTCTCCATGGGAGACATCAGTCTTTCGTTACTGCTCATGGAGGGGACCATTGCTGAGAGGTTTCAGATGGTTGTGGATGCTTGTTTCTTGTGGAACTTGGCCTCCACCTACCCATGCCTCCTCCTCCCCACTGGAGCCATAGTAATGCTCTGCATATGGAAATAAAGGACCAGGACAGCTTGAGAGAATTACTTCTATGCATATATTTTTCCTGAGATTATTACTAGAAAGCTACGTCTAGTTGTTTGAGGTGGAAAAGGGACTTTCTAATGATAGACTCACAGCAAGATAAAAATTGTGATCTTGTCATTTCAGATACCGTCTGACCAAAATTGCAGTTGATAGCTCTGCTGGGCCATATCAGAATCACACTGTGGTTTTCCTGGGATCAGAAAAGGGAATCATCTTGAAGTTCTTGGCCAGGATAGGAAGTACTGGGTTCCTCAATGACAGCCTTTTCCTGGAAGAGATGAATGTTTACAACCCAGAAAAGTGAGTGGAACATCTGTCCTTTCTCAGCAATTAGTTCCTGTGTTATACTAATACCTTTCACACAGGAGAGAAAAAAAAAAAAAAAAGATCATCGCAGACTTAAGTTATTTTATACAGTTTGGGGGTGACTTTTCAAGCCAATTGTAAAAGTATTTGATGCAGAGGAAACAGTATCTTTCCTTGCTAATCATGTATATTTCCACAGATATGCATGTATGTGTATATGTGTAAAAATACACATAGTACTTCTAGTTTTAGTTTGATCGTATGAGCAGGAAGTGGGTGTAGGGGTCGTGGCACAAACAAGAAAACTCTTCTAAAAAGTCTAGTGGTGACACCATCCTACCTTACAAAACCAGGTGCAGCTATGATGGAGTAGAAGACAAAAGGATCATGGGCATGCAGCTGGACAGAGCCAGCGGCTCTCTGTATGTGGCATTCTCGACATGTGTGATCAAGGTGCCCCTTGGCCGTTGTGAACGACATGGGAAGTGTAAAAAGTATGTATCTTGCATCATGACAGAAAGTCCGCAGTGGCTAGCAAGGAGTCCTAGGTAGCTCACAGCCATCCTCTTCCTACAGAACCTGTATTGCCTCCAGAGACCCATATTGTGGGTGGGTAAAGGAAGGAGGTTCCTGTGCCCATCTGTCACCCCTCAGCAGGTAAGGAGCAAGTCCTTTGGTCGCTATTCATCCTAGACGTAAGCTCGGCTGTGCTCACTCTTGGCAGCCGGACTGTCGGCATTCTCCTTCCTCGGTTCAACTCCCGTAGCATCCCATCTGGGAGACTGCTGATGGAACAGTTGCTTCAGACTGGTTAAAAACACAGAGAAAGGAAACACAGTAGGCTTCAGAAGTACTCCTCAGAGACAGGGACAAGAGGGTGTCTGCCTCGAGCCTCCCACTGCGAGAGCCACACAAAGAGCCATGGGGTACCACTTAGATAGGGGATGATTTGTCCATCCCTAGCCAAACTGACTCCTCCAACTGACCCTACAGGGCTCAGCAGAAATGGTAGAACATTTGTCCAGCCACACATTGATGCTGCATGTATGGTGCTTACATCCAATAAAGCTTCCTCCTGTGAAAAACACTGACCCTATTACTCACTGGACAATCAATTTTTGGCAATTCTCCAATTCGTCCCCTAGATCAAAATTGTTAGCCTTGCTCTAGGTGATTAGATTAGCTAAGAGATTTCTTTTCATGTTTTTAGTTCACTGGATGTAAGATCCAGAGTAATAACATTTGGAAAAATACTCCATGGCTGTCATTGACAGGTTGCAGAAACTCAAGTGAAGTACCGTATGGCAGTTCAGGGTTTCCTTCAACAAAGGAGTCTCCCCAGCCCCAACTGGGGAACAGAACCATTTTCCTGTGGCAGTAAGCCTCTTTTCTATCTAAGAACACTTAGACAAACAGAAGGGCGTGCTTGATGACCACTGCCTGCATAATTTGAGGACAAGCACCCCCATAAACAGAGCTAATGCTAACTGACCTGAAAGTCTGGATATTGTAGAGAGCTGGTCCTCTATGTGCCAGGAGAACACTCCTGCAATTTGCACCAATGACATCCTCTGGTGTCAGAGCGTACCTTTTCCTGAGATCCTTTGGGCTGGAGGAGAAAGGGTCACAAGACACAGAGTAGCTAAGAAATGGCTTATTTTTCTTGCTGTATTCAACAACTGACCAAAGATAAGATTTTTTAAAATAAGGTTTTTTTTTTTAATTTTTCTTTATATGAGAGAGACAAAGAGAGAGGCAGAGAGAGAGAGAATGGGTGTGCCAGGACCTCCAGCCACCTCAAATGAACTTCAGATGCATGTGCCACCTTGTGGGTCCTGGGGAATCGAGCCTCAAACCAGGGTCCTTAGGCTTCACAGGCAAGCACTTAACTGCTAAGCCATCTCTTCAACCCTAAATGAGTTATTTTTTAAATCATCAGAACTCCAATAATAGTCCTTTTAAGGGTTGGATACATGCCTCAATTACACGGGTGCTCCACGTGTGTGGAGCTCTGCTTGGAGAGTGGGCTACAGGGCTAGATGTGCACTGGCTTGGATTCATTATAAGGCATCTTTATCCTAGGAGGATGTTTGAATGTTAATGCAGCCAGAAGACACTGGAAGCTAATTACATGGTAGATTTATTAGGTCAAGGTGTGACTTTCAAACCAGGTTTCTCATGTGGCTCACGATAAACTGTTGAGAGGGTGGCACATCAGGAGTGTCAGTCACACTATGGACATGAGCACAGAGCTCCGGCATAAAGAAGAGCCTGCTAGTGTGCTTGTTTTATAAGTCAAAATAGGTGGCATTAAAGTGGCCTGGCTCGTGTCGTATATTCCCCGGAGGTCATAAGACAAACTTGCTGTGAAAGAAATCTAGGAACGTGAGTCCTGGGACAAGGACTGTCCACACAGTGTCCCATCAAGTTACGTCTACCTCACAGGCCCCACATACTCACTGGCCAGTTGTACCTTTAACACTTGGTGAGATAGGAGTTAGCAAGACAAAGAAAGAGAAAGAGGTCTGGGATGACAAGAATAAGACTGAGAGAAAATAGAGAATACATTAAATTTTTATATTTCTATTTATTTATTTGAGAGAGAGAGAGAGATACAGAAATAGGCAAGTAGAGAGAGAGAGAGATAGAGGATGGGTGTGCCAGGGCCCCCAGTCCTGGAAATGTACTCCAGATGCATGCGCCCCCTTGTGCATCTGGCTTTCGTGGGTTCTGGGGAATCAAACCGAGGCCTTTTGGCTTTGCAGGCAAGTGCCTTAACTGCTTAGCCATCTCTCCAGTCCTGCGAATACATTTCTTAATTGAAGGCTCCTATATTGCTTAAAGGAGAAGTATGTTTTAACGTTGAAACTTTTTAAATGTTTGAAAAGTGCTCAGGGAATGGGATAAGGAAAGAATATGAATAATCCACAAACTAATTAACTCCCTGAATAAGATTTAAATTAACTGCTTACCATGGCTTCTCTTAAGAGATCCAACATAAAACTCATCTCAGTAAGCTTCAAAGATAAATTTTCAAATCACTATTTTCTTTTTGCACCTGCCACTCAACTTATGAAACTATGTTATTCTTTGAGTGAAACTTGAGGTTCATACATGAGTAGTGACTCATGCTGTATTTTTTTTTTTTTTTGTCTTTCCTTGTCCTTTTTTTAAAGACTGACTTTTGAGCAGGATATAGAGCATGGAAACACAGATGGCCTGGGAGATTGTCACAGTAAGTAAAGCGTTTTCATCTGTGTTTGTCTCTGGGTAGATGAGAGATGCTTTTATCAAATGGTCTAGAAACATCATCCCCCATGTAGAGCTCAATGAAGTGAACTCTGGAAATACCCTGTAAGTAACAAGTCAGTACCCTCTGTGAGAGCCGGCTCTATCTATTAAATGTGCTGGCACCTGATTCATCTTTCTAGTGCTACAAAACAAATCCACTCTAGAGGACATTAATTACAGCAGAACAGTAAGTTATGGTAGCATTTCCATTATAAAAATGACAGTTTTGTTGTTTCTCATAATATGCTATTACACTGTAATACTTTAGCCAAATTAAAAAAAAAAAGATTAATCATTGTGCACTACCTTTTTAATTGAAGGGGGGACTGTTTCATTCTTTTTGAGCATATGGACTAACAAAAGCAATTATTTTTCAAAATTGGATTTACATGTAGTACCATTTGAGATAGGAAAAGGTTTTCAAAAAAAAAAAAACACAACCCAGAAGTAAAAAGTGATTTTAAATAACCTTTCTACAGAAATTAACTTACTGAACTGTTTGCAGTTGTGTCAAACATTAAGTGGTAATATTTTAATTAGAGCTTTCTACAAGGGATCTTGGGCCCATAAAAAGAAATCTATCCAGTTGTCCTATGACCTGATTCATATAAAAATTCCCCTGAAAGTGCTTCTGGGTTGCTGATTTTTGTTTTAAAAAATGCTTTGCTCTTGGAAATTATGTTTAGTTTGTTATTTTTTTTAATGTTACATATGCCGAATTTTAGGAAGCTTGTATTCAAACTGGCAACAAAAAGTAAATCAATTAAAAAAAAAAAAAAAAGTAGCTCCTAAGAGAATGAAACCGAATGATTTCCAGTGCTGGCTTCCGTGCTGAAAATCACGGAAATAACTCTTTAATAAGTCTTTAAGTCATGAGCACCGAAATTCCAGACCAAGCGGTCACCCAACTTTCTACTTACATTTTTCTAGAGATCAAATCAAGCAAATAAAGTGGGTAGCAGTCTGCTTTACCTCCAGATAATTTATCCCGTGTATTATCTAGAGATACAATATGTCACCAAAGTTTACATTTATCATCATATTTCCAACCATAAAATTGACTGGTTACAATTGGTATAGAAGACAGTGTCACCACCAGAATGTCCATGTCACATGCTTGCACAAGTGTTGGTATCAGTGAAAAGGGCTGGGGCTTACTCACTGGGCTTTGATTGCCATGTGCCTTATAGCATCCTTTTTGGAGAAACAGGTTGGGGGCAGGGTATCACAGAAACTTAATTAGTGACTTTTGTGAGCCATTTTCATCATATTTTTTTGATGTGGTGGTATGAGTGCCTGTAGAAAACATACTGATAAAGATTTGGCTTGAAATAGACATATATAAAGAAAAGAATGATTGTTACTATCTCTATAAAGTGTCAAACAAAAAAAGTATTCTGAGAGAGGGGAACCTGATAGAACCTTGGCATCTAGCATAGTCAGTCTTGGTCCTTTGATTTAATCTTTATTTTGAGTGTAGTCTCCGCAGGTGCAACCTGTTTCTTTGGGCCCAAAACATTTGCACACACACCCAAACATACACTCTTGCTGAGGCACTTGGAGTGTTGCTCATGGTGGCTGGACCTCTCCCCATGCTCCTATCAGAGCAGAAACTTTTTGTGCTACACACAGCCATGTACATCAGTTATTCAGAGAATATTTTAACAGGATGTTGAGGAGAAATAAGGAAAGAGAGGCAGTGTGAGGCTGAGTAACAGGTTGAGTGAACCAGTGAGCTGACCCAAACACCCTCCATCACACACGCCTACCTACATTGCCCAAGATGTGTGGGGGTTCAGATTATTGTTCTAGTTTCCAAACTAAAATTCTTGCTGAATCATAGCATTATGACACTCCCACCGTGCTCGTGAGGACGAAACCAGGAAGAATACACATGAGAGTTTATTCTTCAAAGTGTGGCCCAGTTATCACTTATTTTATCCACAGCCATGCACGTCCCTCTCATAAAGTAGGGTATGAGTTCTCAGAAACACGTATGATGATCGCAATGCCCCTTGCCTCTGCTAACTCTTGGACTGTTTTCCCATCAGCAGCAACTTTGAGGCAATTCACATGGTAGAAGAGATGTAGAGATGTGAAAATGAACTGGGTAGGAAGCATTTTAGGTTGCTAGTAGGAATTGGGGCTCCCTTGTTGGCCCAGTTCTGATGACCTCATTCTCACTATGTAAGGTACACTAACCATAGTGGGCATCATTAAGTTTCCTCCTCTCCTTCTTTTGTCTTTCAGATTCCTTCGTGGCACTGAATGGTAAGGAAGATGTTACTGTTGTAATTTAATGTCAGTGGAAATCTGTCTGAGAAATCCTATTTCACTAACCCTCTTGGGTATTTTCAAAACTTAGGTTTTAATTTAATTTTTATCCTCGTTATTTTTTTTATAGACATTTCCACTCCTCTACCAGATCATGAAATGTCTTACAACACAGTGTATGGTCAGTTTATTGAGATATATACATATATATAATATATAAATTCTTTAAGTTACTTACCCTGTGGTAGTTTATAGTTTTCATACCTAAACATTTTAGACCAGATTCTATGCTACTTCGGTGTCCCAATTCACTAAAATTATTTATAGATTTCACTGTGTTTCAGAAACCCACTCTGTTTTTATGAGACACTTGATGTGGGAGGCTGATCCCTAAATTTTTATTCCATATAACATGAAACATGCCAATCTTCAGGAGTTTGGTAAATATATTTAATGAATTCTAGAGGGAGGAAGCACTTCTTCGCTTTGAATCTACTCGCACACAGTGTATTGAGGATAAAAGAACACTGCTTATGTCTAATAGTCAGTGGCTCCTCAGCTGATAGGCAATGCCGTCCCCACAATTTCCGCTTGTCAGGATAATCCTCCTCACAGGGAAACCACTGAATAGAGTGCAGACACCAGATTCGTAGTGCACAAAACTTTGCAAGAAAGCATGAAATTGCCATTGAAATCGAAGCTTACAAAACATATGAATATTTAAACATACTCTCGGTGAGATTTCTCAGATTTAGACGAGGAAGACTGACAGAGTGAAAATGATACCTAGGCAGGATTCTTCAATCATTCTCCACCCAAGAGACACAAGCACCGCATCTAAGCTCATGAACAGTGTTCTTCACTCTCTATATGAAAGTTAACAACGCAGCTGTCTCAGTTATATCTGTCAAAGTACCCCCCCCCAATACTTATTAAGGTGTAAAGTTTGTGGTTTTAAATATATATGCTGTGGTAAGACGTCTGCCTAATGGCAGATTTAAGCTTTCGCATTTTAAAGGTGACTATGGGTTCAGCTGTGTATAGTGTGTGTTTCAGATATGCAACAACCTAACAGTTACAAGACAGACTTTAAACACAGGGTATACCCTATCGTATAAAGGAAGAAAAAATTAGAATGGAAAACAGTGTAGACTTGTGACCCATACAAATGCTCAAGACATCTACAAATGTGTTCATTCCATGTGTCAAGAGTGTAAGTAGAAACCCTCTTGAAGTCTTAAAGGTCGTCTTAAAACCAAGCTGTGCAATATGGAAAATGAGTCCCTCACAATGAGTGACTGGGTGGAGTGGGGGGCTCACAGAATTCAGCCCCCTTTAACATTCTCTCATCTGTGACTCTGGCCAGGATATTGAACACCACAGACTAGAAGAAAATTGCTGAGAAGGCAAATGTCATCTCGCTTACCTTTCGCCTTCAGAAAGAAAATCCACTTAGCACCTGCTCTTTTCCAATGCCATACCTGGCAGTCGTTGCTTATAATTGAATAATCTTTATCAGATATTGAGGAATTCGGACCTTGAAATTAAGTGAACGAGCAACCTTTCTAGTTTTCATCAACTATACGGACCAGTTTTAGCTCCCATGGAATTGTTCATACAGATAAAATAATTAAACAATGCGAGGCTCTTTATGAAAAAGATCAGTTTCCACATGTGGATCTTTCATCTCTCCTTCAAATGGACAAGTGCTTATTAATTCTTCTATATAAAGGGCAGTGCCTACTTGTCCTCAGTTCTTGGTTTAAGGAAACTAAAGATGAGTTCCTTTTGGCTAATGATCATTTCAGGCTGAATCTATTCATTGTGAAGTGGTCAGGTAATTAAGAGACCATCAAAATGAGAAACGGTCCAGATGGTACTCTATGTGTATAAACGATTATACGAGATGACTATTTTAGAGTTAATCAACTAAGAATAGACTTAGTTTACCAGCCAGTCTTACTGAGTGTCTTCTGTGTCTCAGGACTGGACTAGGAGGAGCATCTGCAGCATCTGAGGAAGGACTAAATTGCTATTTCCTCAAGCGTGTATGTAGATAAGGAAGCTGAGCCCAAAATGCATGTCCTGCACTATGTGGCTGTGTGTAGGCCCAGAGAACAAACCACAAAACCGGAATCTCCTTCTCAGATAAAAAGGGACCATTGTAGTGCACCATGCAAACTCTCTTTTGGCAAATGTTCTATGCAACATCAGTTACATATGCAAAAACCCCTTTTAGTGAATTGGGCCCTGAGTATTTTCTTTCTTCCTCTTGCTTTTTAGTCTATGTCTCTTCTGTGGCTAATCGTCTACTAGCGTTGTAACTCTGTTAGAGTAGCTTGAAGGGTCTCTAACCCCTGGAATCGCAATATTGTGACTGTAGATATAGAGAAACAATACGATGCACCAAAGTTTAACTGCTTAAATGCATGTATAAGCTCCATTAGTTAAATTTCATCCTTTCCTACTGGGCTGACAAAAGATACTTACAAGTATATTGACATACAATTGACATACACCCGCAAATGACTGCCTGTTTTTGATGGCATGATTTTGGTTGCAAAGTTTCATAAGCGCTGCACGAAAGTAATATAGCCCCTAAATTCAAATTATGAGAAAGAACGTAAGTGGCTTCTTTACAGCCCTGTGAACGTTAGTGGGTGATGAGACCTAAGACTGATCTCGCATGAAGGCTGCTACTAAGTGGTCATTTCAGTAGTAGAGTTTCTAAAGCTCGGGAATTAGGCGTCACTCCTGTGAGTTGCCACTGGCATGCGCTCTCTATCCCGGAGCACAAGGACAAAGATTACCAGCCTATGCCGTGCCTTTTCTGTTGAGTAAATCGCATGCGTGGTTTCTCTAGATTTACATAAAGAAAACCAAGATGTGGTGGGTATTAGGCTAACACATCGGTGATAAGGAAAAAGGCTGATTTCTCACATTTGTGTAAAACATTTTCCTATCTAACTACCATCTGGTCCACATTAATTTCCTCTTGTAGCCATAGCTTTCTATTACCAATGAGTTTTCCATGTTTTGCAGCATATGGTCCAGGAAATCTTTGCACAGAAAATGTCTCCCTTAGGCATATATTCCCCTAGATTACCATATTAAGAAATGTACTCCCTAAACCATACTTAGGGCATCACCATCAAATTGCCCCTTGACCACAGTTAAACTGAAAGTGCCCAGCGTGCATATCAATTCAGGCGAAAGAAATTCTTGCTACTTGCTGGGGCAGGTGCTCAGTTCTAACTCCCTACAAAGTTATTTCTAATTATTTTCTTAATGCTGGGCACTGAATTGTCTTTGGCTGCACATACCCTTTTTTTTTTTTTTTTTTTTTTTTTTTTAGCCATATATATTTTTAAGCAGTCTTGAATTCGGATCCGGAAGTAGAGACTATGCTCTAGACCTCAATATAAGCAAAAAGGAAATTCGTTGTTTGTACTGCTCACGCTGGTTCTCCTGCCCCTGTTCTCCATCGGTGTTCTGAAGCATGGAATTTGGAAATGCAGAAAGTCTAGAATCAAGCATTCCTGGACTCTTAAATGAGCATAGGTTTAGCAATGACATATGAAGCAGACTATTTTCAACAGAGCAGATGTTTGAAGCTGTGTGGGAGCCACACAAGGTCTTTATAGAGAGGGGCTTTCTTACATGTGACTGAAGCTTTGCTGCAGCGGTGTTTGAGGCTGACGTTTCCAGAGAAATCACCATAGCTTACATGAATGAGCCTCTTAGCCTGCTTTTTCCTGGTGGGTAAAATTCCCAGATGAAAAGCTCTTTTGTTAAATGTGTTATTTGTAACTTGTAATGTTGAGGCTTCCTAGGGTCCTAGCCCGTGATATTAATTATGAATGAAAACCAGAAAGTGATGCATTTATCATCAGTATCTATCTTTCTGGTGGCTGTTAGATTTATTACATACAAAGTGATCATGTCTTGAACCTACAATTTTGGCAGTTATACTGAATTTTTTTTTCTACTAAAGGCCCTGATTATACAAGGCAATAGTCGTTGTCTTGGTGTTTCCCAGGCTAGCCTGGAATTTGCTCTGTAGACCAGGCTGGCCTTGAGCTCATGGCAATCCTCCTGCTTTAGCTTCCTGGGTGCTGGGGGGATTACAGACATGAGTCACCACATCCAAATGATGATGTCTTTTTAAAAACGGTTCAAGAGGTTTCGTAAGGAAGCTGTAGACTCCACTTGAAAATCACAGAAGAGCTGTATTTTATTTCTCCAAGAGAAGACAGCCAGTTGGACTTCTTTAAATCATCGTGACAGCTTAGATCAAAGGACCTGATACAACCACATTTCATCCTGTGGAGTGGTGGAGAGGGAGGGAGAGAGAGAGAGAGAGAGAGAGAGAGAGAGAGAGAGAGAGAGAGAGAGAGAGAGAGAGAGAGAGAGAGTTTATGAATGTGTTTGCAGGCTGTCTGCCGAAACTCCCAGTGTCTCCATCCTTCTGGCCTTGCGCTGTGGTGGGCTTCCTCACAGCTCAAACCCTCTTCTGCTAGTTTGAATGATCTCAGCCAGTGAGGCTGCCCGAGTAGTCCCTCATCAACCCAAGTCAGGAAACCCTGAGCCCAGCTTGATCGGAACAAGATACAAAAGACATAGACAGCCGTAACAACATGGAGCAGGAAAGGCCAGGGAAGGGGGTGGGGAGAGGTCCCTACAGAAAGGAGCACGGGGAATGCCTGTGAGGTTGAGCTGACGTGAGACACGGTGTGGACCTCTGGGTTATCTGTGATGGGGGTGAAGGCCACCCCGACCCTCTCCCTGCCCCATCAGTCACCAGCCATGTGCCCAGAGTGGATATACTGTGTCTTTAATGCTGCCACTTGGACCCCCCAGAGAAGATGCCTGTATTTGCCTGAACTTTTATGTAGATCAGTCACTGTGCTAGATACTCTAACCATCATGTCAACTTATCTTCCCAAGACAAGCAAGTGTCGTCGTCCCCATGGTTTAGCAAAGGACAGGGTTCACTTGGCAGCTAGTTGCTGAGGTAGGCAGGATCTAACCCTCATCTCCTAAAGTACAAGAGACCTTTGACTGAAGACACCCTGCCCTGCCCCGGCCAGCAAGCCTCCCGACATTTCTAAGGCGTCCTCACCGCTCAGCCATGGTGGGTGTGGGCGTCCCACATCCTGGCCTCTAAGCAGAGGGAATGTGGTCTCCGGTGATGTCTCCCTAACTGTATTTGTGATGAAAACAGGGCACGCCAGTTCTCTCTTGCCCAGCACCACCACGTCCGATTCGGCATCTCGAGAGGGGTATGAGTCTAGGGGAGGCATGCTGGACTGGAAGGATCTGCTCATGTCTCCTGGCAGCACAGAACCTTTGGGGGCGGTGTCTTCCCATAACCTTCAAGACAAGAAGGGTAAGGCCTTGGAAATACCTCTTCCTCTGGGGGGGTGAGGGGTGGGGAAGAGGGGAGGACCATGTAACTGCTTCCAGCTGAACTCCAGTACCATCATTGACCCTCCATTACACTAGGATTGGGAGCGTCTCAGGAAAGACTGCAACCCAAGCTCTGTGCTTGTTCCTCAGTTTATCCCCCATCCCGACGAAGCCATGCCACCAAACACCTCCTCCTCCTCAGAGCCTCATCTGCCCAGAAGAGGAGTGGCTTGACCCAAAGCCAACGCTCCACTCCTCTTAGTTTCATGCTATTATTTTTTAATCTTTTTTTTGGGCCCTTTCCCACTGTCTTATCATAAAATGCCATATAAATGAAAGCAATGGGAGTAAAGAAAAAAGAAAAAAACCCGAGCCGGGCGTGGTGGCGCACACCTTTAATCCCAGTACTTGGGAGGCAGAGGTAGGAGGATCGCCATGAGTTCAAGGCCACCCTGAGATGACAGAGTTAATTCCAGGTCAGCCTGGACCAGAGTGAGACCCTACCTCGAAAAACCAAAAAAAAAAAAAAAAAGAAAAGAAAAAGAAAAAAACCCGCTGATCGGTGAACTGAGAACTGGGGCAAAGTCTTTTCTTCTCCCTGGTGACATCCCACCCTGTCACGCGGGGCGGAATTTGAATAGGGCTCTGGTCCTCAGACTACTGTAACTGCCCCGGAGAGGTCGAGAGCCGAAACAAAAATATGCTATTTGACGAACCAGAATCGCTCTGCATATGAAACGGGAAGGAAGGCACCTAGATGAAAGGGGCTCTACTGTGAACTGTCCTAAATTCTCCTTTGCTTTCTGTGCTGGACTCCAGGCAGGAAATGTCGCGTCTCTTCTCCGTTTGCTGCTTCTGGTAACTTCAGCTGCGCCCAGAGAGGCCTTTACTTGTCCAAAACGCAGTCTTGCAAATCAGAGCCTGAAAAGCCCACTTATGTTGCTGAGCTGTCGTTTCTTCGCCCCCGCCCCCATTCAGAATCGTTTCCTTCTATATGTCTTCAAGAGTTTCGTCCCAGCCAGGGCGGGAGTTTCGAGGGTAGAGCAAGCGACCACGACCCTCCGAAGACAGTCTGTGCCGGGCGCTGCCCTGTCGCCGGCTGCATTCCCATTTCCAGTTTAACCTGGATGGAATCCTTCTGGGGGGAGGGGGGGCTGGATTTTCACGCCCCTCCCCCGCAAGCACTCTGCAGTCTGCTTCCCGAGCCTGACTGTGAAGCTGAGCCCCTTTCATCCCGTTCTTCACTGTGTCCCCTTAACCAGTTTTATCATGATCCCCCACACCTCCGTGCTGTAGCATGCCCTGTCCCGAGTCTATTTAAAGAAAGAACAAAGCCGGTTTCATCTCGTCAGCCTCTTTAAAAGTAGGAGGGATTGTCGTCCCCACCAGCCTGAGAAATCACCCGGGGCAGGGGCAGGTGACATCGCCAGCCAGGCCACAAGCCCCAGCATGGGCGCTTCGGGACACGTGGGCCTCGGCTGCGATCCGCAGAAGAGACGACTCCGTGACAGTCTCCGGTAAAGCCTGAGGCTCAGCAGACACGCACCTAGCAGTGGGTTGCAGTCCTTTTCTCTGCGCTTCCCCGGGAAAGGGGGCCATTAGCTCCCCCCCCCCAGGAATGGAGGTTCGCAAAGAGTCCAATTAACACGGTGACGGATCGTTTTAGGATTCGGCCTTGTTCGTTCTCTTGGGTCTTATTATGAGCCCTGACGCAGCTGGAAGCAGTCTACGTGTTGTCAGACAATGGTGGCAGAGGTGACTGCATGGGTGTGTCACATGATCACTGTTCTTGTGCTGTGACTCCTTGCCTTGCCCTGTCAAATCGGAGCTTGATTTTTGACAATTTAGTTTTATGACTGATGGGGCAATGTCAATGAGCTGTTACGCAGAAATCGAAAAAAAAAAAATGGTATTATCTCAATGTTCCCTGTGCCATGACTTTTATGATTTTTAATTTCCCTTTGCTCCGAATTACCTTTCTGTTGACCGTCCATGATTTATTTCAATCTTTCGTTTTGTTTTGCCCAGCACCTGTGTGGTATGACTTGGTGATGGCGTTACTGTTGGAAAAGTCTCGTTCCTTTTCTGACTCACTCCGATGTCCCTTAACCTAGCCAATCTGTGGTCCCCTTGCTTCTTCCCATTCCCTAATGTCAGTGCTCCGATGACGTCACATCCGTGGGTGTGGCATCTCCTGGCAATGCCTGAGTGGCCGGGTTGGTATCTTCAGGGCCTCTGCCAGGCGCTTTTCCCCCATTGGGCTGTCTCACGGCAATGTGACATTTGTGTGCCCCAGCTTCGGGAGCTAAAGATACTCTGGAATTGTTTCTGAGATACTTGACCTGTGTGTCCCCTGCTAAGCAGCAAACGTGTCCTCTGACCAGCTTGCTGAGGAGGAGCTAAGTGTCTCGTGCTGAGGGCTTAACCGAGACCCTCTGTCCATGGCACTTGGGCTGGGCCCGGTTTGTTTTTTGTGGGTTTGTTTTTTTTTTTTTTTTTGGTCCCACTTGCAAACCGTCTTGCACTTCCAGAGTATGTTTGCTTCCCTTTTCCTTTCTTTTCCCGCCATGTCTCTGGTCTTGGTTTTAACCCTGTGCATCCCGCGCCTCTGTCAAAACCTGTCCTCACCTTGCAGTCTCACCCCCTTCTGCTGCCATTGTTCTTAGCCTCCCCCTTCAAAATAATAGACCCAAGCCCTCTGCCCCCCACGGAACGTTCCAAGGCTCTTCCCTTCTGCACTGTGAGTAGCATTCAGGTGCCGTGTGTGTGTGTGTGTGTGTGTGTGTGTGTGTGTGTGTGTAAAGTCACACTAACAAAGTGTGAGAAGAGGCCTGCAAGGTACACAGAAGTATTATCATAGAAAATGAAGTAATTTTCCTTCTCAGTAACTGGCCTTGCCCTTCATTACCCCTGCTGGCCTCGTCTAATGTCTCGTGTCCTTGCCGCTTTTCTTTAAAAATTGCCTGATATCTTTCAAGCCGTGGGTTCATTAGTAAAAAAAAACACAGCCAAGCGCTCTGTTTTATCTCTGGGTCCCTAGATGTCTGGAGCCTCTCAGCCAGCCTTGTAATCACCAGCTTGATAAATTGGATGCAGCCCTGACGACTTCTTTCTTGGTTCTGCCACATCTAAAAATATAAATTATTCATTCATCCAATAACTATTGAGGTGGTAATGGATAGTTACAAAGGGACTCTAATTACATATAAATAAGAGAGAAAACCCAGTTTATTTTTAGATCTGGCTTACTCCCCAACCACGCCTCCCCACAGAAAAGAAGAGCTTTCTCTTTTAGGTTAAACAACCTAGGAGTGAGTGGCCATTCTGGTACCTCCTGTAAATGAGACAGTAAATACAGAAATGGATATCCTCATTCCATGAATAATACTGGGATGTTGTATACTTACTCATTTTGGGAAGTCTTTAAGATTTTATCACTTGATGACATTTAGTAAAGATGATATGATAATTATAGACAAGGAAAATATGAAGAAACAGAAGTTAATTAAAGATTAAACAAATGATTTAAGATAAAATGCATAGTAGTTGTAGGCTGTATTTTAAATTGATGTACAAGCTATTTGTATAAGCGTTTTTACTTTGAGAAATCATAAAGTCTGTGAAGCCCACGCTTTATAACAACCCTGGGTACATTCACGGGAATCAGAGTTCATCAACATTGGTATTTATCCGGTGACAGTATTGCCTCCAAGTGGGATGACACCATGGCCTTCAAGACTACCAAGTCATTGGAGGGACATTGTGCCCTAATATTTTCTCTTTCCATCTTGAGGATGTCAAGGAATAGCCTCCATTTGGTACTGTATCATTAACGCCTCGTCAACTTGCTGCATGCCTGTTGGACAAAGAGAATGGGCTGTAGGTTCCTGCTTTGTCTTGCAACTATTGGCAACCAATGCTGCTTTTCTCTCAGTTAATTTTAGTGGTTATTTTCTGCCCATAAAAAGTGATGTTTGTTTCTATTCCTGGCAGCCTTATAAAGTTTCCACCTGAAATACATTTCAAAGGTAATTTAAATAAGACATTATTGGGGTTGGAGAGATGGCTCAGAAGCTAAGGCACTTGTCTGCAAGGCCTAACAACCCTGGTTCGACTCCCCAGTACCCACGTAAATCCAGATGCACAGGCTAGAACATGCATCTGTTTCAGTTTGTTTGCAGCAGCTACTGGCCCTGGTGAATCCTCTCTCTCTCTCTCTCTAACTATCTCTCTTCTCCCTGCCTCCCTCTGTTTGCAAATAAATAATTAAAAATATTTTTAAACAGAAAAAAAATCAATAATACTAGAAACAATAGGAATCTGAAAATGGTGAGTAAGTAACAAGATAGGTGAGACTCGCTGACCTGACTAACATTATAGACTGGGCCTTGACTGACTAATGAGTGGGAAATACTGGCTTAGAGCAGTTTAAACAGGAGAAAACTACTACCAGGAATATTGTCCCTGGCACTCCAAAGAGGGTTCGATGACTGCCAAAGCTAGGTTGGCTGGGCATTGCAAAACCAAGTTAATGCATGCATAACAGTTTTATAATTCGACAATCCCATGGCCTTTTGATACATTCCCTAGCAACCAAGCTTTCAGGTTGGGGATAGGACATTTGATCAAGTAGGAATTTAAAGAAAAATGGGTTTAGACTAAAAAAGACATTAGCCTCCCTAAGGTTATTAGATATGTGGCATGTTGCTCTCCATGCCAGCCATGAGCACTCTAGTCTAGATAGCAGCTCACCATTAACCAATCTGAGGGCCAGGGAGAATTTCCCTCTGGCTCCTCTGTTCCCCACCAGCCTCCCTGGCATCCACGCAGGAAGGCATTGCTTGGGCATGCGCCCCTGTCCGGACAATACTGTCCTCTGACCTTTGCTTCTGCTCACTCTATGATCCACTCCCCTTGGAGCCAAACATTCCCTACTGACCAACTCAAGTCAGGAACACCCCTCAATGACTCTCACATTTTTAACATTTGCCAGGGCTTAAAATCTACCTAATTTGGAATTTAAAGGAAAAGGGAAAGGAAATGCCTTGATTTCTATCAAGTCATGTGTAAGTGATTTTATGTACAGAGAAAATTATTTCTGATGGCAGTAATATATGATGAAAATAAACATCTCTCATTTTTCTCACTCCTATATATGGGTCAGGTTTTTGTTGCTGTTTCTTCAGTAACAAACTATAACCAAAAAAAAGTTTTCTGAAGTGTCTCAAGCAAAATTGATTATTGGGTCTGTAGTGCAGTTTGGATGCCAATGAGGAATTCTGGGCCATCCCAGTGAAATACACACAGTTCCTGACCAAGGCCTATCAAATTGCCTTTAAACAATTACACATGAAAGTGGAGCTACCACGATGCTTGTGAACAAGGAGACACCATGCACAGTCAGTTTTAAGAATGGGCACTAGACAAGAGAAGGCCACTTGGCTGTAAATAAGCAGCAGCTATTTTTCTTTAGTCCTTTTCTTCAACACTAATGTCATTGCAGCAGTATATCAGCAGGCAGGAAAATGAGGAAAATCCAGAGGCTCAGGTACAGGATTTATGTCTTAATTTTCCCATAATGCTAGCAAATTCTAGTATTAATAGCCTGAGCTTCATTTGAAAAATAAACACACGGGGGCTTGAGAAGATGGCTTAAAGGTTAAGGCACTTGCCTGCAAAGCTGAAGGACCCTGGTTCAATTCCCCAGTACCAATATAAGTCAGATGCACAAGATGGCACATACGTCTGCAGTTCATTTGTAGTGGCTGGAGGCCTTGGCACACCCATTCTCTGTCTCTCTCTTTCTTTCTCTACCTCTATCTCAAATAAGTAAATGAAATATATTTTTAAAAATAGGTCTGGAGAGATGGCTTAGCAGTTAAGGTACTTGCCTGCAAAGCCTAAGGGCCCAGGTTTGATTCTCCACGTCCCACATAAGCCAGATGCACCAGGTGGTACATGCATCTGGAGTTTGTTTCCAGTGGCTAATGACCCTGGCATGCACATATTCTTTCCTTCTTTCTTTCTTTCTTTCTTTCTTTCTTTCTTTCTTTCTTTCTTTCTTTCTTTCTTTCTTTCTTTCTTCCCTCCCTCCCTCCTTCCTCTCTCTCTCTCTCTTTCTCTCTCTCTCTCTCTCTTTCTCTCTCTCCTTCTGTCTCTAATAAATAAATAAAAAATAAGCTTGGCATGGTGGCACATACCTTAAAAATAAATAAATAAATAAATCAAAATTTAAAAGTAAACACATATATTGGCTGGGTGTGGTGGCACACACCTTTAATTCCAGCACTTAGGAGGCAGAGGTAGGAGGATCGCCATGAGTTCGAGGCCACCCTGAGACTCTATAGTGAATTCCAGATCAGCCAGGGCTAGAGAAAGACCCTACCTCAAAAACCAAAAAAAAAAGACAGACAGGAAAGAAAGAGGAAGAGAGGGAGGGAGGAAGGAAGGCAGGCATGCATGGGCTAGAGAGATGGCTTAGTGGTTAAGGCACTTGCCTGTGAAGCCTACGGACCCAGGTTTGACTCTCCAGATCCCACATAAGCCAGATGCACAGAGTTGAGGCAAACACAAGGTTGCACGTGCCTGTTAGGTGGTGCAAGCATCTCTGGAGTTCAGTTTTACTGGCTGAGGCCCTGGCATGCCAATTCTGTGTGTGTGTGTCACACTTTCTCCAAAAATAAAATAAGTAAAATAAAAAATAAACACTAAGCCGTTCTGAGCTGCATAACTATACTACCATCACGGCCCGTGTAGACATAGCCGTCGAGTGTGGCGGGTCTTCAGGAGACCCCAGAGGAAGGGCTTCTGACTTAGGAGGAGGCCTCTCGTGGGAGGAGCAGTGAGTTCTCATTTCCACTTAATCAACCTGAAATTAGCTGGACTAGGTGGAAAGACACACCAAAAGTGAGGAGTCCTGACGCATGGAGGATCTAGTTTGAAGTACAGTTCATTTATTTCTGTTTGGGGGGACGGCACTTAGAGGGAAGGTATCTTGCAAATTTTATATGAAATAGATAAGTACATTGCTGCTGGTGCTGGTAATGAAACTAAAATTCTTAAAATATTGGTACTTTTATTTGTAACTTATGCGGTACCTATCCTAAAAAGAGTTGATACCACTTTTGTAACTGTTAAACTATTCTAACCACCAAAACTTTTAAGTATATATTGTGGAAGTCACTAGAAACATCACATTGTTGAGTAGAAGAGTAAGATCACTAAACAGAATATCATATGCCCAGATCAGTTTGAACATCACCTGTACAACCTGAGTACTGTTTTTTCAATATTTAGATAAAGCTGAATAGATTTTTTTTTTCATAAGCATATACAGAATATTACATGGCACCTGCTTCTCCCTAAAATACTACTGCTTATCTAAAACTAAAATTTCCCCAAGTACCTTCTGTGTTTTTCTCTACCTGACTGCTATTAACATATCCCAAGTGTCATGAAACTTCCTTTGGTTTTTCCAGGTAGGGCCTCACTCTAGTTCAGGCTGGCTGGAATTCACTATGTAGTCTCAGAGTGTCCTCAAACTCTTGACAATCCTCCTACCTCTGCCTAGTACTAAGGTTAAAGGCATGTACCACCACACCCACCTGTGAAACGTATATATTTTGTAAGACATCAGAAGTTTAAATTTAACCAAGTACCCTACAGTTTTTACTACATGAGCCCTTCCAAAGCAGTTAGTCAGCGAGAGTATAAAAATCTAGCCTCTAGATTATATCTGTCCTTTAAGTCTGGGAAATCTAAAAGAACACATATCGAAGGAGTTTAAGTAAAAACTCATCCTGTGATAAAGACTCTACCATCATATGCAACCTCAGAAGAGAGTCGCTAAAGGTCATTAGGTGTCTCAAGTGTATAGCTACCTCTAATGCGACTTTTAAGAAAGGAGGGCTCAGAAATCAAACTGTTCCTCCACAGGAACCAATTAAAACTCCTGCCTCAAACTCCTGTTTGTTTTCAATTCGTTTTAACCTCAAGTTTTTATCACCTGCTAGGTGAGCCAGATATGGTTTGTTTCCATGGCTTTTTTTTTTTTCGGGGCGGGGGGAGGACTGAAATCCCAAAAAAACTTGAAAATAAAGCTTTTTTCTTTTCCATTATTTTTTAATTAACAACTTCTATACTTACAGACAATAAACCATGATAAATCCCTCCCTTACCCCAAATAAAAGTTTAATAATAGTGATAAGAACCCTAGTCTCAAAAATAAAAAGAAAAAGAGAAAAGCTAAACAGCAAAATTTCCTTTGTTGCTTCCTTCAACAAACACCCAGCAAACATATATGTAAGTCCTATGCTGAGTGTTCAAGAATGCTCTGGGGCCAAGAGAAGTCAAGAAAGCCATCGTTCTAGAACACGAACAGGGTTAAAGGGAGGTGCGATGGGCTGGCAAGGAGCGGGGTGGGCTAGGGGAAAGGCCTAAGGAAGAGTTGAAGGAAAAGCTGAATTTCAGAGGTGGGAAGGGGCAGGGGAGGAAGGACATTCCAAGGCAGTTAAAATTGCACGAGCAGCTTCCAGAAGCTGTCCCAGCACAGAGAGTAATAAGAAAGAAGCAAAGTCGTGTGGGATGACTAAGCGATAAAGTATATAGAGAGCAGGAACGGGAGTCGAGATTGAAATAGGAGTGTGGAGCCCTAAATGTCATGCGAAGGGGTTGTAGCTTTCGTTGCAGGCAGTGAGGGAACCGGATGAGAGGTGATGGGAAGCCAGGCACCCAAGGAAGGGGGAGGGAAGAAAAGATGAAGAGAGGGAGGTTGGCAGATGATAGATAGTAGATGACTGTTTAATCATAGGTGGTTATGGATTACCTGTACCCAGTAAGTTTAGGAAATAGAACCTTGAATTAATTTGGATCCAAAGTGCCTGTCACAGACACTACTGACATTTTCCTGGCACCTGCTCGTTGCCACACTGAGAGCGTTGGCCCGAGTGAAGCCTAGGCAAGCTGAACTCCACACTGGAGTGTCCGTGACTTGCATTAAAGCACCGGGGAATGTGGTGCCTTACACACTGCATCCAGGACAGATGTGTGAAGTCATGAGAGGCTGAGGGGGGAAACATGATAATGTAGGGCTGGAGAGATGGCTTAGCGGTTAAGGTGCTTAGCGGCAAAGCCAAAAGACCTTGGTTCAATTCCCCAGGACCCACGTAAGCCAGATGCGCAAGGGGGCACATGTCTGGAATTCATTTGTAGTGGCTAGAAGCCCTGACATGCCCATTCTCTCTCTCTCTCCAATAAATAAAAAATTTAAAAATACGATAATGTAATCAAAGATACTACCCAGGACTTTACTGTATTATTTCTGAGAATCTCCTTGTGGTCTCTAGCTTTTCTTTGAAGGACTGAGTCAAACAGCATTGCTGCAGGTCAGGTAGGCACAGGGCCCTTGGAGAATGTGGGGGTACCCTGGGTGGGTGGGTGTCAGGCAGAAGTCGCGGCCGAGAACCCACGTGGACCACAGCCACTGTCTGTTAGCAGTAATGGGCATGGATGTAGATTTGAACTAATTAATTTTGTATTCTCTTGACAACCTGCTGAACGTATCTTAGGTCTTGGCGAGATGACTGTGGAAAGTGTAGAAGAAGGGGAAAAGTTCAGTGTCAGCCATGCAGAAAGCCATTTATCTTGTGCTTTCTGAATCTGCACCACCACCACTGGAAATTTTCTAGAAATACACACCAAACCTTTTTTCTACATACTACCACTTTCTCAAAAAAAAATGAAAGACTTAACTTATGATTATAGATTCTTGAACTTTCACTTTTTAAAAACAGTAATTTGAACCACAGAGCATTAAATAAATTCACCTTCCAGAGGTAGTGCAAACCCTTACTCTATAGCTGCTTTTTCAAGCCCTCTCTTTCCTGGTGTGACATGGTAACCACCCGCGCCCCCTTACCCCCCCCCCCCGACATACACCAGTCTCTTTTCTTCCCATTCTCTCCCATCTTTTCTACAAAAACCACACACAATGACAAAATTTTCTGAAAGCTTAATGCAGTTTTCAAGGATTCCAGGGGCTGGGCTAGACCTGATCTTAATAATGGAACATCTGGAGTGGTTACACGCTCACTCTCGAGCAGATTCGTCTGCACTCTGTTCACCTGGATCCTATTCATCCTTGAAGGAGGATGGTGAAGAGTCCATTTGTAGTTTGGATTCTGTGCAGTATTAAAGTTTGTCTCACAGGACTGGAGAGATGGCTTAGCGGTTACAGCACTTGCCTGCAAAGCCTAAGGACTCAGGTTTGATTCCCCAGGACCCACATAAACCAGATGCACAAGGGGGAACATGCAGCTGGAGTTTGTTTGAAGGGGCTGGAAGCCCTGGCGTGCCCGTTCATTCTTTCTCTCTCTACCTGCCTATTTCTCTCTCTCAAATATGTTAATAAATAAAATACAAAGTTTGTCTCACAAACTTTATTCCCACAACCAGTTTCCTGAGGTTTGCTGGTTGCTAAGACTCCTCAGATGATGAAATTCACAACCCTCATTGTTTCATAAACAGATCAGTCAGCAGGGGACCAAGGAAGAGAAAGCAGGTCATTTCCTAAGGAAATAACATAACATCACAACACAGGAGAACGGCCTCAGATGCTGTAGGGCTTGCTCACAACACACAGTACAAATCATTGCCCTAGAGAGAAAGGACGTGAAAAGGCAGTAGCCTCTTCGGTAACAAGTAAGTCCTACAAGGTGCATGGGCTCCTGAAGGGGCTGATGGGAGTCACACGGATTTTATCATACATAATCCTCTTAGCCCTTTAAGTCTCAGAAAGGCCCTAAGGTAAACTAGTGAAATGTAGTTCGGTACATCCAAATTCACTGGCTGTGCAGTAGGCAGGGGCTTCTTCAGTTTCAGAAAGCCCATTGTAGACAACACAAAGGTTTGTCATCTTTAATTAATATTTCTTAAGCTCTTGTAAGTCTACAGCATTGGGATTATAAAGTGAGTTCATTTTTAATGGAGTAATTGGAATTCTCCCACTCGTTATTTTTAAATTTCACATTTCTAACAGGACACATCCCTTTTCAAACACATATCTATAATTACATTTCTTCACTGAAGTCAGAGGCCGTCCTTATGAACTGTATAGAAGTAATGGAGGTTTGGTTCAGACAGCCACCAATGATGCTTTATTAGGAGGGAAGACGGTGTCAAGGAATTTATAAGGCTGCAAACTGCATTACGCCTGACCTTCTGGACATATTAAAGCATGTCATTTCCAGCCCTGTGGCCTCATTATTCATAAATAATAGATAACATTGGACACAATCATCTGACATTTGTTAAGGTAATAAATATACCCTAAGTGCTGATTGCTCTTGCACTCCATGATTTAAAACCACACAACAGAAATTTAATGAAATTTAAAATGTCTTGTGTAATGCTATAGATTTCCAGATTCAGTTCGCCTCAGTAGGTCTGGAAGGGTAAGTTGCATTCAGAGTACTGTCGTGCCAGGCGTTTTTATTAACATAAAGCAGCCCCCTAACTTGGCGGGGGGAAGGCCTGAGCCCAGATCCTTTCTTTCAGTTGAAGAATATAAAAGGACATGGGATATTTTTATAATCGTGGAAAATGTTTTTTAAAAATTGAGAAAAAATTAAGTTAATTTTTTTAAAAAAGGAAAGAATTTCCCTGTGTAAACTTCTCAGGTCATGCAGAGGCAGGTGGAAAGATTTTAGCATCCTTTGAATCATTGTCATTGCTGGTTGGTAGAAATGAGCTGAGTGAAGGGGCCGATGTTGAGCTGTGTTGAGCTGTTACTGGATGTGGGCCGTTAAAGGGTGGCACTTGACCGTAATCAGTAGTAGGCTCCCATAAGCCTTAGGACCCAGGCATGACTGGGCTGATCCAATGGAGGATCTGGAAATTCTGGGTTCTGAAGTACCGCTACCCAATGCTGCTGTCTGCCACACACAGGGAAACACCTACGGTTCCCTTCCCCTCTTCCTGCCACGGCCACTGGAAAGATCACAGGCAGCTGTGACGCTAGCCAGTTGGGAGTGATTCTGTTTGGTGCCATGGAAAGATTGGTACAATATTTCTAGGTCATGTGTCACACTAATCAGGTACAGAGGGAACGTGTGAGGGATGATTGGGTTGTCTTTTAAATAACATCAGTTGCATCAATTTTGTATTTTGTCAGCCTAATTATGACAGTAAAATGACTATCCATATGACCCACTAGAGACTCACGCTTCGAGCCCCGAGGAACACCCGGCGCATTGACGTGTTGCGGCTGTTAGAAATCATTTGGGAAGTCAGTGGGGTTTGAGGCAGCCTTTAGAGCTCAGAAGGTGGATATGTTTCCCAGAATGTTGCTGATGACATTGAAGGCAGTGGTCTTAAACTTTAGCGAACATGAGAATCATCTGGAGACCTTTCTAAAATAAAATACAGGTTTCTGGACCCAACCAACATTCTGACGCAGATGGCCTAGGTGAGTCCTAACGATTTGTGTCTCTGTCAAGTCCCACATGAGGCTAATGCTGAGTGGTACCAGTTCACCCACCGCCCAAGCTGCTGATGGGTTATCTTCCTGAAGTTCGATGGCTAAGAATTTTGGGGTTTCATTTTTTAAATATTTATTTTTATTTATTTGAGAGAGAGTAGGTACACCAGGGTCCTCTAGTCACTGCAAATGAACTCCGGATGCATGCGCCACCGTGTGCATCTGGCTTATGGAGAATCGAACCTGGGTCTTTAGGCTTCACAGGCAAGCGCCTTAACCACTGAGCCATCTCTCCTGCCCCAGTTGTATTTTTAAATCTTAATTTTTTCCACTCTTGGCTATCACATTTGGGCCCTACTAAAGTATGCCCTTAGTCAATCTTGGACCCTGTACAAGGCAGACAACTTGTCAGAAACTCTAGAAGTACTGCTGGTACATTATGAATCGAACATCAGCTTGTTTCCTACACAAAGCCAAGTGCTTTACATGCATGCACTTACCTAGCCATTTTATCCCTCTTGGAATACTCACCATAGCCAGCGCTGCTGGGGCCGAGAGGTTGAGCGACATGCCCAGGGTCACACAGCAGATTATTTATAGAGCCAAGTCTCAAATCAAAGTCTTTTTTTTTTTTTTTTTTTGGTTTTTTCGAGTTAGGGTCTCACTCTGGCTCAGGCTGACCTGGAATTCACTATGTAGTCTCAGGGTGGCCTCGAACTCTCGGCGATCCTCCTACCTCTGCCTCCCGAGTGCTGGGATTAAAGGCGTGCGCCACCACGCCCGGCTATCAGATCAAAGTCTTTTTGCTTTTACCCAAAAGCATGAAGTCACATCTTTGACACAGAGCCCAAGAACTTCATATCTAGCAAGTCAAAGTGTTTGAAGAGTATTAAGACAGACCTCTTGCCTCTTGCTTGCTTGACCTTTTCTTCATACAAAGCCCTACAAATGATTCAACCAAAGAACTAAATTAATATCGTAGTTTTACACGGAGACCTACTTCCCCATTTTATCGTTGCATGCCTTATCAGAAAGCAGAGGAAGGAGGCGAGGCCAGAAAGTTTACCTGATTCCCAAGAGGCTGTGGATGAAGGTCTTGGGAAGAAAACCTTAGGTCAGGAAAGTAAGCCTTGAATGTTTTGCAAAACCTTTCCTGATCTAAAATAATCATTACACCTTGGAGACAATAATAGTCGTAAGGCATGGAATCACAGATACTTATTCTAAGGCATGACTTTTAGGTAACTTACCTGTCATTACTCCTGGCTGTCATTACTCCTGGTTTAATCTAGACATGAATCCTCATTCTAGATCTGCAGTCCCACTGGCACGGCCAAGTCCAAATCACAGAGCAGCAGAGAGTGAGTGAACCATCACAAGAGGAAATTTCTGGAAGTCTGTTCCAGAAAGAAAAAAAAAAAGACAGAAGAGGGAGGAAAGGAAAGAAAGAAGAGAAAAGAATTGAATGAGTTTCATGATTAGTTGCCATTTCAACCTAAACTTCCTCCAGTCAGAGGTGACGGAACTGGAAGTGGGCTCATCTGCAGGCGGCCACAGTCAGCATTATTTCCACATGTGCGCCCTAAAATAGCTTCTGAATTACAGTCAGTGAACAGCCAGGCCAGAAGCTGCCTGTATGGGGCATGGTCAGTCACTAACTTTGGACATTTTTGAAGAACATGACTCCTGCCAGTGCCTAACCTTTAGCCTGCCAGAATTTAAAGAAAGAAAGGGGGAGAAAAAAGAAAGAAAAGGGAAACTTGACTTATAAATTCGGCATCCCTTTCCATGGCTGATGGCATTTTGGTTTATTCCTAAGCCATCTGGTTCACATTATACCTTAAGACAAGAAGAAGGCTGCTTCCTGCCCAGATAACCACACACAGCTCCCATTTCACTTTCAATGTGGTCATCCTGATGGGCTGGGGTGTGGCCTAGAAGATAAATTGTCTCCACTTGGGTCCCCCCCCCCCCCACTTTCTACTTGCTTCTTTCCTTCTTAGGGATTACAGCAAGCCCTGTGGTTAGCCCTGGAGGTGCTGGCTCATGACTACTTCATTCATCCACATTGCCTTGGAGGACTCTGAGCCTGGCATTTTGTTGCAATAAGATTTTCAAACAAGAAAAATTGGGCTGTTAGATTCCATTCACTCAAGTTGTTATGAGGATTTCAAGGAAATTGCAGGCTTGCCTTGCACTAGAGCAGAATCAAGAGTCTATTTTTAGGGGATCCTCCTCTGGGGCTTTTCTTGGGGTTTTGCCATCGTTCTTAGTTCTCAAACCCAACACAAACCCTCTCTGGTGCGGCAGTGCCTTTGCATATTTCTCTAAAGGACACAGAGAGGCTTTGTCGTCTTTGTGGTCCCTGAGCCTGCTGTACAAAGATGCCTATTAATCACTTCACTATGGAAACAGACCCATCCATCATATCACAGAAGCTCAGAAACAGACAGCCCAGTGAACGAGGGCGAAAGGCGAGAAGTGCTACTTAGCCATTTCCAGGGACTCGGCTCTCTGGTCTTCGCATAGTCACAGCAGTCGCTGGGCTGGGCTGGGCTGGGCTGGGCTGGGCTGGGCAGGCAGGACTCGTCCTTGGTCTGTAGCTTCATTGACAGGACTGATTTTATGTACGTCTACTTTGCTTCATATCTTGATTGGTCAGATTGCATCTCCCACCTCTGTGTGTTAGGCGGGCAGGGGGTAGATACACTTGAAGCTGAGTTATCTTAAAAAAGAAAACCGTGACAGTAATAATGATAGAGCAGCTTTGCTTTTCACACACAAGGATCAGCTCTCTGAAACCAGTCGTTTTTGAATAATAAGTTTGTTGTAGAACAGAGCGAAATTGAGAGTCAACGTCCCTTGGCAAGATCTTTGAAATGATAGTTGGCTACTAACTTTCCTTTCTAAGCTGAAAGGTCTTCAAGGCTGTTCATAGCCTTCTACAAAATGTTCTCTTTTTCTTTCTTTCTTTTTTTCTCATGCATGTGCTCATTAACCTATGTTTATTTACTAGTGGTTTAGCAGTTACATAGTGAGCACTTTTTTTTTTCTACCTGGGAGTTCAGTGAGGCATCTCTTTCAGAGAAGTCTAGATTAGAAAGGGAGCATCTTGACCATCGTGATTGTACGAGAGGAAGTGCAGGGCCCAGGGACACGCACAGTAGGAGAGCTGTCCCCGTCTGAGTAGCTCAGACTGGAGTCCCAAAGGTAGACCCACATAAGTGGGGGGCATTCCAGATGGAGGGACAGCAAGGCCTGTGCACAAACAGATCCGAGCACAAGCACATGGGTCACACTAGAGGCAAGAGACCGGAGGGAGTCCATTCACTACTGCTGGACACAGCTCACACACACACACACACACACACACACACACACACTGCTTCATTTTAGGGTTGTCTCCACTCCATTTGCAGTCCTGTATACCTTTAAGGCTCAAATGTCATCTCCCAGTTAAAGCTTTCGCTCAGTCTTGAGGTAGAAACTGCCACAAAGATGCATTGAGCATGTAATACCAACAGAATTTCAGCACAAGCAGCGTTAGAAGACAGCATCATGTCTACAGCCCACTTTCCCAGTAACTGAAGCTGGCTCCCGGGGACATTGAGGCAGGCTCAAAAGAAGGTACGAGTAAGGGCTGCCAAAAGCCATTCTTATAAAGAACTGGACGTTGGATGTTTCGAAACTCATTTGTAAGGTCAACACAGGAAAATTCAAAATGGAATTGTGCTCCCTTCCGCTTCACAGTTTATAATTCTTATTCTGAGTCGCATATTACAGATCGCGCAGCCAGCACAGTTCATAATCTTTCCATTGCCAGGGCCTCTATAAAGAGCTTCAATCCACCTCTCTGTCGGCCTCCCTGCAGCATCTGAAAACTCTCTCCTCGGAGGAGAAAAAGCACCTGAGAGTCTCTTCTTTCTCTGCTCTGCCCACTAAAAGCATGATTTCGGAGAACTTCTCTACACCATTGTGCTTCCTGCCATGGAAAGGTGGAGAGAAGAACCACTTAACACCTCGTAACAGTGAGAAATAGCTGGTGGTTTAATGAATCCATGCAAAGAGTCATATATCTCTGTGATAAATTTACTGAAAACCCACACCCCGACTAAAGATGAGCACCTACAAGGGCTCTATGAAATACCCATGCTGTGACACAGTTTACTTCCTATCTGCCATGGGTGGCAGTCTAGCCAGCACTATATCTTGTAGAAATCACCAAGTCATTGAGGAAAATTAAACCCATTTTATTCACAGGTGTACACTCCTGTACAATTATGTGTAGGTGGTTCAAAACATGTTCAGTAGGACCCCATACACAATAAAAATTGAAGAGAAATCAGTAGCTATTTTAACACCACAACAAGGAGATGCAAATTTTAGGAAGAATTTTCATTAGCACATTTTCTCTGCGAGTAGGCATTAAAACATATTTGAATGCAAGACACCCCACTGCTTGGGGAGTTCTGCGCATAAAAGGTGTGATTGAGCTCCACATTTCCAGCGCTGGTTTTCTGCTTCTCAGTTTCTACCCTTAAAAGCAATTAAGACCACTTCCTGTGTAAGCAGGAGGGCCTTAGGAGGCCTAAGAGGCTGAGTTGGACGCCCAGGACCCACATAAACAGCTGGGCCCAGCCACACACACCTGTAAGAGGTTCCGAGAATCACAACTGTTTGGAGTCAGGGTGAGCTCTGGGGGAAGCAACTCTGGCTGAAATAAGAACAGGTAGGAGAGCTGAACAGGACCATCCCACCACGGGCAGGCACATGAACACCACATAGAAATATTTGAAAGTGTCACATTGGGAAGTTTGTTTTTTTTTTTTTTTTTTTTTTTTTTTACACATTTTACCATCTTACACACTGTTTCCTCCAAGAGGGAATTGTCTCAACAGCGTTTTGTCCCCAGGGAAATTTGTTTAATCAGAGACCCTTTTTAAAATTTTTTTGTTTATTTTTATTTATTTATTTGAAAGTGGCAGAGAAAGAGAGAGAATGGGCACACCAGGGCCTCCAGCCACTGCAAACAAACTCCAGATACGTGCACCTCCTTTTGCGTCTGACTAACGTGGGTCCTGGGGAATCAAGCCTCGAACCGGGGTCCTTAGGCTTCACAGGCATGCACTTAACCACTAAGCCATCTCTCCAGCCCAAAGGAATATTTGCTACTTCTCTTGATTCCTTTGCTGTAGGACAATCATTTCCACAGCAACCGAACATGACGTCACAATTGAGGAGGCTTTAGAAAGAAAGGGGTGTCACGTTCACTGAGGACTCTGGGTCCATCACTTCCATAATCAAGCTATTTTAGTCAATAAAACCCCCATGACAAAGCTACACTTTTTTTTTTCCCACAATCTTGGATAGGACATAAAGAAAAAGTTTATTTTCATCAGAAGTTTAAGGGCTGTGTGGCATGAGTTTTGGAGGGGATAAAGATTTTTATTTCATTTCATTCTAATTCTGTGCCACTGGTACTTGCCAGTAAGATACATTAAACATATTCCAAAAGAGTTGATTTAGTACATGAAAAATGTGTCTCCGGGGACCAGAGAAAGTACATTTTCTGTCTTGCTATGGTTTCCATAATCGGAACACTGTTTACATTTCCTCAGCCCATGCAGTGCCTCCTGATGTATTCACGCTCTTTCCCTCTCCAGAGACAGGGATGGAGGTGTTTGAGATTTTTAATTTTTTTAGCTGCCGGCATCAAGCACTTTATATCTGACAGTTGTGATGTGTATTCTTACTTGTATTTAAAAAAAAAAAAACTTCAGTGTTTGCATTTGATTAGTGTCGCTCAGCTTGGTGGCTGATTAAGCAAGGCGAGGAAAGCAACTTTCTTCAGAAACACAGCATCCTGGTTAATGTGGCGTAAGATTATAGACGGGGTGGTCACGTGATTTTTATTAAATAGATGAGCTCAGCTGAAGAACTCTTAACGGTGACAGCAAGCCCTAAGAATATAATTATGGAACCTGATATTTCACAGGGCCCGGAAGTACGTATTCTCTCCGTTCCAGGAGAAAGCTTAATTCCGAGTTAGATAGCATGTAGCACATTCACCTGAAGTTGAGTGTGGGTTTTCTCTTCTGGTGGAAAAATCAGCATAAATACTGTAACCTCTGAGCTCGAGCTATTTTCTTTCACTGTTGATGACACCTGTTCTGTGTTCCTCTGGCCGCTTGGAAAAGCAGGTTTACTGTCCCCAAGCAGAGGTCACGAGGCCACAGTCTTCATAAGAAAACTCCCGAGTGGAAGTTTTTGTCTTGTTAGGTGATGGGTTCATTCAGCATGCATAAAGTTCGTCCAGACGCAAAAAAAAATAACTCATCCTAATTCTGTAGAAGACTGAGAGAATGAGTAAAAAACTTGAAGGCTCAAGCCTTTCACAGGTGCCCAGAATGAGGTTGCAAAATCATGGCCTGCAGGGAGGGGACCGGGCAGCAACATCCCTCCCTCTCCCCCCGCCCCCTCTCCTTTCTAAACGTGGTGTACGATGTCTGTTACAGGAGTGATCCGGGAAAGTTACCTCAAAGGCCACGACCAGCTCGTCCCCGTCACCCTGCTGGCCATCGCGGTCATCCTGGCCTTCGTCATGGGGGCCGTGTTCTCGGGCATCGTGGTGTACTGCGTGTGCGACCACCGGCGCAAGGACGTGGCGGCGGCGCAGCGCAAGGACAAGGAGCTGGCGCACTCGCGCCGGGGCTCCATGAGCAGCGTCACCAAGCTCGGCGGCCTGTTCGGCGACCCCCAGTCCAAGGACCCGAAGCCCGAGGCCATCCTCACGCCCCTCATGCACAACGGCAAGCTGACCACTCCCGGCAACACGGCCAAGATGCTCATCAAGGCCGACCAGCACCACCTGGACCTGGCCGCCCTGCCCACGCCCGAGTCCACGCCCACGCTGCAGCAGAAGCAGCGCAAGCCGAGCCGCGGGGGCAGCCGCGAGTGGGAGCGGAGCCAGAACCTCATCAACGCCTGCACCAAGGACATGCCCCCGCTGGGCTCCCCGGTGATTCCCACGGACTTGCCCCTGCGGGCGTCGCCGAGCCACATCCCCAGCGTGGTGGTGCTGCCCATGGCGCAGCAGGGCTACCCGCACGAGTACGTGGAGCAGCCCAAAATGAGCGAGGTGGTGGTGGCCCAGATGGCGCTGGAGGACCAGGCGGCCACCCTGGAGTATAAGACCATCAAGGAGCACCTGAGCAGCAAGAGTCCCAACCACGGGGTGAACCTCGTGGAGAGCCTGGACGGCCTGCCCCCCAAAGTCCCGCAGCGCGAGGCCTCGCTGGGTCCCCCCGGCGCGCCGCTGTCGCAGGGCGGCCTGAGCAAGCGGCTGGAGATGCACCACTCCTCTTCCTACGGCCTGGACTATAATAAGAGGGGTTACCCCACGAACTCGCTCACGAGGAGCCACCAGGCCGCCACCCTCAAAAGAAACAATACTAACTCCTCCAATTCCTCTCACCTCTCCCGAAACCCGAGCTTCGGCCGGGCGGACAACCCGCCCCCCGCGCCGCAGCGGGTGGACTCGATGCAGGCGCACGGCGCGCAGCCCGCGGGCGCCGCGGTGACTGTGTCCCGGCAGCCCAGCCTCCACGCCTACAGCTCGCTGACCAGGTCGGGGCTGAAACGCACGCCCTCGCTAAAGCCGGACGTCCCCCCCAAGCCCACCTTTGCTCCCCTCTCCACGTCCATGAAGCCCAATGACGGCTGTACATAATGCCCGGGGGTGGGTGGGGACCAGGAGTCGAGAAAAACACAGCACCGTGAGCTCGCCAGACCTAGCTCAGCAAGGCTCTCCATCTGCCTCCAGTCTCGTCGTCCGTGCTACCCAACCAAGACGGGGAGGGGGGACCCCCCCCCTCGCCCCCCGCCGCCGCTGCCGCAGCCCTGCGAGAGCTGGGCACGCTTGAGTCCTCCTGTCGGGGACACAGGGGTACTCTCGAAAATTGGGCCATGGGGCTTGGTGAAGGTGTGCAACGGTGGGACTCACCTCCACGCTCTTCCTTCCTCCCCTCCCCCCTCCCCCACACCCTTACAGCAGGTCGGACCCACAAAAGACTTTTAAGTATCATCACGAACATGAGCCAAAAGCACATACCCACCCCGTGCGCACACACACAGACACGCACACCCCCACACGTGCACACACACACACAGAGGTGAACAGAAACTGCAACGTTTTGGCCATGACTCCACGGGACGTTACCAAATTGGGCTAATGGTTCCAATCTTCAAAACACACTTTTTTTTTTAATCATGAAAATTTAAAAAAAAAAAAAAAGGACAAAAAAAAATAAAGAATCCATTGATAAATCTAACTCAGACTTTAACAATGGCAGAAGTTTACTATGCGCAGATACTGTGAAATGCCCACCAGTGTTACAGCTTTCTGTTTATAGCAGATCCATGCCATGTTGGGCAACTATGTCATAGATTTCTGCTCCTCCTCTCTTTTAATGAAATAACGTGACCGTTAACGCAAGTAACTCTTTTATTTATTGTTCTCCTTTTTTTTTTTTTCCTTAAGGAAAGGACTCTCAAATATCCTATGAACAGCTGTTCCGAAGCCCACTGAAAGTTAAGCTATTTAACGTGAAATCCATTAACTGGAATAATTGAGTTTCTTTATTTTTACAATAAATTCACTGAGTAAATAAGTTGGAGCTGGGATTCTGAGCTTTTGTTTGGACTATTGGGTCAGTAGCTAAAGGAAGGTGTTCCAATGGGGATATTTATTTAAATCTATCTCCCAGTTAATTTGCTGTTCAGGTCTCTGGCTAATTAACATGCAAAAAAAAAATCAGTTTTAAAGTCCTTCCAGATCCGTTTAGAAGGGCATGTCAGGTCCCGTTGCTCACCAACGTGGCTTTGTCGGTGGTTCCTAGCTGTCTGTGAAGGCACCAGCTTGTGGTGCCCCATCTCATTTCACCTTGCATGTGAGACGGCAAACAGAATCCACAAACAGTGTGAACTGGTTAATACGCTGGCTGCTACCTTGCATAACTTAATGGTTTGATCACACGGGTTTTTCGTGGGGTTCCATCTGTGAATAGCCTGTTTTTCCACATGTAAATTTGTGCCTTACACCTGAGTTGTGTACACTTGTAAACTGTCATGATGAGCAACCTTTATTTCCTCTTGAAATAAATGCAGATATTTATTTAACGCCCTCCCCCACCAGCGCCCCTGGAGGACTGGAGTCTAGCAGAAGGAAGAAGAACCCCGCCGTGCTCGGGCAGCGGCCTGGGAAGGCCGGGCAGCGCCACGCCCTCCAATTCACACTGCCTTCTAGTCGTGCCAACTTCAACCACCCCTTTGGCTGTGTGGCGAAGCGTGGACCCCAGTGTTGTGGGTGGCAGATTCCGTTCCTCTGGAGCCCCCTGCTTCCTTTATAGTCCCAGATCATTTCAATATGGGGACATCCTCACTGGGCAGCAGCAAGCCCCCATTGCTGCTGTATCCACGGGCTGAAGAACATGCTGTGTGGAGTTGGGCCAGCGACTAGGAGTCTCCCAGCCATGCATGCCCTCAGCACACCCTGCAATGCACACAGAGCAACGACACGGGAATAGATGCAGGCAGGCTGGTCCCTGCTGCTGTTAATGAGTAACTCAAAGTACAAGGCCAACCACAATGGATGCTGCAAAAACCGTTGACTGGGGCAAAAGAAGTTTTTTTTATTATTATTTTTTAAATTTCTTTATCCATTTGTTATTTGTAGAGGGAGGGGATGGAGTGTGTTCCCTCCCCCCCCCCACTTGGTTTTCATTTGCTAAAGCACACCGAAGGGACTTTTGTTTACTCTTTCATGAACAAAAGAATTGTCAGCATACTGTAAACCTTGAGCATTGTTGTCGGTGAAACTGTTTAACAGTATGTTTGGTGGTCTTTTTGTTTTCTTTTTATTTCCAGTTTAATCTGGGTTTAGTTTTGTCTTTAAAAAAAAAAAAAAACAATAAAAGCTTTCAGAAAAAGACTGACAAGGACAGTTTTGAGTTGGTTAGTGACAGAGTGGCATCTCCACAATCAGCAGTCACCTTGAGCCCTGAGTGTGCGGGGGAGAAGTACGCGGCCCTTCGTCCCAAGAGTCCCTTGCAGATTGGCTGTTGTTTGGAGTAGCTTATCTATCGGTGTTATGTTTGCGTTGTGTTTTGTTCTGTTTTGTTTTTTTTTTTTTTCCTGTTTGTTTCTTAGTAAAAATCGGTGTTCATGTCCTGTGACCTCTGTACCTGAAACCATGAAGACTTTTCTAGAAACAGATCATTTTCTCCCTTGCCCTTTCTTCGCCAATGCAGAAGTTAGGAAGGTCATGGGTGTCTTGTCACCAGGTACCTTCTCCTCACGCTTGACTCCCAAGAGTGTTGACAGCCCGGCTCTACCCGGGTTCGTGGGCATCAACTGCCTCAGCTGTGTTAGCAAACCCACGTCTCTGAATCCCACAGCCCATCACTTGCGGTGTTAACCCCACAGTGCCCACACGTATTCAGCTGGTCTTTGGCATTTAAGTGTCCCCCTTCCTTTTTTTTCTCCTACCACTTGTCGGGGAGGGTCCGTAAGCCTGAGTGTGCCTTTGCTTTCCACCCTGGCTGGACACTGTAGACAAACTCAGATTTATATGTTGTAAAGTTGTAAAAATATTGTGACGTCACCAATTGCCCTTCCATCTCCACATACCCTAACATCCGATTCACGGTTTAATGTATGTTGTAAAAAAAAAAAAAAAGAAAAAGAAAAAGAAAGAAGAAGAAAAGAGGGAAAAATAAAAAGCAAGGAAAAGGCTCTTTATTACTTAAGAGTAATAAAACCAGACTGTTCTATATTATCTTTTGTGTCCTGAATGTTTTTTTTATTTATCTCCTCATGTTTTTTTCTTTTTCATTTTTTTGAAGCCACTCTCCTTAACCCTGCCCTTCTGGGGTATGATATGATTCTCTTTCTTCCATTTCTATCTGGTTTCCAAAGCATAAAGAACTGTGCAGTTAGACATGTTTGTTTGCAATATCTTCGCCCTGCTCCCTCCATCCAACTTGCTGATGTGTTTTCTCTGCTCCCAACCCCAGCCTGGAGCAGGATTTTTGTGGAAGTCCCCGGTAATTAAAAGGCAGAGCACGCATTGACTCCCTCTATTCATTTTATGCATTTCCTTTTTATGGGCTTGTTCATCATCAAACATTTACGGTAGGCTTGATAGTTTAAGAGTTCAGGGATAGGATTTTAGTATGTAGGGTCCACTAAAAATAGATCGTGCACAGCTGTGACTTCAGCCTTTTTACATATTAATGAGATGGATCTGGTCCTTATTAGCATTTCTCGCTCGCAATTCAGAAGCCAACTGGTGGAGTTATATTGAGAGGTGGCACTTGGTTTTTATTTTGCAGAATGGTCTTATGAAATGCAGAGGTCAGTGTCGTTCCCCCCCGCCCCCCCGGGGAATTTTAAAACACTTACTTCAATAAGGCCATTGCTGAAGTGTTTTATTGTTGACCTTCATTGATTAAAACAATGTTTTAGCTCACTTTGAGTCTGAGAAGCCTCAGGTCGAGGCCTGCAGCTCACACATACTTAGTGATGGCTTGGCCTGGCTCAACCATGCTTCTCCAAGTCACTTCCAGTTGTATTTTTTTCTTTTTTCTTCATTGACATGTTCATATATGCATATAACATATTTTGATCTTGTTCTCCCCAATCCCTCTCTCTTACCGCCTACTCCCACCATTAACACACTTCTGCCTCGTGAATCCCCACCTGACTTCTGTGCCTTCTTTTTCGACCCACTGAGTTTAATGAGCATCGTTTGCATTATCATAGGTGGGAGGTTACTGATCACAGGATGGCGAACTCACCAGTAGCTGAACCACCGAGGAACCTGAATCTCCCTCTCCCAGCAACCACTAGCTGCTACTAGGTAGTCTTGGAGGCGTACGCTTCTCCCATTGAAGGTGATGCATCGACAGGCTCACTCTTGTGCAGGAGTGCGCAGCTGCTGAGACTCCATGAGTGCAATGGCCATGTTGCGTCCAGAAGACGGCATTCCACAGCTGTCCCCCATGCCTGCTGCTCCGAATGGTACATTTTGTCTGACCCCTCTGCCACGACGTTCCTCGAGCCTTGGAGAGGGCGGTCTAGCTATTCTGTTTGAGGCTAGCACACAGTAGTCACTTACTCATCACTGTATTAGCCAGTGCCCATTGCAGCCAGTAACTTCTGCCGTCAAGGCTTCTAGCAGTTCTAATCTGTGGGAAGAAATACAGATGTCTGGCACGCTGTCCATTTAGCATAATCACAATAGCAGGTTCTCCCATGCGGCCTACTTAACAAGGCATAGGCTTTAGGTCAGGTTTACAGTACCAGGTATGAAATCCCTCTGGAATGGGCCTTGTATCGAATGAGAAAACAGTTGGTTACTCCCATAGTCTTCAGGCCACTGTTGCACCAGTGGGCATATCCAGCCTGGCAAGTTAGTTGTGTACTAGACTCCACAGTGGAGTAGGAATGTTGTGGCTTTTTTTCTCCCACAGCTCCCATAGCACTTTTTGGCATGAAGAAAACCAGCTGGCAAGGAGGAAGCTTATAGCTCCGTTTCAGCATAGTTTCTCTAGTCATGTTTGCTTAAGTCCCTTTCAGTTGTGTTTCTTTTTTTTTAACTTTTTATTTATTTGTTTTTATTTACTTATTTGAGAGCGACAAACAGAGAGAAAGAGGCAGACAGAGAGAGAGAGAGAGAGAGAGAGAATGGACACACCAGGGCCTCCAGCCACTGCAAACGAACTCCAGATGCGTGCGCCCCCTTGTGCATCTGGCTAACGTGGGTTCTGGGGAATCGAACCTCAAACCAGGGTCCTTAGGCTTCACAGGCAAGCGCTTAACTGCTAAGCCATCTCTCCAGCCCTGTGTTTCTTTTTTATTATTATATTTCACTAAACTTTTATTGGCATACATTCATTGTATATAGTGATGGATTTCATACACACATTTTCATATAAACATGTCATGGAATTTGGCCATATTTGCCATTTGTGCTTCTTGAAGTATATCCATAATGCCAGGCACCATTAGGCACAAGGTTGACCAACCAGCTTTTTACAAGGAGAGATTAACACGGCCCTGGTAATTACCGTTCAGAAGGAAGGACCAAGTGCCGTAGGAAGTCCCTCGGAGCTTAGTGTCAACTTCTGAGCTGGTTCTGACAAGAGTTCTAGCCAGGTAGCTTGAGCAGGGACCGTGACAGCGCCTGGCAAGAGCATGCTGGGGACAGGCATCAGGGTGTGGCCTTCGGGTGCCAGGGTTCCGGCTACTAGGCAGCGGAGCACCAGCTGGCTTGGAGTGTGACACTTCAAATCCATGCTTTCAAAAGCTCCCTAGAGGGCTGGAGGGATGGTGTAGCAGTTAAGGTGCTTGCTTGTGAAACCTAAGGACTCAGGTTCAAGTTCCCAGAAACCACATAAGCCAGATCACAAGGTGGTGCATGCATCTGGAGTTTGCAGTGGCTGGAGGCCCTGGCTCTCTCTCTCTAATAAATATATATATTTATTTGACAGAGAAAGAGAGAGAGAATGGGCATGCCAGGGCCTCCAACCACTGCAAACGAACTCCAGACACATGTATTCCCTTGTGCATGTGGCTAATATGGGTCCTGGGGAATCGAAACTGGGGCATTTGGCTTTGCAGGCAAACACCTTAACCGCTAAGCCATCCCTCCAGACACACACACACACACACACACACACACACACACACACACACACACATATATATATATTAAAGCTACCTGGAAGTAATGGGGAAAACTGGCGGGTGGGTACTGGAGAAACTCAGGCAGCTGGCTGCATGCCACGCTGGTAAGAGCAGCACAAGAGGAGAGGCCACCTCCGCATGCAGACTCTCTAGGACACAGGCCAGGGCCACCCTGAGAGCGTCCCTCTTATGCCAGACAGCAAAACTTCCTTCTCACATGATCGACAGGTTTATTTCGCTTAGATGTCCTGTTGTAGAGCTCAGAGAAGCTCAACCAGGACAGGAAAGGCAGGGGGAGGTTGTTAGGGAGTTAAGACCACCAAGTGAAGGCTTGCACTCGTGATCCCAAAGCTGACAGCACAGTGCGGAAGACAAGCCCCCACCACTCAGGCCATCAAGGCAATGCTTGACAGGAAGACGCACATGTCTCAGCCATCCTTTCTCACGGGAAGCCTCACGCATGCCCCGCCCCGCGCCAGCCGGGCACACCAGTGACCTTCATCCAGGCCAAGGCAAGGGCTGGGCAGAGGCTCTGGGTCTGAAGCAAATGCTCCCTGCAGTGTGACCCGATACTTGTCTGGTGGCTTTTGCTGCAGTCAGTTTTGTGCTGGTCTGGAGAAGGTGGCAAAGCCCGAGCAGGCATAGCCAGTAGTTTTGCTGGAGCCCCAGGGGGTGCCCCCACTTAGATGAGAAAAATCCTTCAGACCAACCAGATTTTTAATTGCTGTGCCTGCTTGCTTGAGACCTTGTTAACAGGATCGGAGGCTGCTGAAGTGTATCCTTGGACTGTTGTCCCTAAGGAGCAGCTGTTCCCATACAGATGTGATGCTAGGTGTTTTCATGGGTCCCCGGCGCTGATATTTGGAACCTGGCTGCTTTCCTGCAGGACCATGTTAGGTAAATTCAGCCTTACAAGTTGGCAGAGGCCAAGCAAGACGCACCACAGCCACACCGCCTGGCTTTCCTGGCCAGACAAAGGCTCTTTCAAAACAAAGTCAGTCAGCCAGTGAAAGTGTCAGAAAGGAAACTCCAGTTTCAGCCCCTGGAACATTTGGCTGGAGGGAAATGGCCCGGGGGGGGGGGGGGATTTAAAAAGAACCTTGTAGAAGAGAAAGAACACGATTAAGCGCATAATCCTCGTCCTGGAGCGGCATGGTGACAGCTGGGCATTTGGACCCAGCAGCCCTTAGAAACCTCTATCTCACGCTCGTCTTAAAATCAGGTGGTGATGTGTCTCTTATCCAGAAGTGGGATAGAAGGGCTCACATTTATTGATCGGGTCTACCAGACAGATGGGGTTCTTCAATATGCCATTTAGAGGATTGTACATCCTCAGCTCCAGCCCCTCTGGGATGGCTGGAGGTGAGGTGCGGTCGACCTCAGCAGAGGGTGAGGGCTGAGCTGATGTGCATTAAATGTGGCTGGGCAGAAAAATGTGCAGATGTCCCCGTAGTAATGGGAATGATATTTGAGCCAATCAAGGGAGGCAGCTGAGTGGCAGAGGGTTTCCCATCCCCCTCTGTAGACACACACACACACACACACACACGCACACACTGTATGCCCAAGCTGTTTTTTCTCTTGGTACCTTGAATCAAAAGTATCACAGAGACCAGAACCTGCTTCTTTTGAAGGTGGCCCCTCTGAAAACACCTGCTCCTCTTTCCCTGGCCAACCTGCATCTTGCCTAAGCATTTTCTGGTGAAAAGGTAGGTGGGGTGAGCTGCCAAGGCAGCTGCAGGAGCCTGAGTGCTGGTCCCTTGCGGCAAGCCAGTGACCCTGGCCGAGGTGGCCAACAGCTTCTTCATTCTTCCTAATCTCCTTCAGAAAGAAGGCCCTCTGGAGAATGATCAACATCCTCCCCAGAGCACATCCCCATCCCGCTGACGTGCTGGCTGTCACCGTGGTCCAAATAAGGGAAGCCACTGAAAGAGAAAAGCAGGTGACTGTGAAATCAGAAGCATTTCTCATTGGTAGTTTTCACCACCAACAAAAACAATCAGATGAAGGTGACATTGAATATCATACCAAATCCCAGGAACCCATCACAAAAGAAATCAGGGCAGGATTCCCAGGTGCCTTCAGGATGAGGAAAAGATTGAAAATTCAGTGTGGGAGGGAGCCGATCACTCTTTGTTTCTTGGGTATCATGACAACTCCCTGATTTCATGCAAAGGAGGCGAGAAAGCGGGCTGTCCTCAGCAAAACCCAATGTCCACTCTCTGGTGAGGGTACGGAATGTGTCGCATACCCAGGGCTGTGTTCACTGCACAAAGTATGAATGTTTGATATATAATAATAGAATTATTATTAATTGTCTTAATGTAATAATAGAATAATAGAATTAACATTTAGTTGATTAATAAAAAAGTGGAATGGGGGGTGCTGGAGAGATGGCTTAGCAGTTAAGGTGTTTGCCTGTAAAGCCAAAGGATCCCGGTTCGACTCTCCAGGACCCACATAAGCCAGATACACAAAGGGGCACATGCATCTTGAGTTCATTTGCAGTGGCTGGAGGCCCTGGCATGCCTATTCTCTAGCTCCCTCTCTCTGCCTCTTTCTCTCTCTCTCTCTCTCAAATAAATAAAAATAAATAAATAAAGATTTTAAAAAAGTGCAATGGTTCCCACCACCATAGAGGATCGGGGCAGCCAACTGTCCATAACCGTTTCACTTTGCACTTTTAGCCTTGTATAATTTGCAAGCAGAATCTTACTTACCCTATGGCTGGGTCCTCATCTTACCCTAGTGTGATTGACAGCTACACAGCACCGCCCTCATCTTACAGAAACTGGAGCTTGCAGAGGCGGGGCCCCTGGGAGCAGCAATCAACAGTAGCTGAGCTTCATGGACTTGGGTGTTGACCTCATCCCTGTGGCCCTCTTGGGGACACCTCGGGTTACACAATCACTGTGCCTCAATGCAAGGGAAGAGCCTCCAGCAGCATTTCCCAAGAGGGATGGTCACAACAATCAAGTCCCCAGAATAAAAGCAAGGAGCACACATTCTATTTTGAGAGCATTGTGCTCCAATATTTTTCATCATTAAAGAACACATCTTTTCCTTCCTGAGTCTGCACAGGCCTGTGTCCTGCAGGAAAAGAGCCAGGCAGGGTGGCCGCCCTTCTTGGGGTTGTACTCTGCTGCTTCAGGGGTAGTGATAGGCCATCTCTCCAGGCTAGGAAAAAAAAAAAAAAAAAAAGGATAGATGCTTGATTTAGCTACTCCATTTCTACCGCTGTCACACGGATCGCAAAAGAAATTTCAGAAGTTCTCAAGAAACCAGGTTGAATGAGGAGCAGAAAGGAAACATCCTACACTTTAGCAGGGTGAGGAATTTGCCCAGCCTTCTCTTTAAAGGCTGAAATAAAGATTAGGGGGAAAGGAGAGGTGTGGAGGAAGTATGATTACAGTGTTGTCCTTCCAGGCCAGCCCTATAGGCTGCTGTTAATGGCTAATCAGGTCACCTGCCTACAGAAGCAAACCTTCAAGAAATACAAGGCAGGCATCGCGTCTACAATCTCAGATTCTCCTTTCCACTGAGGGCCCGTGTTGCAGTAGACACAGACTCATCCTCTCTGAGCTAATAAGCTAACAGAACGGCCAGCAGCATGGCCCGCCACGCACGTCACATCACCCCGAAGAAGCCAGCATCTTCCCTGCCTCTGACAGGTGACCTCAGATCCCACTAAGGGAGTGGTGGGGTGGGAAGGGGTCATTCTTCCCCAGATCCCACTGTTTGCCTTGTGCCTGGTTGGTTACGGCTTCATTTGTTTATGTGACAAACAAAGCTCTGCTTCCAAGCCACAGAGCCTTTTCTCCATACACAAATGCATGTTTTAGTAAATAAGCTTTGATTGTGATCAACGATGGGAACTTTGGTCGGCAACACATAGGTAATCCCAGCTGTTTGGCAATGCTGTTTACTTAATTATGCACTCAGTAAATGTAACAACTTCAAAAGTAGTTGATTTTGCTGATCCAAAGGGTCAGACTCACTAGCCAGTTCACTTTGAAAAGGAAGTTATAGATTCTAAAATGTGGCAGGAATATGAATATGCTGTACTTGTACTAAAGACTTTCAACCTCCTTTCTTGGGAACAAGATTTTGTGTGTGTGTGTGTGTGTGTGTGTGTGTGTGTGTGTGTGTGTGTGTGTAACAACATTGTCTGTTGCAGGTTGGCATAGGCGTTAGCTGATTTAAATTCTTATTGGTGTTTAATTTTACTTAAGAACCAAAGATGTATTTCCATCTGCTTCTGGGGTGAAGAGAAGACCTGTGATCACATTTCTTGCTTGGGGAGAAAAGATAATGTGTTAGACTTATATGTATGAATAGAAACAGGTAAATAGTCATATTTCCTCTGACTGTAATTTAAACAGTGTAAGCCAGGAGGGATGGGCTGTAATTGGAGCCAAAGTAAGTGAGGTGAAAATTACTAGGTGTTGGAGCATCTGCATCTTGTTTTAATTAGGTGACTATAATAGCAAGATCAAAAACTCTTCCTTGTCATTCAATCTGTTGGGCTTTCTACTCGAGAAGCCAAATGGATCATTTGTCCTCAGGAAAGAGTGACCCAAAAAAACAATACTCTCTAATTACCTGGCTAGAACAGCAGACAGATCTGGGCCCAGGGATAGGGCTCACCGTGTGTGTGTGTGTGTGTGTGTGTGTGTGTGTGTGTGTGTGTGTACGCCCATGGGGAAGGTGGGGACAGGGGCTACTGTGGCAAGGTAGCTCAGCAGGGAATGCATCATGTTGTTAAGTTTGTGGGCCCAGGTTCTAGTTAGAACAGGCTCCACTCTCTGTGGGTCACGGGTGTTTCTGGACAGTCATTCAAACTTCCGGAATACCTTTTTTTTCCCATCTGCAGGATATAGTTGGTAATGCCTTCCTGTCCGCTTCACAGGAGTGTGTAGCCAAACCAGGTGACTGTGTTACCAGTGCTTCCAAAACTCAAAATCTCACCGGGGGCCTCTTCTGCAACCCGGTGTACAAGATCCCAGTGTGCCCCTCTTCGCTGGTGAGGTGAACAGAATGGCACCCCAGTCTTCTGCATCACCAAATGGTAGGGCTTTGAGTCCTCAGCTTGCAGTGAATCTCTGGATGGGAGGTAAAATTTGAAAAACACACATCCAGTGCAAAAAAAAAAAAAAAAAAAAAAATCAAGCCACCTGATCTTAACAAAACAGGCAAAGGACTAGAATAGAGATTCCTCCACAGAATGGAGAGATGTCCGACACTCCTAATCTCAGAATAAAGAAAAATTGTCTCACATCTGTTAGGACAGCTATATGAAGAAAAAGAAAAGAAATATCAAGTCTTGTGAGGAAAGAGAAAAGCTTTTAAGCTGCCGCAAAGGACTCATCCCTGGGAAGGGAAGGCCATTGTGGAAGATAGCAGGCGGATATGGCTCAAACCGTAGAGTGAGTTGTTGCATATTCCAGAAGTCCCCGTATCTGAGCACACAGCCAAAGAAGATAACATCAGTTACATAAAGAAATATCTGCACCTGTTTACTGATTCATTTTTCACAATAGCTAAGCTATGGAAATGGCCTAGCAAATTCTATCCAAGAATAAAAGTGTGGCATACCTCCATGTGGTGGAGCACTATTCATCCATAAGAACAAGAACAAAACAAAATTCTATCTTTGTAACAACATGGATAAACCCAAAGCACATAATGTCAAAAGAAACAAATCAGACGCAGCATGGTAATGTGATCTGCCTTCTCTGTAGAATATTAGCCAAGTTGACCTCCAGAAGCAGAAGGCAGAGAATAGTGGCTGCTTGGAAGTGGAGTGTAAGGAAAATTGGTCCAAGGAGTATAAATGCTGAATTTTAAAGAGGAGGATCAGTGGTTAAAAGCACTTTCTTTTTTAAAAAAAATATTTTATATTTATTTATTTATTTGATAGAAAGAGGGAGAGAGAGAATGGGCACACCAGGGCTCCAGCCACTGCAAACTAACTACAGATGCATGTGCCCCCTTGTGCATCTGGCTTACGTGCATCCTGGGGAATCAAACCTGGGTCTTTTGGCTTTAACGACGAATGCCTAAACTGCTAAGCCATCCCTCCAGCCTCAAAGCACTTTCTTGCAAAACCTACAGCTCAGCTATGATTCCCCAGTACCAGATGCACAAAGTGGTACATGCATCTGGAGTTTCTTTGCAGCAGCAAGAGGCCCTGGCGCACCCATTTTCTCTCTATATATATTTCTCCTCCCCCCTCAATTAAATAAACAAATAGATAAATAAATAAGCAAGTACTAAAATGAACATGTTCCAGGAATCTAATACACAATATGGATGGTGTGGTGGTTTGAGTGTAAAGCATCCCCCCAGCCTCATGTGCTTGTGATTCAGCCTCATACCTAGCCCCGAGCTGGTGGAGCCATTGAGAGTTGGAGCCTGGCTGGAGGGGACGTATTTCCAGAAGGCGGCCTTTGAGACGTAGGAGTCTAGTTGCACTGCATGCTCAGAGCTCACGCTCACTACTTCCTCCCTGCTGCTGTGAAGACATGATGCCTCTCTCTGCTCCTGCCTTGCTTTCCCTGCCACGGTGAAGCGTCCCCTCAAGGCTGTGGGCTGGTAATAAGCCCTTTCCTCCCACGAGCTGCTTTCGACTGGGTGTTTTGACCCAGCAGTGAGAAGGTAGCTACTACAGATGGTGACAGCTACGTTGAGTACTTTGTGATAAGCACAGCTAGTTGAGTTACATATTGCAAATAATCATATTGCACACCTGGAATCTATTCAATCTTTCTCAATTAAAAATTGTATCTGTTGACAATTTTAATACATATACTTAGTATGTTGACTTAAATGTTTTAAATTAAAAATATTTGTTTTATTTTTCAGTAGGCTCCAGAGAAAACCCCCACTGCTCTTTAACTAAGAAGAGTGGTTGTACACATCAATGTATCTCTCTAATAACTAGGCTTATCCCACTTTTCAAACTGTTCTCACTTTTGGTTGGAGAATCTCTTCTGTCTTACAGATGGAGGAAAATACTGGGGAGAACAAGGATACATCAATATATCAAGAAGAGAGAACCGACTGTCTACCATCTGATGCTTTGGCCCAGAAGTCACTACAGAGGAATCAGAGACATGAATACTATCCTTACAGGTAGCCTGGAAATCAGTCCCGGGAAGATGGTGACAGACACTGTGGTCACTCAACCCACATCAAAATACAGATACAGAGTCTACAGAGTAAAAAAACACTAAATCAGATTCCTGCCAAGGCTTAGGGAACGTTGTGGAAGAGAGGGTAGAAAGATGTTAAGAGCCTCAGGGTAGGTGGGAACACCCCGAGGCACCGCTTTTTCCTCATCTCTGCAGAATCTGTCTGAGGCCTCTTCATTCCCATAATGAATACCAATAAAGCCAGGTGTGGTGGCGCATGCCTTTAATCCCAGCACTTGGGAGGCAGAGGTAGGAGGATCACTGTGAGTTTGAGGCCACCTGAGACTACATAGTGAATTCCAGGTCAGCCTGGGCTAGAGTGAGCCCCTACCTTGAAAAACCAAAAAATTAAAAAAAAAAAAATTTAAATATACCAATAATGCTACTAAAAAAAGAGCCTCTGCAGAATTGAGGTTGGGGAGGGGGGTGTCTAAAATATACAACCATTTCATTGAAAAATAGTAAGTCATAAAAATAAAAATAAATATTGGTGTCTCTATAAAGAGAAAATGAATACTGCAAGAATTCAGTCATCTATCCCATTTTGTACACGTAGCATCATAAAAATCTTGTTGCACCATGTAGATACTGTAACTAGCCAGAATTAATGGTACACCGGTACCTGGCTTAGGCTCCTATCCTTGGCACAAGTCCCCCAAGTTCCCCCAATTCCTCTGAGCCATGGCATGCTCTCTCTCCTCTCTCTCCCACAGTGCCCTCCACACAGAAGTTTCTGTTGGCTACCATAAAGCTTCTTTGCTGCCCCCATATGCAATAGGCATATTAAAGAACAGTAACTTTATTTTTTTCCACTTCTGTGAGTCCACAGTCTATACCAAATCTAGTACATTGTGGGTGCACAATTGTCATTTGCTAACTGGAGTTCTTATTACCACACAGGACACAATAAAGCATGAGTCTCCATGTGCCACAGCAACAAAGTTACTGCTAGTGGTTTCCATAGATTCCCTAGCACTTGCAGCCTAAGCTACACATTGACCAGTTTCCAGGCACTGGGCTAGGTGTTATCTAGATATTACGTCATTTAATCCTCACAAGAATCCTATGTGGTAGGTACCATTGCTTATTTCCATTTGACTTACAAGGCAAAGAGTAGAGAAAATCAAAGAACTTCCCCATATTTGCCAAGCTAGTAATTGATGGACCCAGAGTGCACATTGGGGGGGGGACCCCATAGCCACTGCTCTCAGTCACCTTGTCTAAATAGGTAAGATGAGATGGGGCCCCTTTGTTAACATGATCAAAAGTGGCTAGCCAGCTAGAAAGCCAAACGTTGCATGTTCTCTCTCATATGTGGATCCTAGCTACAAATGTGTAGACTTGTGTATGATCTGGAACCAATAATCAGTAGCAGAGACCCATAAGCTAGAAAAAGGCTATAAGAGAGGGAGGAGAGGGAAGGTCTTAAGAGGATGGTATTGTATATATGTAAGTAGAAGAACAGATTACAGGGAGGGGAAAGGCCTAAGCGAGGTCAGGGAAAGAGATTGTCTAAAAGAAAGTTGGGGGGAGGGTCAATCAAAATTCAAGATATTCTGAATAAGACATATGAAAATCTACTTTATTAAATAGTGGCACATCCAGAAACCATAGATTGTTACTAGAAAATTTTCAGTACCTGGGAAGGGATACCTCCCAGTGAATCATTGGCCAGGGAGGTCCTTGTTGCCTCCAAAACATTACAGGCTATTGCCAACGCCCTTGGTTCCCCATGAGAAAGAGATGGTAAAACCCTATTGCTGAAGACTTTACATGCCTGAGCGACAAAGTCACTGAGAAATCAAGGTGGTGCTGAGCAGAAAACCTTCTCCCGGTATCCCAGCAAACTGAAAGCTGAAAAAAGCTGCACTGTATGCAGCCCTATGGGAGACAGAAGTCATCAGTGGTGAAAACAGTTGACACTGGAAACCACACAGGCCAAATGTCTAAACAGTGCAATAGTGGCATGTCTGCTCTGGGGGAAATCAACTGCTCTCTAATTGGACTGAAGGCCAACTCTATGGGAGGGAATATGTGCCTGGTACTGAAAACCTAATTAAAAGCCTATGGCAGGAGAGGTCATGAGCCTTAGGGGTATAAAGCCTGCTCTTGTCTGGATAAATGCATATATTACTCTCACCAAATTTCCCTGAAATCCCTACACTTATTGTTCATATTCATATATTAGTGCTACTCTCACTTCTGGTTACAGAGCTTCTCTTTTCAGATGGTGATGATCAGTGGGATGACCCAAAAGGCAACATAGTGCTGAGAAGAAGGGATGGAGGAGTGTCCAGCACTGAAACATCTCACACCCTCCAAGGCTCAGGGTCCATTGCAGAAGAGGTGGCGAAAAGAATGTAAGAGCCAAAGGAAGGGTACCACTCCTTACATACAACTGTCCAGACAGAATTTGGCCTCGATATCCAAGACCTTGCAGTGCCTAGCAATACCCACACAAGACCCTCATAATAAGAGAAAAAGATGATAACATCAAATTAAAAGAGAGACTAATGGACAGAGAGAGGGGATATGATGGAGAGTAGAGCTATGAAGGAGAAAGTGGGGGAGGGGAGGGAAGGGGAAAGGAGAGAGGGGAAGAAAATACCATGGTTTGTTGTCTTTAAGTATAGAAGTTGTCTTTTTTTTTTTTTATAGTGACTAAGCTGGGCATGGTGGTGCATGCATTTAATCCCAGCGCTCAGGAGGCAGAGGTAGGAGGATTGCTGTGAGTTCAAGGCCACCCTGAGACTCCATAGTGAATTTCAGGTCAGCCTGGGCTACAATGAGACCCTACCTCGAAAAAAAAAAAAAGTGACTAGCCAGTGCTAGAGAGATGGCTTAGCAGTTAAGGTGCTTGCCTGCCAAGCCTAAAGACCCAGGTTCAATTCTCCAGGTCCCACGTAAGCCAGATGCACAAGGTGGCACATGTGTCTGGAGTTTGTTTGTGGTGTCTACAGGCCCTGGTGTACCCATTCTCTCCTTCTCTCTGTCTCATTTAAACATAAATAACATAAATAAAGAGATATGTTAAAAAGTGACTAGCAGAAACCAAAGATAGCTTACACTGTAGGGAATCTAAGTGATTAATGGCATGGGACAGGAGTCAGACGACTTCCTTAGTATCATTCTTCTAATACTATGTGGTAAAGGCATGCAGCCAAACCCACCGCTAGTCCATGTGTGCACCCCCACGTCAGTCCCATCCAGATGCTCGTCCTAGTTTCCAAAGAGCCTTAGCATATGAGATAAAGTGAGTAGCTGAGATTTCAAGCACTTCAAACAAAACAAAACAAATGTCCAATGCCTCGTATGTGACTCTACTACATCCCGCTCCTGTGCGCAACCAAACACAAAGTCGCAGAGCCACAACAGCCATTCAACATGCGGAGACAATAAACTGTCAATCAGGCACCATCCAAGACAGCAGAGTGGGCATCCTGGAGAGTTTGACAAGAGTGGCAGATAGACACACAGCCTGTCATCTCTGGGGACAAAATACAGTCATGTAGATCAGTGCAGAGAGAAGAAAGGCAGGAAGGGAGAGGAGGAAGAGAAGGAGATAGAGGGGAGATGAGGAAGAGAGATTGATTCTTTTTTTTCTTCATTAATGCTCCACTGTGTAAGTGATGATAACAATTTCCTAAAACCATTTCAGGAGATCATTTTAAAATCAACTTGGGTATACGGAAGGGGAAAAAGAACTGAAAGGGGAAAGACAAGATTTGATTTCACGTTTGCCTCAGCAACAATGGCATCATCTTATCCATTCCCAGCAAATGGCATCTGAAGCAGCCAACCTCGAGTCAAGGTGTGCCTTCACTGCTGCAAACTGCAGGTTAAGCTTTTTTTTTTTTTTTCTTCAACGCTGTTCAAATTGCCTGTGAAGCAACCTTTTATGAGATATGAAGGTTCAAACCATTTTGCAAAGAGCAGAAGACAAAGAAGACATTTTCACACTGAACCGGTTTCCTAGGAAACCCTGAAAAATATAATACGATAGCTCTTAGAGGTAGTTCAAGGACCAGGGCTTAACTTATTTAATTTGGGGAGCAAGGTGTTTAATATCTGCCCCTTCCTCTCCCAGCAGTGACACCCTATGTGAACTGAGCAAACTCTCTGCTACCCAACAGTCTGAGCATCCTCTTGTTAACTGACTGGCTGATCTCCACAAAGGGAACAAGTTTGAGCCAGGTTGAGCCTTCATTACTCTCTAAAGCAATTTGAAGTGAAAAATTAAGGAAATGGAACTGAAGCCTTTTGCTGTAACATTAAAAAAAAAAAAAATCCCCAAATCCCAACTAAAAAATTCAAGAAAATAGTCAAACCACTCTTTGTAAAAATCACATCTAAATTAATCTGTCTCAAGGTCTTCAAATACCATTTATTTTAGTGCTATTTTCTTTTTTATTTCTGTTGTTCATCTGTGTCTGTGATGCGACGGCACATACAGGCTGACAGAGTTGTGCTTGAATTAGCAGGCTTACACCCTTCCCAAGTTCACATGCAAGATCGTGAGGGGGTAAAGGTGGCAGGGACGCTCAGCATGAGGGCGGGGAGAAGCGGAGGGTCGGGACTCTTTCCAGGAGCAGCCGAGCGAGGGGTTTCCCATGACACCTCGACTGGTCCTGATTTCCACCATCATGACTGATATCAAAAGGTATCAACAGAGGAAAAGGAAAGGAACATCTGGGCTGTGTGGGGAGTTAAATTTGATTTTGAAATGAATTAGGCATCCAAGGTTTGAGTTCTGTCTATTCAGAAATTGGGGATGCAAAGGAAGATGATGCTTCAGAGAAGGTGGAGGGGGCTGGAGGGAATGGCTCAGTTAGGAAAGTTCTGCCAAGCAAGCGTGAGGACTGTAGCTCGGATCTCCAGCTCCCACGTACCGTCAGGGGGTGATGGTGCACATGCGCAATCCCCGCACCGGGGCGTAGGGACAGCAGAGTCCCCAGGGTTTGAAGGCCAGCTTATGAAGCCCAGTGGTGAGCGAGAGGGTCAGTGCAAGACCCTGCCTAGAAAATAGTAAAGTGCAGAGTAGTGCAGGAATACACCCAATATTGGCCTCTGGCTTTGCACATATCCATGCACGTACACACATAACACACACACACACATACACACACGCGTGCACATGAAGATATATACACAGCATACATTCATGTGAAAAGAAAGAGAAGGGAAGGGAAAGGAAGAGGAGAAGAGAAGAGATGAGCTGGGCATAGTGGCGCACGCCTTTAATCCTATACTTAGAAAGCAGAGGTAGGAGGATCACCATGAGTTTAAGGCCACCCTAAGACCATATAGTGAATTCCATGTCAACCGGGGCTAGAGTGAGACCCTACCTAAAAAAAAAAAAAAAAAAAAAAGGAAGAAAGAAAGAAAGAAAAGTGGCTGGGCATGGTAGTGCACAGCTTTAATCCCAGCCCTAAGAAGGTATAGGTAGGAGGACTGCTATGAGTTTGAGGCCAGTCTGGAACTATAAAATGAGATCCAGGTCAGCCTGAGCTTGAGTGAGACCCTATCTTGAAAAAAAAAAACAACTAATAAAAAAAGGACAAGAAAGAAAAACTGGGGACTTTTGGAGAGTACATAAAGGTGCAGGAAGCTACAGCCTAGCACCCTTTGGGGAGTGGGTGAGGGTGAAGGAGTCTACAACCTCACTGTAGCCCATGCTCTGTGCGCTTCCCCTCACCCTGCCTGGCACTCAGAGAACACGGTGGATGGCGATGAGTGTCCAGCTCTTAACCTTCCGCTCTTCACTGAGCCTGGGTAAAGAAGACCCTGGGAGGAGACCGCTTCCAGCTGGAAACAACACCACTGTTTCATATTTGGGGCATTTGAGGAGGAGAATTGTCGTGAGAGCCTTTAGGGTCACCAAGGAGCATTTAAAAACCAGCTTAGATGTTTCCGTGGAGGTGCTGGGGCTGGAGAAGAGGCAGAAGCCAAGACTGTGATGCATTTCCCAAAGACAGGAACTGAGAAAGGCCAAACCAACAAAAGCATGCTGACTTGTGTAACTGTTCCTCTTGAGGCCTCACCAGGCCCAGTCTCATGCTAAAGGAAGCATTAGCCATGAAGAGAGCCCAACTCCCTATCCCACACGGTTTTGGTGCAGGGTGAATAGGTTTGCAATGAGCATGAAAGATTCACCCAGAAGTAGGAAATCCAATTTCAGAAGCAGCCTGTGGGGAATGTGAAGAAACGAGGCTCTCCTCCCCCTCACCTCAACATGGAGAGGAGGCAGGGGTGATAGCTCAGTGACAGAGCATTTGCTCAGCATGCATGGGGCTTTGGGTTCCATCCCCAGCATCCCCCCCCACCCAAAAAAGAGAAACAGACCAGCAGGAAGGCAATCATGAACAGTGGCAGCACATAAAAGCCTGTAGGAATGGCAGACATTTGGATGCCAACCTCTTTCTTCCTCCCTCTCCTCTCCACCTCCTTATTTTATTTTTGATAACACCATCCTATCTTGATTTGGAACATTAATGTCCCCTTTGGGACCCACCACCAAGTGCGGTCTTGGCTTTCTGTGTCAGTTACGTTCCTATTGCTGGGACAAACACCTGACCAGAAGCAGCAGATGGGCGGAGAGGGTTTATTTCAGCATACAGTTTTGAGTTTTTTCGCAGTGGAGAAAACATAGCATAAGCAGGAACCTGGCCTACATGTTGTCACACATCTGGATGAGAGTAGTCTAAGGAGCAGGCTTGGAGCTGGGCTAAAGAGCCTTCAGTTCTGCCCACTGTGGCACACTCCTCCAGCAAGGCTCCACCCTCCAAAGGCTCTACTGGTTGGAGATTGGGTATAAGACCTTCATCACAAACACATGAGGCCACTGGGGACATTTCACATTCAACATCACACCTTCCCTTCACCAAGATGTGGGCAGGGGACCCAAGCCAAAGGATCAGTCTTTTTCTATGAAACTTTAGAAGAAACTTGTAGTTGGCCCTTATGCCCAAACACATCAACTCTCACTGGGTATGCTCTAGAAAGGCCAGGCCCAAGCTGCGCAGTGGGGAGCTACTCTGGAGACGGAGGTGGCACACTTCTCAGAACCCCTAAGAACCAGGATAAGTGCAAGAAAGGGACCTAGTCAGCCGCACACTTCTGGATGGACCTACAAACCAGACACAGTGAATGGAAGGAAGGGATTTATTTCAGGCTTACAGATCCAGGGGAAGTTCCATACTGGCCGAAGAAGCTGGCCCCCACTACCAAATCCACACTGACAAAGACCGGGAACAGCACCACAAGCAAGCACATTCTGGGGATTCCGGGCCAAGCTGAAGCATGCTGCATGCCTTCCTGCCGTAACTCAGATCCACCCCCAGTAACACATTACAACTGGACCCCAGGATTTGGCCACAGTGACAGCTCTTTCAGCCTGTCAGCTGAAGATCTAGGTTAGAAGCTTTAAGAAAACATTTGTGTCTTGGGGTGGGGGTGGGGTACATAAATTCAAACTACCACAGTATGCCAGAAAAATGTAGCCAGAAATGGAAGGCATGGTATGCCTCCTCTACCTCCACAGGTACGTGACAGTCAGCAGCCTTGTCTAGCTGAGCCCTCTGGGAAGACTGCCTGGAAGGCATAGCGGTTAGCGGCAGTTGCTTCTAGTGATGACTCTTGAGGACTTGTTACTGGCCTTCTGCAGGAAAAAGGGCACAACTTGGGTACCAAGCTCACCTCACTTATATTCAAACTTTATTCGGTTATAAATAATAGGATCCACTCAGGGCAATTTCATGGAGCTGTCAGGATGGGGGGAGATGTCAAGGACCCCAGTGTAAGAGTTCACTGGGTTCCTGTGGGACTGTAACCCACAGTCAAGAAGCAAGCAGGGCAGGATGGGTCTTCCTGGGACCCTTGGGACCTACTCTCATGTCTTGGTTCAGCTCCAGAGACTGCTACTGTCTGGCTCTCTGCATGCAGATCCTCATTTAAAAAAATAAAATAGGAGATATTCTTCTCCCCAGAGAAAGCTAGAGGAGATAATTTAGGTAAAGCGTTCCACTCATACTGCCTCTGGGTGAGCCATGCTTCCGCCTGGCCCTGCCAGGGTGGCCGCTGGACCACGGTGCTTTCCTGTGACGTAGGTCCTGGGGCTCTTAGCAGGCAGACATCGCTAGATGTTCATGAGCTTTCCTGAAGGTTCTGGTTGTACCCACAAACTCACAGAGCTTGCTGTGCCATCCAGACCTGGTGTTTAGCACCGTTAGGTTGACTGACAGTGCTATAAGCACTCACTAGAACCTGAGTGTGTTTAAACAAACATGCCATTTTCCAGAGCTCATGCAACTCGAGAGGGCCTCCGTGTATTTTTTGTGCTTTAATAGAAAAATTAAAATATCTTCTCAGAGTATCAAGAATACCAGCAGGGGAGGAGGCAGAATCGCAATGTACTGATTTGTACTCATAGAGGAGGGGCTGGGGGGTGTGGGGGTGCAGTGGTCAGGGACAGGAGCTTTAATAACATGGGTAAGCTAAGCCTCCCTCTCATTGCTTTGCTGTTAGGCTGACAAAAAATTGGGCATCAGTAAGCTCTTCTCTTAATGTTCATACTCTTATATTAATGCTGCTCTCACTTTTGGTGAAGAATCTTCTCTTTTCAGATGGCAGTGACCTTGGGATGATTCAGAAGGCACCATGGTGCTGGAAAGAAGTGACAGGAGTGCTCAGCACTGCAATATATCGATCACACCTTCCAAGGCTCAGGGTCTATTGTGGAAGACGTGGCAGAAAGAATGTTAAGAGCCAAAGGAAGGGTAGGACTCCTTACAACGTGCTCCTCCCCGACAACACAAAATGGCCTGGATATCCATGACCTCACAGTGCCTGACACTGCCTACACAAGACCATCATAAGAGGAGGAAAAGATGATGACATCAAAATAAAAGAGAGACTGATTGAGAGGGGGAGGGGATATGATGGAGAATGGAGTTTCAAAGGGGAAAGTGGGGGCAGGGAGGGTATGACCATGGAACATTTTTTTATAATCATGGAAGTTGTTAATAAAAGAAATTTTGAAAAGAAAAATAAATAAATAAATTGGGTGTTATTCTAGTGGCCACAACAAACAAGTGTTATTTCCCAAAATGTCTGCTGGAACATCTGAAATCAGTCCATTTTAGTCAGCAAACGTCCTTGCAGAGCGTGCTTTTCATTCTAGGGGTTGAGGAAAATGAACAAGGCACACGATGAACGTGACGACGCAGTGCGTCGGACACCCTGAGGTGTCGTGTGTGACCCATTGCGAAACCAGAAGAGGACTTTTCTGCAGACTGTGGGGACACGGGGGCTTTGAGAGGGCTTCTTGGAAGAGGAGCTGTGTCTTAGGAGCTGCATAGAAGTGAGCTCCAAGAGTGGAATGGTGTGAGACAGTGTTTGGGCTTCAGAAGGGTTGGCTTAGAAATATCCCATAAGAAAGAAAGAACATATATAAATAGAGGCCCAGGCCTAAGATAGATCTATTTCTTCAGATTTAAGGCCTCTGAAATAAGCACATGCTGTGCAATCAATATCTACTGTGTTATTTTTCTGTGGGAGCCCCTTCATGCCAGCTCACACACACCCACATATACAATTTGATCATATGACAAATACCTTACTTTATTTATCCTTTGCACGACTTTTTCAAGTATAAGATCTCTCTATATTCTCACTAACTATATATTGTGAATCACACTACTTTGTGTTATCCAAATAGCCAAGATAATAATAATATCATAATCCGTAATTATCATAAATAAATAGCATCAGGTAGTGACTTGTTCCCATGGCAATGAAGTTATAATACATAGACTTGAATATATACCTTTAATAACTGACACTGTACTTTTTATTGGGTTGCTAGGAGCTTCTTATTATATTTATTTCTAGAATTTGATCAAGATACTCCTATAATTCACGTCACTAACTAATGAGGTGACCCCTTTCCTTATGACCCTTGCAAAGGGCTCTACCTCTCTAAGCATAGTTAATCTTATGAATAAAAGGTCTCATTTGCCGGGCGTGGTGGCGCACACCTTTAATCCCAGCACTCGGGAGGCAGAGGTAGGAGGATCACTGTGAGTTCGAGGTCACCCTGAGACTACATAGTGAATTCCAGGTCAGCCTGAGCTAGAGTGAGACCCTACCTCAGGAAAAAACAAACAAACAAACAACAAAAAAAGTTCTCATCGTTTTAGTTTCCACGTCCTTTTAAAAAAAATGTTTCTAGGGCTGGAGAGATGGCTTAGTGGTTAAGGCAATGCCTGTGAAGCCTAAGGACCCAGGTTCGATTCTCCAGGTCCCACGTAAGCCAGTGGCACACGCATCTGCAGTTCGTTTGCAATGGCTAGAGCCCTGGTATGCCCATTCTCCCTCTCTCCTCCTCTCTGTGTCTCTACTAAGTAAGTAAAAATGAAAATAAAAGCTTTAAAAATAAAAATGTTTCTATTTGCCAGGTGTGGTGGTGCGTGCCTTTAATCCCAACACTTGGGAGGCAGAGGTGGGAGGATCGCCGTGAGTTCGAGGCCACCTTGAGACTACAGAGTGATTTCCAGGTCAGCCTGAGCCAGAGTGAGACCCTGCCTGGAAAACAAAAACAACAACAAAAAAGTTTTTATTTATTTATTTGCAGGTGTTGGGGGAGGAGAGAGAGAAAGAACGGGCATGGGCACGCCAAGGCTCCCCCCGGCTGCACCCTGTGCTTCCAGCTCTACACAGGAGCTGTGGTATGGAACCCAGGCCACCAGGTTTTACAAGAAACCTCCTTTAATCACTGAGCCACTTCTCCAGCCCCAGTTCCCATGTTCTTAATGAAGCAAGGCAAATTTTTCACTCACTTAGGGAAACAAAACAAGAAACTTTCCTCATTTTTCATTGATCTTTCTCAACTCACTTTTGTATATGTATAAGACAAGTCTTTGATCGTCCTGTCTTCCAAGTAGATATGAGTCGTTATAATCCTGTTTATTAAATGAGGCTGTCTTGTAACATTAGCGTGGTGACATTGACCGCTGCCAACTCATCTGAGCTGCAACTCCATTATCCAAAATTCTCTTTCCCAGGTTAGACATGGTTCAAGAAAAGTCTGGAAGGTGGTCATGACACAGTCATCACGCTCTGTAGAGCACAAGGTGCATGGTTTCCCCTGAGTTTATCCTTTCTCTCCCAGCTCCGTGTGCAGCTTCCCTTGCTGACAGCAGGTCAGAGTGACTTGTGACAGATCAGCCACAGCATCCTCTGCGAACGGTCACTGCTGAATGGAGGCGAAGTCCCGTCATAAATCCTATGTACCAGGGTTTACGGACACGAGGGGTGGCTAACTCTGTGGGAGGGCTGCTCTGCGCATTGCTGGACCCTTAGCAACAGACTGATCCCCACACTTTAAAATTAACTGAGGGGTTGGAGAGATGGCTTAGTGGTTAAGCACTTGCCTATGAAGCCTAAGGACCCCGGTTCGAGGCTCGATTCCCCAGGACCCACGCTAGCCAGATGCACAAGGGGGCGCACGTGTCTGGAGTTCATTTGCAGTGGCTGGAGACGCTGGTGTGCCCATTCTCTCTCTCTGTCTCTCTCTCTCTCTCTCTCTCTCTCTCTCTCTCTCTGCCTCTTTCTCTTTGTCTTTCTGTCTGTCCCACTCAAATAAATAAAAATGACCAAAAAAATAAATTTTTTTGGTCATTTTTATTTATTTATTTGAGAGCAACAGACAGAGAGAGAAAGAGGCAGAGAGAGAGAGAAGAGAGAGAGAGAGAATGGGTGTGCCAGGGCCTCCAGCCAGTGCAAACGAACTTCAGATGTACACACCCCCTTGTGCATCTGGCTAACGTGGGTCCTGGGGAATTGAGCCTCAAACCGGGGTCTTTAGGGTTCTCAGGCAAGTGCTTAACCACTAAGCCATCTCTCTAGCCCACAAATTTTTTTTTAATTAATTCAGTAACACCTGCCTTTTAGTTGTGGCAAGAAAAAAAAAAAAAAGGAGAAAATGTCCTGACACATTTACAAGTGACTCATGAGGACAGAATCAGCCCCATTGGCAACAGCTGCTCTCCATCATTGATGGTGATTTTAGACCTGTGATTGAATCCTAGGGGACAGAACCAGTTTTATAGTATGTTGCCTATGTTTCCTCAGATTCCTTCTCCTTATTCTACCCATTGGTGAATTTGTGGTTGTTTTAAAGCAGGTAAAGCAAAACTACCATGTTCTTCTCTTTGAACATTTCCTTGGATAACAGTGTCACTCAGAAGCCATCCAATAATGAATAGGTTTTTATTCATTTTTTAAAAATATTTTATTTTGGGGCTGGAGAGATGGCGTAGCAGTTAAGCGCTTGCCTGTGAAGCCTAAGGACCCCGGTTCGAGGCTCAGTTCCCCAGGTCCCACGTTAGCCAGATGCACAAGGGGGCGCACGTGTCTGGAGTTCCTTTGCAGAGGCTGGAAGCCCTGGCGCGCCCATTCTCTCTCTCTCCCTCTATCTGTCTTTCTCTCTGTGTCTGTCGCTCTCAAATAAATAAATAAAATTAAAAAAAAATATTTTATTTTTACTTATTTATTTGAGAGAGAGAAATAAACAGGCAGAGAGAGGGAGAGAGAGAGAGAATGAGTGTCAGGGTCTCCAGTGACTGTAAATGAACTCCAAATGCATGTGCCTCCTTGTGCATCTGGCTTATGTGGCTCCTGGGGAATTGAACCTGGGTTCTGTGGCTCTGCAGGCAAATGACTTAACCACTAAGCTATCTCTCTTGCCCATGAATAAGTTTTTAAAGCTGGTGTCCCTGGCCCCCTTGAATTGTATAGAAACATCACATATCCGGGGATGGTATTTGTGTGGTTATTCTGAATCTTAACATCATTCTAATTATCCTACTGTTTCAGAGACTCAAAGCACCCAGCAGGTGTTCGGTTATGGATTTAAAAGACCACTGAGACAGCCACTTTCTTTTTGGGCCCCAGAGTTTTATTACTGCCAGCAAGGGAGTGGTGGAGATCTGAGTAGAAAGAAGGGAGGGTGCTATCAAAGGATTGAAGAGTCTTCTGTAAAGACCTCTGTCTTACATTGCATCTGGAGCCTTATCTTCCTGGGCTTTGATCTATTGTTTTGAGTCAGCAGGTGCTGGCTGGGAAGGAAGAGCTGTTTTTCCTCACAGATCAGGTACTAAAGGGCCTAGAAATTAATAGGTGTTGATTCTAAGATCTAGTCTGAGCTGACTGTCAAAACTCAACTCTGAGAAGCCTCAGTTTCCATCACCAGCAATGTTAACTCCCTGGAGGCACTAAAGGGAGTAGAAGAAGGCGCTTCTGAAATCTTCACAGCAGACATGGGGGAGGGGGAGATAGGTCCACAGCAAAGGCGAACTTGCTGCATACCTAGAACTATATTCTTGACATTTGTAGGATACCTTCAAGAGGGATATAGACAAATATTCTTTTCCCAGGTGCCAAAAGGGCTGTTATAAAGAGAAATAGAGACTGCATCAATTCCTAAGTGTGACCCAAAATCCAGGGTGTGTATCTGAAGGGCCAGAAACACACACTGCCTACAAGAAGAGCTTTCTTGATACAGCAAGCAGTGAAACATCATCAGAGTGCTACATCGTATGTTCATCTCTCATTCATTATTTATACCCCATCTGCTGCCAAAAGGATGAGATGTATAGCTTTGTATGGAAAGTACAAATATGAAAAATCCATATCATCTCTAAGGGTACTCTGAGAATGCCAGAGCCAAGGGAAGAGAAAGATATGCAAGGGGGGTGTCTGTAGAAGAATTATTCAGGCTTACTTCTGAGCTTCCTGACATGGGTAGAGACACGATGGTAAGCATTTGTCTTTAGCAACAGAAAGTAGATCATCAGGAGAAGCATAAAAGAACCTACAAGGTTCTCTGCCATTTTTGGTCAGCAGAGATCCAGACAAAGAGAGGAGATTTAAGTTCTTCTCCAAACATCCAACTCCTACAGAAACCAGTGCCTATTAAAACACTTATCAATCTTTTAGTGCCCAAGGGAAAGTTACCTGTGGTGGTTTAAATATAAAATGTCCCCTATAGAGATCCCCTGTCCCTCCCCCACCCCAGTTCCCAGTTCCTGGTCCCAGTTCACCTGCTGCCCGTTTGAGGCGGCCTGGATCGTACCAGCTTGTTGCAGAAGCAGGCCCGTTGCTCTGCCTTCCTGATTGAATGGCTCCTGGATCCCAAACCCCAGGATCCCTTGCTCTGGAAGTTGCCCATGTAGGGTGGGTTGTCCAGAACTCCCCATTCATTTCCCAGTACCCTGCTCCCTGTACCCCTGTTGTTGCCTTGGGGCTGCCTGGGCCCTGCATGGTATAACCTCATTATACACCAATCTGGTTCACATTTATAACAGAATACTCACTGAAGATCCTACAAGAACAAATAGTTTCTCCCCACTCAATAGAATAAAACATTTCCCCAAGATGGGTAGACTACAATGCAAAAAAAAAAAAAAAAAAAGAAAGTCAGAAAATAGAGAATTCTACCAAGGATGCCTAGTCCCACAATGGAAGCCACCTATGAAGTCATAGAAAAATCAACAGAAATTAAATCCCAAAATGAAAACACAATAAGCAATGAGACCTTGATCAAAAGAATTGCTGGACTGGAAGCAAGACATGAAAAAAACAATCACATATATGAAATTGAGCAGAATCATCTTTTAGCACACTCATGCCAAATGTCCATATTATTTCTCCCCAGGTATTAGAGTCTTTGGGAGATGGAGCCTTGCTGGAGGAGGTGTGTCTCTGTGGGCGGACCTTGAGTGTTCAGAGTCAGCCGGCTCACTCAAGCTGCTTCCTTCCAGCTTACTATGAAGGTGTGAGATGGTTACCATGCTTCTTCACCATGATGAATCTTTCCCTCAAGACTATAAGCCTGAAATAATAAACCCTTTTTTGTCCCCGCATAAGCTGCTTCTGGTCAGATGTTTTGTCCCAGCAACAAAGCGGTAACTGCTACATGACCCTTCCAGAATTGTCTGTTTTACTCATCAGCTGTATTAACCAGAGTTGGTGCTGAGGGATTAAAGTGAGAGTGATGATGTAGTGCCCTCTTTCATGGAGCTCACAGTCAAATGAGAAATGAAGATATGAGGGAAGGGAGGGACACTGGGCACTAAAATACAGACAGATGCCTGGAACTTTACTTGGCAAAGATGCCAGTGCACAGGAGACCAGAATGGAGGAAGAGGACTACTCCTGGCCAAAGACTCTTTGTAAAAAGAAGGCACAGGGCTGGAGAGATGGCTTAGCGGTTAAGCGCTTGCCTGTGAAGCCTAAGGACCCTGGTTCGAGGCCTGGTTCTCCAGGTCCCAGGTTAGCCAGATGCACAAGGGGGCGCACGCATCTGGAGTTCGTTTGCAGTGGCTGGAAGCCCTGGCGCACCCATTCTCTCTCTCCCTCTATCTGTCTTTCTCTCTGTGTCTGTCACTCTCAAATAAATAAATAAATAAAATAAAATAAAAAAAAGAAGGCACAGACCGTTTAGGGGGAAGTAGCAAGTGACGCTTGGGTTGCAATGTACATGGCCATCGTGGAAGAAGAAGTGAACTAAAACCTGGGAGCGGTTACGCAGTGAAGGGCCTGCTATGCAAGGCTAAAGAGCCTGTGCTTTGGTGTGTGGGGCAGCATCAAAAATTTTGAAGCAAGGAGGGATGAGCTATGATCCTGGATTTGGGTATTGGCCTAAGATCCTAAATCTATACCCAGACAAGTTTTATGTAGCGGCTTGAGTTCATCAACAAGTCCTCATAGCAACCGAGAGCTGCAACAAAGGCATTCCACGTGAACTCAGCATTCTGAAAAGCAGAACTGCAAGTCCTTCCCCATCTTTATACAGATAATGAGGGCCTCTGCCCGGCGCTCCCCCTTAAACAGAGCCAGAAAGAGAAGTAAAGTCCGCAGCAGAGGGCTGCTTCCAAGAATAAATCTAGGAGTGTTGGGAGGAGGGAAAACAAAAGAGAAAGAAAAGACACATTGTGGATCATCTAAAAATACATTCTGTGGTGAAAGACACACAGGTACCTTTTGCTTCTCGATGTAGTTAAAAGAACAAAACATGGCCTGCCCCCATTCGTTCCAAAGTGGATTTCTGGGGGAACAAAAAGCCAAAGGCAGCACAGTTGAATGAGGGGCAGGAGCTCAGAATATGTTGGGAACCGATGACTGTGGATCCAAGCAAAACCCAATAGATTAAGAGGGAGATATGTGCAAGAACTATAGTTATTCCAGAGGTGGGGAAAGGTGATCAAAAGCAAGCAAGGACCAGAAGTGACACCTCTGCTCTGCAGCTCAGGTGGGTTTTGCTCAGTCTGCAATATCACCCGATATTCCTCTCCTCACTGGCCAGCCTTCACTGGTCCTTCATTGGCCTGCTGCCAAGCAAGCTTACTTACTGTGTGTGGCCAAAACCTATGAATACAATAGAGAGAGAAAGAAACCTTGCTGTAGTTTGAACACAGCAGTGATTGATGATGTCAAAGACCCTGAAGTAGGCGTGGGCTACAGTCCAGCCACAAAACTTCTATTTTATGACTGTTGAGGCCTGGCCTTATAGGTCTTGAGCGTCCTGTGTGACCTACTGCTTGGTGTACGAAGTCCTTCCATGGAGCTATGTGATGTCACAAGTTTGTTCGCCGTTGTAAAAGCCAGAGCGATTTATTTTCCCTCTGTTCTTTCTGTGAACTAACTGATCTTTCATAGTCTCTCATGGCTTTTATGACTTCTCTTCAAACAAGTCTCAGTCCAGGATCACCTGCGACCACGTATCCCCTCCGATCTCCCAGAATGCCTGCCAGAGCTATTCCCTTAGTAAAGAGAATGTTGGGTGGGCATGGCGTGTACCTATAATCCCACCTCTTTGGAGGCTGAGGCAGGAGGATTGGGCATTCATTTGTGTTAAGATGTATAGCCAGTTACCGTCTCAAAAAAAAAAAAACAACAAAGGAAAAAAGAGATGAGGAAAGAAACAAAGAGAGGTGGAGGGAGGGAGGAGAAAGAAAAGAAAAGAAAGAAGAATGGAAGGGAAGGAAAGAAGAGAAAGGGAAAGGAAAGGGAAATGAAGCACAGGATAGGACAGGCCAGGCCAGGCCAGGATAAGAGAGGGGAGGAGAGCAAAAGACCAGAGAGGGAGTAGAACAGGGAAGGGGAGGAGAGGGGAAGGGAAGGGGGAGAGAAAGACCAGATCACCCTCCTCTTGTAGCTTGTCTGCTTTCTGTCTGACCCCTTTTGGCCTGAGCTGCCTGGATACATAGATCTTCACATCTGGCCTCGTTCCCTCATTTCCCTGCTCGAGGCTGGTACAGGCGTCAGCAAAGTGTTCCCTTTACATTCTCCCTCGCATTAGTGAGCAGGGCAAAACCGCCAATCACCTTTAAACTAAAAGAATGGCAAACTGAGGATGTTCTGAGAGGAGGAAACACTGGGAAAGAATATCAGGCAAAAGCGTATTCGGGGAGACATGAGTGCACTCCCGGGGAAATAGGAAAATCCTCTCAAGCACGTCCGCACATTGCAGGGTCTCCCTATGGCCCTGCCAATAGGCTCCGCTGGGGGCCCATCAAAGGGCGGAGTGTTACACGGAACATGCAGCAAGAACGCCGTGCGAGCATCTCACCCAGCCTGTATTCAGATGTGATGCCCACAGAGGACTCTGCCCGCACCCACCCCAGGGCTCTCCCCGGCTGTAACACTGCACGGCAATGCTGCCCAGGGCGATGGCGAGGTGCCCGCCCTGGCTGCACAGTGGAGATCACCCTGGAAGACCCAGGAGGCAAGTGTCCCCCCCTCCCCCAGAGAAAAGCTCTGACTCCTGGCTCTTCCTCTCCTCCTTAGGGAAGGAGAACCTAAAAGACCCGTCAGAAACAGACAGCCCTCACCTCAGGACACAAGGCTGCAGTCTCTTCCTACCCAAGCAGACATGTCTGTGTGTAGTTTCGTCTTGTTATTTTAGATGTTTGCCATAAAGCAGGGCTTTCAAGCTGCGTAAACATTGCACCCCCACAAGACTTCGCTCTATCCCCAGATGCACGGCAGGCAGGAAACAGAAGAAAAACTAAGGAATGCAGAGGTGGAAGTTTTCTGCATAAAAATTAAAAGCTGAACATCATTTTCACTTTTGCAGTGGAAGACGTTCAAAATCTGGATGTGTCCAGACACTTCTTTCTGCCCCCCAAGAGGATCTCCCTCGCTACCTAGTGTGGGGATAAAACAAGCATGAATGTGCCAGTGGTGCCTCTGGGCCCTCGGGCCTGTGGAATAACCGGGGCTCCTCCTGGCAACCTCAGGGAGGAGCTGGGCGCCGCCAGCGGTCAGGAAACAGGTGCTTCCTTTGCGGAAGAACGCCCCACTGTCCTCCTCGGGGGGAGCTTGCTCTGAACTCAGCAAGACTTTCTGTTGGAGGGACAAGAAGGCATCCTCAGGTGGATCGGGGTTTATTTAGCTAGCCTCTCTCCTTGCCTAGTACAAGGGTAGAGGTGGAGAACAAAGGCTCAGAGCGCAAGTCTCCAGGGATATCACAACTGCCCAGAGCTTTGTTCTTGCCCAAAGCAGGTGCAGGGGTGTGTGTGTGTGTGTGTGTGTGTGGTGTTGTGTCGACGAGACTACACAAATACAGAAGGCTCACCCTTGCATTCCGTGCTGTGAACCCCAGCTTCTTAAACTGTGGGTCCTGGCACCATCTGGGATTGCAAAACTGAAGGCAAGGGTTTACAGGAATGTTGGCAACAGTAGAAGATGTACGAATGTGCAATGAGTAAAAAGTCCATTGAAAATCAAGTGTGCAGCGCATCTGAGGTGTTCTGGGCAGCAGCGCCAGTGTGGCTTGGCGTGACTCTGCTCGGTTCTGCACAGGCGGCGCATCCGCTGCATCATCGCGCAGCGCGCACAGACGCTGCCCAGCACAGCTTGGCTTGGACTGGAAACTAATTACGAGCCACAGTGTTTCCACTGCGCACACAAAGGTTCGCTTCTCCTACAGAAGCATGATGGGTTAGTTTCAGAACACATGGACTTTTACTTTTGCCCTGCTGTCATTTCTCTGCATGTAAACAACAAAGTGTATCTTTAATTGTATTGGGTTCAAATGCTGCATTACAAAAAAAAAAAAAACCTGCTACTTGATTTGCTGACCGGAGCTTCATACAGGGTTGTTCAGTGAGTTTCAGCTTGAGATTAGGACAGAATTGCTGACAATTTACGAAATGGGCCTTACCATACTTCTGCCATTTGTACTACGTATTTATGTCAAATATCGCCAACTGTATACTTAGAATATCCTTCATGCCACAGACAATAAAGATGCTCTGTATTCTTCAGAATCAAATACCAAGCTGACATTTAATTCTTAATATAAAAATAAGGACATCATCGGCAAGGGAGACAGCTCAGCAGTGAAGAACACTTGATGCTTAAGCATGAAGGTCTCTTGGGCCAGAGACCACCAACTTCAACTCTTCAGAGCCCATGTGAAAAATAAAAAGCGGGCTGGAGAGATGGCTTAGTGGTTAAGCGCTTGCCTGTGACGCCTAAGGACCCTGGTTTGAGGCTTGATTCCCCAGGACCCACGTTAGCCAGATGCACAAGGGGGCGCACGTGTCTGGCGTTCGTTTGCAGTGGCTGGAGGCCCTGGCACGCCCATTCTCTCCCTCTCTCTCTCTCTCTCTCTCCCTCCTTCTCTGTGTGTCACTCTCAAATAAGTAAATAAAAATAAACAACAACAATAAAAAGCAATACTGGGCATGGCCATGCATATATATCCATAACCCCAGCAGACAGAGACTGGAGAGTCTCAGGGGCTCACTGATAACCAGCAGTTCCAGGTTAAAGGAGAGAGCCTGTCTCCAGGAAAGAAAGATGCCAAAGAGCAGTAAGAGAAAGGACACTAGACATTATTCTCTGGCCCCTGCACACACATGCATGGGGCACCCTCATCTGCGCACACACACACACACACACACACACACACACACACACACAGCACACAGTACACACAGCCACCATACACATGCTCTACATACACACAAAACCCCACATTCATCTTATTAGTATACAAATTTGTATACTAAGGGATTATTTTAAAGTAAATTAAAGTAAATTTCTTTACGATTTATCATTAGTAAATGTTTACTTTGGATACCTATACCTGTACACCCTGAGTTGTACTTAAAAAAAAATAAAAGATCTCAGGGTGAAAAGGGGCTTCAGGCGGAAGAAATGAAAGCAGCTGGGCTGTAAACAGGCACAGCCTTACACTTGGCAACTATGGCCGCTTTGTAGTCCTCACCTATCCCTTAAGCCCCTCTCCAAAGCACAACACACTTACTGCTCAGCCTGACATTTGGACCTCACTAGAGCTCCTAACTTTTTTTTTTTCCTTTTTATTGACAGCTTCCATACTTACAGACAATAAACCATGATAATTCCCTCCCCTCCCCCACTTTCCCCTTCACAAATCTACACTCCATCATATCCCCTCCCTCTCTCCATTAGCCTCTCTTTTATTTTGATGTCATTGCATTTTCCTCCTATTATGAGGGTCTTGTGAAGGTAGCGTTAGGCACTGCGAGGTCATGGATATCGAGGCCAAGTTCTGTCTGGTTGATTGCATTGTAAACAGTCCTACCCTTCCTTTGGCTTTTATATTCTTTTTCTTTTTCTTTTTTGTTTTTTTGAGGTAAGGTCTCACTCTGGCCCAGGCTGACCTGGAATTAACTATATAGTCTCAGGGAGGCCTTGAACTCACGGTGATCCTCTTACCTCTGCTTCCCAGGTGCTGGGATTAAAGGCCTGCGCCACCATGTCTGGCTTGGGCGCTTACATTTTTTTTCTGCCACCTCTTCTGCAGTGCACCCTGAGCCTTGGGAGCTGTAATAGAGATGTTTCTGTGCTGAACATTCCTCAGTCATGTCTTATCAGCACTACGGTGCATTTTGGGTCATCCCAATGGTCACCGCCATGAAAAAAGAAGCTTCTCCAACCAAAAGTGAGGGTAGCGTTAACATATGGGTATGAACGTTAGGTAAAGTCCTTACAGGGCAGCTTGGTGAGCATAATATATGCATTTAGCCAGGCAGGAGCAGGCATTACACTCCTAACGCTCAGGTCTCCTAACTCTTATCTCCAGACCCTTTCTCCTACAGCCCCTCTCTAGGCTTTGCCTCGCTGGCTTTTTCCATGGCTGTCTGGATACAAGCCTGGCCAAGAGGGACAAGCTTCAGGCTCCAAGAGAAGGAACTCTGCCGCAGTGCATGGAGGTGTCCTCGCCTCCCGCTTTCCCTCGCTGGTGTAAAGTGGAGAAGCCTCGCTCGGTGCCGTGCACAGCAGGGATCCACTCAGTGTATCTGCCACCGGCTCCGACAACCTTGTGTTCATGGTAGCGCAAACAAATGCAGCCAACAACTCCATTTCTTTTGAAGTGAATACGATCTGATTTTGCACAAAGAGTGCTTATTTTCTTTTTCTGTTAACAATAGTTGACTTGGCCCAGAGAAACAGTAACCTTGGCATTATTCCCTTAAAGGAAATAGTCCTTTCGTCAAATAGTTGCATATCCTTTGTACCCAAACAAAGATGGAGGAGATGTTTCGGTATGACACCACAGAATGCTTCTAGAGCCTAGAAAAAAAAAAAAGAAGAAGAAGAAGAAGAAAGTTGGCATGTGTTCTGTGCACCAGTGACACACTTTGGTCTTTTGCTTCTCTGGAATAGTTCTCCTGGCTCCTTCACATATGCCCCAGTTACTATGCAATGTGAAAGCTCTAAGGTGGTTGTCAGTTCTCCACTGCTATCGTAACGTTACATGCACTCAGAGGCATACGAGTCAAGTGTGTTTATTTCTCCCTTGGGCATCTGCAGATCAGCTGGGGCTTAGCTGACGTAGGCTGGGTGCAGGTAGACTTGACTCCACCTGGAAGCTGAGTCCAGGTGTCCTCCACACGGCTCTCTGCCTCTGCGCACCAACAGTTTCTTGAGGCAGGTTGTCCCCATGATAGCAAGTGGGGGATGAAAGAGAATAAACTCAACCACAGAGACTCAGTTCCCAAAGCTTCTACTGACACTCCAAAAGGTGGCCAAGCTCAAAGCAAAGACTCATACCACTGGCGGGATGGGCGGTGGGGGGCAGAAAAATATATTCCACCTCTCGGGAGAAACTTCAGAACTACATAGCACCTTGTACAAAGACAGGAGTGAAGGGCTGAAAATAACATCCTCGACCATAGGGAAGAAGGGGAAAGGAATACTTTTCTTTTAGGTCCTTCCTTCATGCCACACACTCTGCTCTACGCTTTGGGCTCATAGTTTCATTAATCTCATAACATCCCTATATTGTAGATAGAAAACAAGCACCCATGTGGGAAAGCTGATAAGCCACTGACCTGAGATTCACTCCTGGGTCGGGAAGCCTCCCAACAATGCCACCAGCTCGAGGTACCCTGGGAAGCAATTGCTGGGCTACGTCCTGACTTTCCAAGCTAGAGATGGCTATTGGGCTGGGTAACGAGTACTGAGTAAACTGCCATCATTTCAAACGCAGGCTTCTTCCATAAAGCAGGGACATTACACTTAGAGGAATCACTGTAGCCCAGTGACCTCTGCCTGTCACCATTAGACTATAGCTTCTCGGCTTTTTTATTCCCCACCACTCTTCCAGGCACTTCGACCGGTAGTGGGTTGTGGGATTCAGATTACCCCTCCCTGACGTCTGTGTCCAGGAGCCATTCTCAAGACCGGTGTAAGCAGTTCTGGTTTATGTTTTAATTTTTTCATCATTTATTAATGTTTTATCAAAAGATTATACTCTAGGCTGGGGGAATGGCTTAGTGACTAAGGCATTTTGCCTGTGAAGCCTAAGGACCCTGGTTCAATTCCGCAGGACCCACATAATCTAGATGCACAAGGTGGCACACGTGTCTGGAGTTCGTTTGCAGTGGCTAGAGCCCCTGGCACACCCGTTCTCTCTCTCTCTCTCTCTCTCTAACTGCCTCTTTCTCTCTCTCAAATAAATAAATATTTTTTAAAAAAAAAAGATTATACTCTTAGATCCTCCTACACCCCCCCTCCAATTCTGGTGAGTGTGCTCTTTGGCGGGGTTATTGATATTTATTGTGGAGACCAAGAAGCCTCAGTTAGTCTCGGGAGGGAGGAGGGATACAGAGCCTCGGGCTGTTCCCACCCACCCTGAGGCTCTAACAATCCTCCACTAGGAGAAACCTCCTCCGAGATGGATCCCACCCTGCTCCCTTTCCCTGCTCTCACACGTCTGTTGATCACCCTCTGCCTCCTGTGTGGGCACTGATGATTCGGGCTCGTAGGTGGCCGCCTGTCCCTGATCACGTCACTTGGGAACCTTACAGTTCCCACCCTTACCTTCAGTGGCCTTAGTCCTTTTACCCTAGGCCAAGTGTTTCAAACGGCAGGTCAGAGCCACTGGTGACAATTGCGCCAACTTTGCAAAATATAATAAGAAACGATTCAAGAGGGCCATGCATAACAAAGGCCTTTCATGAAATTTTTATTCAAACTAGATATACTGATGAGTGTATGGGCTGTGATGTCACTTTTTTTAACCTAAGAGTTATGGTGAAATAAGTTTGAAAAAAATACTTCTGTGACTTTTTTCATAGGCAGAACATTCCATTTCTAAAATTTCATTATTACATCTGATCACTCTCTATGCTTGCACACCCACTGGGCTGCAGCTCACTCTCTGCTCTTGCACACTCACTGTGCTACGGCTCATTTGGTTCTGTGTGTGCCTGTAAAGGCAGCAGGTAGACCACGTCAGTAGAGTGATATTGGTGCATGGTAAATCTCTTACTTCATCCCAGTTCCCGCCCACACCCATGCCGTCTGTGTAGTATGTATGATACATAGTTTCATGGTCAGAGGAACCAGCATAGTCACACCTGAGCGGGAAGTGAGACAGGTGAATTTCACATGGGAGCTGACAAGAGCCAGAATGGACACACCCACACCGTGTGCAGCAGTTCCATAGCTAGATACACACGTTTACACAATCTGTGGGCCGGGGAGGTGGTTCAGTGGTCAAAGGCACTTGCTTGCTCCAATACAAGCATAAAGCCAGATGTACAACATGGCACACGCGTCTGGAGTTCATTTGCAGTGGAAAGACGCTCTGGTGTACCCATCTTTTTCTCTCTCTGACTCTCAAATAAATAAAAACATTTCGTCAATAATAATAGTTTTTTAAAAGTTTAAACAATTTGGTGCAAGAAACTTGAGACATTGAATTCATCTGATGAAACGGACTCACCATATAGAAAGACTTAGCATTTCTCTGGATTACAAAATCATAACCCAAGAAAGAAAAGCTACATGAATCCCAGTGCTTGGGAGGCAGAAGTAGGAGGATCGCGGTGCGTTTGAGGCCACCCTGAGACTACATAGTGAATTCCAGGTCAGGCTGAGCTAGAGTGAGACCCTCCCTGGAAAAACAAGAACAAAACAAGCAAACAAACAAAAAGAAAGAAATAAAGAAAAGCTACATGTTAACACTGCAAGTCATGGTGTAAACTTTGAGTTAGTACCCATCGCTAGCTCCAAAATTACCCTCTGGGCCTTAAAGTACAGCTGTTCTCAGTTCCAGCACTATCTTTACTGTGAGTTTGAGAAGTCCTAACTGGGGCACATTGCTGCACCATGTGTTGCTGTTTGGGACTTTCCTTGGACCTCTACCCACTAGATGCAAGCAGCACCCCACTGCTGGGTGTCCTCTAGTTGTGAAATACAGGAATTCACAATATAAAGACAATGTCATGACCACTGGGATGACCCAAAAGGCAACATAGTGCTGAGAACAAGGGACAGAGGAGTGTCCAGCACTGAAACATCTCACACCCTCAAGGCTCAGGGTCCATTGCAGAAGAGGTGGCAGAAAGAATGTAAGAGCCAAAGGAAGGGTACCACTTCTTACATACAACTGTCCGGACAGAATTTGGCCTCCATATCCAAGAACTTGCAGTGCCTAGCAATACCCCCACAAGATCCTCCTAACAGGAGAAAAAGATGATGACATCAAAAGAGAGACTAATGGAGAGAGGGAGGGGATATGATGGAGAGCAGAGTTATGAAGGGGAAAGTGGGGGAGGGGTGGGAAATACCACGGTTTGTTGTCTGTAAGTATAGAAGTTGTCAATAAAAAATACATATTAGTTTAAAAGGAAAACAAAAAGAGTACAGCAGAGCCTCTTGACATTGCAAATAAACTCCAGACATGTGAAAAAAAACAATGCCACGAAGTGTGGCATGACTGATAAGTGCCACACCAGCTATGACCCCCTTTGGATACATGGCAACTCTGCAAGGTAACACAGGCCCTGCGGGAATGCCCCATTACCTGGTATCAGCACTTGGGAGCTCAGCCTCCAGCTGGAAATTCTAGAGAACCGATCTGTGGCTCATGTTATTGACTCATGAAACGAATCACCTCTTATCTGATTGCCTAGTCCTCTGGTAGTATAAAGGCAAGACTAAAAAATACCAGCAGCCATTAGGTCTAAAAGCTGTGTAAAGGGTAAGCATGTGCAACCTCAACCTGCGCTGGGTGACAAACACAGACTGCTCACATCATTTGTCATCTTCAATTATAAAAGGGGAACATGGGGCTGGAGAGATGGCTTAGTGGTTAAGTGCTTGTCTGTGAAGCCTAAGGACCCCAATCTGAGGCTCGATTCCCCAGGTCCCACGTTAGCCAGATGCACAAGGTGGCGCATGGATCTGGAGTTTGTTTGCAGTGGCTGGAGGCCCTGGTATGCCTCTTCTCTCTCTCTCTGCCTCTTTCTCTCTCTGGCTGTCACTCTCAAATAAATAAATAAAAGGAGGTACCCCCCAAAGGAAAGGAATAACCCCTACCCATCAAGCAGGCGTCAATGGTAGCCCCTGCTCTGGACCCTGAGACCCTTGCCCCCAAAATAGCCCTCAGGAAGTGTCCCCTAGCCAGGTCCAGCACTTGTGTCTGCACCCCAACACCAAATTCCCAGGAGCTGGCAGGACGGCAGCTCTGTAAAACCCCAGGGGACACCATTGGCAGAACGTGGCAGCCCCGTAGTACCTGGTTTCAGTCGCCGTGAGTAACCTCGTGGCTAACAGCATCTACCAGAGAAGATGGGCTGCAAGCTGGGCAGATAACATCTCAGGCACATCACTGAGTTTCTTGGTGCTTCACATCCCTCTGCTCAAGTGAGCAGTTTCGAACATGATCCCAAGAGTCCTTGAGACGCTGTCTGTTATTAGGGTCACTATGCCTTCCCTATGAACCTGGGCTTCAAGTCAGCATGACCAGTAAACATGTGCAAATGCAGCTATACTAGAAGCTAGACCTAGGTCTTAAAAAGAAAAACAGATCGGGGCTGGAGAGATGGCTTAGTGGTTAAGGTGCTTGCCTAGGAAGCCTAAGGACCCAGGTTCTATTTTCCAGTACCCATGTAAGCCAGAGGCATATGATGGCACATGTGTCTGGAGTTTGCCGTGGCTAGAGGCCCTTGTATGGCCATCTTCTCCCCCCCCACCACCACCTCTTTCTCTTTCCTAAATGAATAAATAAAATATTTTTTCAAAAAAGCTTTTCCCCATATCTCTCAGGATGTTCGCTTGCGGGGTCCTGCCACCATGCTGGGTTGAAACCCAAGTATCCCCTGGAGAGTTTCCATCTGGAAAGTCAGCACCAAGGGGGCAGTCAAGGAAGAGAGCCATCCTGGAAGTCCCCTCTCCAGTCCCTTGTCTAATTGCTTCAGCTTAGCTCTTGCGCAGCAGAGAGGAGCCTTCTGTGTGGCACACTTCCCTTGTTGCAACCTCACGCGGTAATTAAGGGAGAGTGGGTGTGTGAGGCCCTGCATCTGGGGGTGAGCTATGCCACAGCAATCACAGTGCTGGGCACTCTAACGAGAGAGAGAGAGAGAGAGAGAGAGAGAGAGAGAGAGAGAGAGAGAGAGAGAGAATGAGTGGCAAAAGCTCTTGGTCAACCAGACAGTCAAATCAGCTTGACTTTGTATCATCCTGAGGCACACAGGCAGGAGAGCCACAGCCACCATGCCAAGTCAGCAGCTGGCAGGGATTCATGGGAGAGAGCGGAGGTGGTGGCTACAGGCAAGACCAGAGGAGCCAGGGCAGAGGAGGAGAGAGGAGAGCCGAGACGGAGGAAGCCACGGGAGAACGCCACAGCATGTCAGGGCTCAGGGCTAAAGGTGACCCTGTGAGGTTGTCTGAGACCCTTCCTCCAGACAGCTGTGTGAAGAATATTGATTTCATTTTAAAAGTTCTATGAGGAAGTAAATGTCCGCATCTAGCAGTAAGTTTGAATTATTCTATATTCTCTGTCGGGAAATTATAAACCAAGTCCCTCTGGCTTCCTGTTTGGCTTATATTTTGGGGGGCTATATTGTCAGATAAATTAGAGGAGAAATTAAGATGTCTAAAGGGAAAACAATTTAGGGGAGTTGGCTGGAGAAAAAAGGTAAACAAAGACAGCTGAAGGATAGGCAGGAGCCAGAGATGATGGGAGAGAATTTCACCAGCCACCTGCATAGGCTAGTATATCCTTGGCCACCGTGTGTGTGGCCCAGAGGGTGTTTCCAAAGGCTCTATCACTTCAAAGGGCTGTTTTGTTCTTGTTCTTTTTAAAAAAAAAATAAATGTTTTATTTATTTATTTATTTATGAGAGAGAGAAGTAAGAAGGAAAGAGGAAGAGAGAGAGAGAGAGAATGGGCATGCCATGGCCTCTAGCCACTGCAAACAAACTCCAGGTGCATGTGCCACCATGTGCATCTGGCTTATGTGGGTCCTGGGGAATTGAACCTGAGTCCTTAGGCTTCACAAGCATGCTCTTTAACCACTAAGCCACCTCTCCAGCCCTGTTTTGTTCTTTTTACGTACACTTTTCCTGTGTATATACCCCACCACACACACACACACACACACACACACACACACACACACACACACACCACTATACACTCAAGAAAGAAAGAAAGAAAACAAACACTTTCCTGTCTTTTTGACTTACATTTTATAAACTGAGTAGAAATCTAATGGTTCGAGTTCCCATTTGGTGACGGAAGTCCGTAGATGACTTGGCACATCAAGGTACAAACACCACCAAAGGGATCTCTCTGAACCAAGTTCAATGCCGCCCATCGCCTTCCCGGGGGTTTTCCTCTTTTCGCCACGTGGAGCAGGTTCTGAAATGGTGGCCGAGCTTCCCGCTCTTCTGCCACAGCGGAGCGGGGGAGACGCCGAAGGGAGGTGGGCTGGGAAGACAGTACAGTGAAAATCAAAGTCACCATATTCCTACCACACAAAGTCACTGAAAAACGAAGCGTGTCCTGCAGACGGCCGTGTTCACCTACCGCCCAGGCCTCCTGAAGCCGGTCGCAGCCCGCGCACAGCGGTCGATCCCCCGACACTTCCTGTCTTGGCTGAAGACACTTGGACTTGGAGCCTCTGTCATGTGCAGTCAAAATTCTCGGAGGACTAACAGGTTCAAAGAGAAGGCTCTGTGGTGACTAAGGCAGGAAAAGCCCATAGTAACTGGTTCCACTGTTTGCATAAACATTACAAAGACCCTCATCACAGTGGGAAATCTCTTATTTTCTCTTCCAGCCACCTAGCAGCCAGCCCTCTTTGAGATAGAAAAGGGCACCAAACAGACAAGTCCTGACCAAGAACCTTATCTTGCCTCTCATGGCCTCGGTGCCTCCCCCCACAGCCCTCCCCAGTTAGTTTTGAGCCCAGCAGTGCGTGCTCATGAAAGCACTCAGGAGGTCAAGGCCAATAAGGAATTAATGTCTTGCAAAGGGAATAGCTACATTAGATCCAGCAGCTAAAAACCCTAGCAAGAATCAGGTGGCACATGCTGTCGGCCAGGGGGCTTCATTTTGCCCCTAATGACCCGGCCCATGGAAGAGCACGGGAAGAGATTAATCTCAGATGCCACTTGCATACAGCAATGACAGTCTGTGCTGCTGCAGCTGACTTATTTTAAATATTTGACCCTGTCATCAGCTGTGTATCCTGACCCTGAGTTTTGCAAATATAGCTGTCTGTTGCTGGGACAAAACACCTGACCAAGAGCGGCTGAATAGGGGAAAGGGTTCATTTTGGCTTACAGTCTCAAGGGGGAGCACCATGATAGCAGGGGAAAGCATGGCACGGGCAGAGGCTGGAGACTGGTAAGCTGGTGGCTAAGAAACCTCAGGGTCCACTCTCAGTGACACACGTCCTCCAGCAAGCCTCCACCTCTCCAGATTGTCACCAGCAGAGTTTATAGGAGACATCTGGTTCAAACCCCACACTGGTATTCATAACCATGCCAGCTTAAACTCTCTGGAAGCCCAGTGCCCATCACAGACGACGGGAGTGCCAGGGCGTAATATGATACCTGTCTACACCGTCCAGTGAGAAGGACTTGGTGAAGCTGGCAGCTTTAGGGTCCAAGTCTAGAGGGGTTCTGAGCAGGAGAGCTCTTGGTCCCCTTGAACTTTGATTGATTAACAGTGTGGTGCTTCAGGCAACTTATGTGTTAAATTTTTGTTGTTATTGTTGATTTTTACTTGTCATGTCTAACCTTGGGTGTTTTAGAGAAATGCTGGTTTCCCTGAACCACATTCCTTCAGAGTTCCAGTTTTACAGTTCTGCCTTCCTTTTTTATCCCCCACCCACCCCACAGACCACTGGGTAAATCCAGAAATGTCACAGTTTGGTTTGTAAAAATAGTGACTAGACAGTTGGGCTTACAATAACTTTTCTAAGCAATGTTAGGCAGAACAACTGGTCACAGGAGCCATGTGTCACAGCAGTGACATGTCTTGTGTAATTCTTATGTACAGGGTACACATAGACTTAATGGCAGGACATGATAGGAAAGGGTCGACCTATTCACAGCATTGTGGTGACTGTGGTTTGACACTTCACATTTTAGTCAGGTAGTACTTGGGTGTCAGTGTGGGGAGAAGGATGAGAAAGGGGCCCAGTGGTCGGGACATGAGAGTCTTTCCCGTCTAGTGATGGGAAGAGACATCAAAGCTGTGTAGCCTGTCTTATCTGTAACGCTCTGGACTGTTAGGGCTCCTTCCATTTACTCTTGCAGGACAATATTCTATAGACTATCTGCCTTTGTCTCTTGATCAACCTCAATCTCAAAACCAGGCAAAATGCCTCCAGCCTTAGAAGTCAGTGTTAGAACAACCACAGGCGTCGAATGCCAGACGCAAAGCCACGAACCTGAAGTCAGAAGTAAAAAAGAAGAAGAAGAATAAAAGAAATAGAAAGAAAAATGTTGATTCAAACCTCCACAGCCTCTCTTCTTGTTTCTTGATGGTGCGATGTTAGGTGAATTGTTTCTTCTATCTTTAGCCTGAATTCTCCAGTTTGAACGGTACTTAGGCACGAATCTGCAAGATCTCTCTTGCTTCAGCCAGATGATTTTCTGGGCGGCGTGTGACTCACAGCTGAGACACCCTGACTGCTCATTCTCTTCCTCTCTCCTCTTCCCTGCCTCATGCTCAACACAAGTGGCAAGTGGCAACGGCAGCTGTAGGAAGCCGGGGCGCGGTGGAAGGGAGTTGACGGGCAGAAAGCTTGGGCTGGATTCCCTCCACCAGCCTCTCCGGACCGAACAGGCAGAGCCCACTGCTGGGCTCCAAGAAGCTCGCTGCCCAGCTACTTGCAAGCTGGGCACGAGGGGCAGAGCTTATGCAAAGACACATAGGTGAGGCTGAGGCAGAGAAAATCAGGATGACACTGGTGGGCAGGGCTGAGATTTTCATCCCTTTCTTCCCAGGGATTTCTCCTCTGCCATGGATCTATTTTTAATTTCTGTCGCCTGGATGCTGTCTGCAGTTCACAGGCCTGTCTCACAAGCAGGCTTTCCAGAGATGGGAATAGGCCCTGCTCAGGTCATGTGGCTTGGAGGCCACCTTGGACTCCAAGCAGGTTAGACATTGGACGGTAGCCATAGTACAGGGCACTAGCTTTGAGTGAAGAGAGCAAACGTTTAGTGTTTTTTTTTTTAATTTTTTTTTTAATTTTAATTTTTTAAATTTATTTATTTGAGAGCAACAGACACAGAGAGAAAGACAGATAGAGGGAGAGAGAGAGAATGGGCGCGCCAGGGCTTCCAGCCTCTGCAAACGAACTCCAGACGTGTGCGCCCCCTTGTGCGTCTGGCTAACGTGGGACCTGGGGAACCGAGCCTCGAACCGGGGTCCTTAGGCTTCACAGGCAAGCGCTTAACCGCTAAGCCATCTCTCCAGCCCACATTTAGTGTTTTGTTATTTATTATTATTATTATTATTGAATGAATTTATACTGACACAAGAAAGGGACAGAAAGCTGAAACATTTTCAGTAATCCCACCGTGTCATGATTACAACCATCGGTGAATCTTACCTGTAAGCATCTCAGATCTCCCTTGTTAAAAGTTGAGATTCTGGGCTGGAGAGATGGCTCACTGGTTAAAGCACTTGCCTGCAAAGCCAAAGGAGCCAGGTTCGATTCCCCAGTACCTATGTAAGCCAGATGCACAAGCTGTTGCATGCATCTCAAGTTTATCTGCAGTGGTTAGAGGGCCAGGAGCGCCCATTCTCTCCCTCTCTCAAATAAATAAATAATATAAAAACTGAGTTTCTCTTTCTTATTTTTATTTACATTTTTATTATTATTCATGTGGTGGTTTGATTCAGGTGTCCCCCATAAACTTAGGTGTTGTGAATGCTAGGTTCCCAGCTGATGGAGATTTGTGAATTAATGCCTCCTGGAGGGAGTGTATTGTTGGGGGCGGGCTTATGGGCTTTATAGCCAGTTTCCCCACGCCAGTGTTTGGCACACCCTCCTGTTGCTGTGGTCCATCTCATGTTGGCCAGGGGGTGATGTCCACCTTCTGCTCATGCCATCGTTTTCCCCTGCCATCGTGGAGCTTCCCCTTGAGCCTGTAAGCCAAAATAAAACTCTTTTTCCCAGAAGCTGCTCTTGGTTGGGTGATTTCTACCAGCAATGCAAACCGGACTGCAACAATTCATTTGCAAGCAGGGAGAGAGGAAGATAGAGCCAATGGGCATGCCAGGACCTTTTGCCACCGCAAACCAATTCCAGACGCATGTGCCATCTTGTGCAGCTGCCTTTACACGGGTTCTGGGGAATCAAACCCGACTGTCAGGCTTTGCAAGTGAGTGTCTTTCACTGCTGAGCCACCTCCCCAGCCCACTTTCTTGTTTCTTTTCTTTTTTTTTTTTTTTTTTTTTTTGGTTTTTCGAGGTAGGGTCTTACTCTGGTCCAGGCTGACCTGGAATTCACTCTGTAGTCTCAGGGTGGCCTTGAACTCACGGCGATCCACCTACCTCTGCCTCCCAAGTGCTGGGATTAAAGGCGTGTGCCACCACGCCCAGCTAACTTTCTTGTTTCTTATTTGCACAATGTGTTTTAGTGAAACAAGACACCTGACAAGAGGTTTCCATTTAAAAAAAAAAGATGCCGGGCGTGGTGGTGCACACCTTTAATCCCAGCACTTGGGAGGCAGAGGTAGGAGGATCACCATGAGTTCGAGGCCACCCTGAGACTCCATAGTGAATTCCAGGTCTGCCTGGGCTAGAGTAAGACCCTACCTTGAAACCCCCCCCCCAAAAAAAAGACCCAAATCTGTAGGTTCTGGATGAGCCCTGGGTAGCAACAGTGAACCATTTCTGGAGGGGGGCTTCTGGGCACACCCACCATGCCCTAGGTGGAGAGGGGTGCCCTGACCCTTCCTTGGACTTGGAAACTTAGCAAAGAGGAGGAATGATGACTTGTTTGATCCACATTTCTGCAATCACAGGTACAAAGTCAGGCTAGACAGGCCAAGCCTTCCTCGAGGGCAGCCCGTTCTACTCACCTCTGCATTTTAAAAGAGGGTGGGGCTGGAAAGATGGCTTAGCAGTTAAGTGCTTACCTGTGAAGCCTAAGGACCCTGGTTCGAGGCTCGGTTCCCCAGGTCCCACGTTAGCCAGATGCACAGGGAGGTGCACGCATCATTCATTTGCAGTGGCTGGAAGCCCTGGCACACCCATTCTCTCTCTCCCTCTATCTGTCTTTCTCTCTGTGTCTTTTGCTCTCAAATAAATAAATAAAAAATGAACAAAAAAAATTAAAAAAAAAAGAGGGTGGAGGTGGGGGTCTGCAATTACAACATCTTCTATTACTCTGAATTAAGATAATGTTCAGTCAGTACAGAATACATTTAAATGACTTACTTATGCATAATTGATTAAGTCTTATGTATACAGCTTTGCTGACTCACCATACAAGTACCAAGGCCTGGGCTGGAGAGATAGCTTAGCAGTTAAGGCATTTGCCTACAAAGCCAAAGGATCCTGGTTCGATTCTCCAGGACCCACGTAGACCAGATGCACAGGGGCGCATGCGTCTGGGGTTTGTTTGCAGTGGCTACAGGCCCTCGTGAGCTCCACCCCTCTCTCTCCCTCTCTCATATAAATAAATAAATGAAATATATATGTTTTTAAAAAAGTACCAAGGCCTCAGACGACTGCGTCTCTTGCAACTTAGCAATCTTGTCACCTGTTTGCTGTTTTGAGGCCTATTTCACCAATAAAAAAACAACAAAAAAAACAGTGTCAGTCAGTTCTTGCAACATCTAGGTTTGAATTTCAAAACAAAAAAAGGGGACACCTCTCATTTGCCAGGAAACCAAGAAAAGTCTCATATTTATGCCACCAACTCTGGAGGGCAAGACAGAGCAAAGTGCTGTGTTCTCCAGGAGCTAATAGAGCAGCAAGAAGCCACTGGCTGAAGTGAGCTCCCTGCAGTGAGGCCGAAATACAGGTGTCACACCACAGCCCCTGTCCCCAGCCATGCTTTCCGGGAGGGCTGCTCACCTGGTTTCCTGTCCTATCCTTACCGCTAAACTATTCCTCCAGCCCAGGAAAATATATTTTTAAAAATATTTTACTTTTATTTATTTATTTGAGAGAAGCAGAAATAGGCAGGGAGAGAGAGAGAAAGAGAATGGGAACACCAGGGCCTCCAGCCACTGCAAATGAACTCCAGATGCATGCGCCTCCTTGTGCATCTGGCTTACTTGGGTCCTGGGGAATTGAACTTGGGTCCTTTGGATTTGCAGGCAAGTGCATTAATCATTAAGCCATCTCTCCAGTCCCCAAGCAAATATTTTTTAACACAAACTGCATTGACCAAAGCAATCATGGAGCTTGACCATTCATGGACATTGAAGTGGAAAGTGGCTCAGATAGTTTTGTTTATTGATTTAATTTTATTCATTTGAAAGAGAGAAAGAGGAAGAGAGAGACAGAGCGAGAGAATGGGCATGCCAGGGCCTTCAGTTACTGTAAAGGAACTCCAGATGCATGTACTACCTTGTGCATCTGGTTTACGTGGGCCCTGGGGAATTAAACTTGGGTCCTTTGGCTTTGCAGGCAAGTGCCTTAACCATTAAGCCATCTCTCCAGTGCCAGGTAGTTCTTTGATTAGACAGTTGGTCTGAATCCTACCGCTGAGCTTCTCACATAGCTGATTGGCACAGAGATATGTGACCAAGAGAAACCAGGCAGTTGATTGGCTTGGTGGGAAATGTCCCTTCTAACTACCGATGATGATTTTAGCCCCGTCAACCTGATGTCTTCCCTTCCCCTCATCTGCCCCTCCCTCACCTCCTTTTCCCTTCCCTTCTTTTCTTCTCCTCTCCTCCTCTGTAATATAATCAGGAAACATGTACAGAAACTAAGCTTTTGTAGTAGACAGAGAAAGAAGACCCAGAAAGCCACAGCAGATTAATGACTCTTTCTGAGCCTCCTTCCCAAGGCTTATAATTCTTGCTGTTGTAATTGTTGCTGGTACTGACAATCCAACCCAAAGCTTTGCATATACTAGGCAAGTAGTCTACCATGAAGTTATGTCCCCTTATCTTGTCCAAAGCTTTGGACTCACAGAGGTCCCAGGAACATCTTCTAGGCCCAGCCACCCTGAGCTGCACCCACACTGGGGTTTGAATTCTGAGATCATAATTCTAAAACCCCTAGTTGGAGCCAGTCCAGATGTGTGTCTATTTCTTGCATTGGAAACAAAGGATACCCCCAGGGAAACAACACTGAGTTTAAATACGTTGCAAGCCACATAGGTAGTTTTTTAAAACTTTTTTTAAAAATTCATTTGAGAGAGAGAGAAAGAGACAAAGAATGTGTGTACCAAGGCCTCCAGCCACTGCAAACAAACTCCAGACAGAGGCATGTGCCACCACCTCGTGCATCTGGTTTACATGGGTCCCGGGGAATCAAACTGAGGTCCTTTGCCTTTGCAGGCAAACACCTTAACCGCTAAGCCAAGTCTCCAGCCCCACACATAGGTAATTTTTAATTTTCTAATAGCCACATTTAAAACCAGTTAAAGGATGCCAGTAAAATTAACTTTGATAATATTTTTGGTTTCTCGGGGTCTAAATATTGTTTCAACATGTAATCAGCCTGAAATCATGTAATATTTTTAAAGCTTTGAAATCTGACATACATCCCTTACAGTATCTTAGGACGGAAGTCATCATCTCCAGTTTAGTGCCAACTGGCCCACAGGCTACCACCACATTGGATATGCACCTCCAGGCCCATCCTAGGGACCGCTTCCAGTCCTGCCAAGCACATAACTAATACCATTACTTCAGTCATTCAGAATGGTCCTCAGCTCATCTTTCTCTTTACTCTAGAAATTGAATGATTCAGTTTCTCCAGAATTCATGTTTTTTATTATCTTAGAGCCAGCAAGCTGATGGGGCAAATTTCGCTTGCCCATTTAGACAGAAGAGCAAGAGCGGAGCGATTGGCCACCTTGGGAAAAAGTGCCAAGTGACTGACTCATCAGGTGAATTTACTCAGCTTGTGCCATGGAGGTAGTGCAAAGCCAAAAGTTTACAATAGTGTTCAGCCCCGTGCCAGACAAAAATCACACGTGTTGTCTGCATGCTTCTGGAAACTGAGGCCAGGAAGTGATATGATGCTGGAAGCCACTTACCTGGTGGGTGGTGGAGTCAGCATCCAACCCATCTCATTCCAAGTTTGGTGCTTTGCATGGCTTTGCAAAGGCCCAGGACTTGGGCTTAAACACCACTGATCCAGAAAATTAAATATAAGGTAACACGGGGAGTCACTGATGTTGCTGCTGTTAGCCTTGCAATCATTTCAGAAGATTAATGAGGCCCAGCCTCAAGTGTGTGTGGCATAAAGAAGACACCCTTCACTGAGCAAACATGCCATGGCACTGGGAACCAGTCTGGATCCTTCACCCATCTAGTCTTCTGAGAAGCTGGAGTAGAGACATCAGCTTGAAGAGGGAACACGGCAGTGGAGAAGAATGAGGAAGGTGATGGCTGGTAAGCATGCAGAGCATCTGGGAAAAATGGAGTTCTGTCAAGCTCTGTTTAGAAACTCCAGTGAGCCCTTCAGTTGCCCTGCTGTCTGCAAGATGCTTACTCTCTTCCCCCAGAGCTCAAGGAATGCTCTTACCATAGACCTAGCCCAAGCCTTCCGATCCCTAGGATGCATTGAAAGACTCGCTTGTGTGGGTCGGAGTTTAATTACATTCATCAGGCAAGGGATTTAGGGAGCTTTAATTTAAAGCTGGCGTCTAATGCTTCTAAATTATTTTAAATTTTCAGAGGCACCCAGGTGCAACACACATCTTTTATAAATTACAGAGTAAATGCGGAGGAGAGATCAGATGCGCTGGAGGGCCAAGGATCAGAATGGATCCCCAAGGATGAGCCGTATCTCAGGCACCGAGGAAGGGGTTAGCGTGTACCTATCATCATTGTTAATGGACCTGGGTGTTCTGCTCACAGCGCAAATTTGGCTCCTAGAATTAACTTCCTCACTGCTCCCTGCCCACTCAGTACCAATGAGCCCAGGTGAAATGTGTGTCAAGTTCTTCAAAACAATTATTGCTGCTGGAGGAAAAATGATCAGTGAACTACTCCAAATTTAACACCTCCGCGGAGCTGGAAATGGAAATGGAAATGAATTGTAGAAATGTTTTCATTCTTCTTAATATGAATCCACAGCCGCTCAGCTGCTGTGTGAAAAACGGGGAAAGGATTTTAAGCGATGATAATGAGCTTAGAAAGAAGATTGCAAAATCTAAAGGCTGGAACCATGGACTGGTAGTCACGCTCTGAGCACCTGCCACGGTTGGCCCAGGTGACCTTGAGCAAGCTGCTTAACCTTGGTCACTTTTTTTTTTTCGAGGTAGGGTCTCACTCTAGCTCAGACTGACCTGGAATTCACTATGTAGTCTCAGGGAGGCCTCAAACTCATGGCGATCCTCCTACCTCTGCCTCCTGAGTGCTGGGATTAAAGGTGTGCACTTCCATACCTGGCATCTCTGTCACTTTTTTTACTTGTTTGTTTTTTGAGGTAGGGTCTCACTCTAGCTCAGGCTGACCTGAACTTCACTCTGTAGCCTCAGGGTGGCCTCGAACTCACAGTGATCCTCCTACCTCTGCTGGGATTAAAGGCGTGTGCCACCATGTCGGGCTTCTCTGTCATTTTTAAGAAACATTTAAGAATTTTTTATTTATTTGAGAAAGAGAGAGAATGGGTGCACCAGGGTTTTCAGCTGCATGCTGCAACAACAAAAACAAAAGCTGCATGTGCCACCTTGTGCATCTGGCTTACATGGGTCCTGGGGAATTGAACCTGGGACCTTTGGCTTCACAGGCAAACACCTTAACCACTAAGCCAACTCTCCAGCCCACTTCTGTCATTTTTTAAAATCTGATTCACAAAGGTACTTGTTTGTATTAATATATTAAGCATCTAAATAATAATGGAAGATGCCAGTAAGAATGATGGAAGTTTCACCAAATGTAACTGATGGCTATCAAATGGACAGAGGAACAAGAGACTCTAAGTGAATAATCCTGCTGGAAGGTAAGTGAATTTCATCCCCAGGCCCATCATGGCCTGGCCCGATTCGTTCCCAGGCAGACAGCTGATCTGGGGAAATGTCTTAGGATGTGATAGAAAATGCATTCCACAGGGTGAAAAATGGATCAGTGATTAAAATTTCTTGCTTGTAAAGTCTGACAAGCCTGGGTTCAATTCCCTGGTACCCATGGAAAGCCAGATGCACAGTGGCACTTGCCTCTGGAGTTCATTTTCAGTGGCAGGAGACTATATTGCACTCGTATACTTTCTCTCCCCCTCTCTCCCTCCCCAACTTGCAAATAAGTAAAAAATTAAGAATATGCCTCCCACAAGAACATTCCACTAGACATGGGAACGGAAAATTCTGAGGTGGCTCACAGGCTGAGAGAGATTCAAAGGGATCCATCATGTGTCAGCTTTGGCCGAGCTCCCTCCACCCTGAGGTTGGAAAGACTCGGTAAGGATTAGAAGCCAAGAAAGCTCCAAGTCAATGTGACGTATCCGACTACTTTTGCAGGCCATGGCAAAGATTTGCCCCCTAGCAATGACCTACCTACAGGGTACAGAAGGGCTGGGGTTACGGAGCCCACCATTCTTTCTTCTCAGAGCACTGGGAGTGTGCTCTGAGGCTACAGGTGCTTTTTTAAAAATCTTAAGTGGTATTTTTAAGTTATTATTTTTTTATTTTAGAGAGAAAGAGATAATTAGCGCACCAGGGCCTCAGCCACTGAAATTGAACTCTAGACGCTTGCGCCACCTACTGGGCATGTGCAACCTTGCACTTGCCTCAACTTTGTGCGTCTGGCTTATGTGAGATCTGGAGAGTTGAACATGGGTCCTTGGGCTCGGCAGGCAAGCGCCTTAACCGCTAAACCATCTCTCCAGCCCCATGCTTCCTATCTGAACTGAGCTGAGAAGGTGGGGTGTCTTCCTTGTTTTCAATTTAACTGAGAAGGAAGGTTTCAAAAGAGCAACTGGGACGGGTCGATCTACGTGGCTTAGAATGCGTGCGGTCAGGCCACACCTGCAGGTTCATTTGCTACAGCAACCAGGGAGGCGCAGAGGGAAGAGCCTCATGGGGGCTGGAGATAGCCCAGCAGCAGGGCTCCAGGAAGAGAAGTGGCCTGTAGAACGTAGACCACCCCCCTAAGCACACGCCAGGGACTAGCTGGAGGGGAAATGAGAGCCAGTAGAACTGGGCAGTGCTGAGTGTCAGGCACTGGAGGAGAGGCGAGGACGTCCATTTCAGTGAGATTGTCCCAGGAAGAGATTGTCCTGAACAGAAATCAACAGTTAAGGTCCATGGGGACCTGTCCAAGCAGGTGGTAACAATCACCATGCCAGTCAAACTCCACGTCTGCCTCCCCCGGTGCCTTCTGCAGGAGTCAGGAGCAGCTAACAAAGAGAGGGAGAGATGGACAAGGCAGGGAGGGAAGGGGGAAGGAGACAGATACTCTGTCTTCCTTTTTGCCCAGGCCCAAGCTAGGAGGAGGGATAAAGTTGATTTTTGAACTGTTTGATGTTATAACTATGACAAGAGTCTAGCTAAATGCTTTAAGTATTTTGAATAAACTTTTTTTTTTTTTTTTTTTTTTTTGAGGGAGAGTTTCACTCTAGTCCAGGCTGACCTGGAATTCACTATGGAGACTCAGGGTGGCCTCAAATGCATGGCGATCCTCCTACCTCTGCCTCCTGAGTGCTGAGATTAAAGGTATGTGCCACCATGCCTGGCTTTGAATAAATGTTTTTTAAAAAATATTATTTATTTATGGGGGGGAGGGAATGAGAGAGAGAGACACGAAAAGGCAGATAGAGAATGGGCACAGCAGGGCCTACAGGCACAGCAAACAAACTCCAGATGTATGTGCCACTTTGTGCATCTGTCTTACATGGGTACTGGGGAATCGAACCTGGGTTCTTAGGCTTCGCAGACAAGCACCTTAACTGTTAAGCCTTCTCTCCAGCCCTTGAATAAACTTTTTATACCTTAAAATGACTGGGAGGATTTTTTTATATTTGTTTACATGGGATTTGTCTGAGCATTACCCCACAGGTGGTGGGGAAAGATCCATAGTGAGAAAGAATACAATTGTCTGTCTGCACCCACTGACTGCTTGTTCACTGTGCCAGTGACAGACACTTAGCAGATACAGTGTTTAGCAATAATCAAGTTGCCACAGTCTGGTGCATGGTACCAACAGTTTGTGCATTCCCCACAGCAACTGTGGAACACTCGGCCCCGGATGCAGAGTCGAGATGGGTCTAGGGATGTCCTGTGTCTTTCCTGTCTGGAGACTTCAGCTGCTCAGGAGCAAACACGCTTTCAGACATGCACTGTTGCCTCCAGACTGCATTTCAACCGCGAGTGGTTGCTCTTTGGTACGGTGTTCCATCTATCTTGCTTATCAATGAAAGCCCGGTGAAGTTATGGTATTTGTTGAGGTAATTGTTCTTTTGGTTGGAAATGATAAACACAAAGGCAGAAAAAGGAAAGAAGAAAATAGGGAGGGAGAGTAGAAAGGAAGGAAGGAAGGAGAAAAGAGAAAAACACAGAAGTGGGGTATCATTTAGTAACTCCTTTGTTTGAAAAGTCCAGCTAATTTTTCAGGCATAATTGCATCCACATGCTCAGGTAAGGTTCTCCTAAGTGAACCTCTCTTCATTTCTTTATTTTTTTAAAAATTTTTTTAATTTTTTTTTTTTTTTAATTTGAGAGCTACAGACACAGAAAGACAGATAGAGGGGGAGAGAGAGAATGGGCGCGCCAGGGCTTCCAGCCTCTGCAAACGAACTCCAGACGCGTGCGCCCCCTTGTGTATCTGGCTAACGTGGGACCTGGGGAACCGAGCCTCAAACCGGGGTCCTTAGGCTTCACAGGCAAGAACTTAACCGCTAAGCCATCTCTCCAGCCCCTCTCTTCATTTCTTGATACTAGACCCCTCGTTCTATAAGGTGGCAAAAATGACCACTAAAAGCCATATGATTTATAGACTGGGCCATCCCAGCGAAACTGAAGAGATTCTCAGTAGTTCCAGCAAAAAATCATGGATTTTAGGCGGGTGTGGTAGCGCACGCCTTTAATCCCAGCACTCCGGAGGCAGAGGTTGGAGGATCGCCGTGAGTTCAAGGCCACCCTGAGAATGCATAGTGAATTCCAGGTCAGCCTGAGCCAGAGCCAAACCCTACCTTGAAATACAAAACAAACAAACAACAACAACAAAACCTTGGATTGAATTTCGTTGACCTAGTTAAAACTGCACTGTCCAGCATACAGCATCACCATAATTCTCAATGGCCTTAGTGCTGGAGGAAGGAGAACTCTAAGGGGAAACATGGAGTGTTGATGGGAAGGAGCTGCTGATACTTGAAGACAGAAACCTGGGTGATGGACAGGACAAACCAACACGTGTCCACGCTCGACAGATAGCCGGTAAGTAAGTAGAAAAGACAGCATTATAATGCACATCCTTTGACTCCTAAACCAAAGAGTTGTGTAGATCCAAAGCAATTTCATTGCCGTGTCCCTCTTTTAGAATTGTATTAGCCAGCATTAGTATGGCAAATACGGAGCTCAGGCATGAATTTATCCTGTGCCCTTGGATATAGTATTTGCTAAAAATAAATCCATGTAAACAATATCATTTTTCGTACAAGACAGCAAATGGAACCATCAGCCTTGTTTTATTAGTGTTACTCAAGAAAATCATTTATGCTCTAATTTGCTCTGACACTGGAGAAGGCTCTAATTTGATAAATTCCCCATTCAGGATTATAAAGTGCCACTGCTCTCACATGAGTGAGGAAGCGCTGGCAACACAGTCAAATGTGGTTTTTATGGGTTTTTTTTCAGCACTATTCAGAACGCTGTCAACCTATCTCAATGAACTCCAAGAGGACAAAGAGCTTAATATGACTTGTAGAAGTGACAAGGTTGTGAATTTGTCGGACAAGAGATCAAAAGCATACACAGAATGACTGACTTGAAATTAGGGTTTTTGTTTATGTTTTATTTACTTGTACAAGAAAAGGAACCTTATTTTTCCTAAGTCTAGTTAGAGAATTTCTCATGTTGAAAGGCAGAAGCCCAGCTCTGGAAGACGTACCGCCCACTCCTGTGATGTGTTGACATTCAACTCAGGACTGGAACCCAGAACCTTGTTCTGTGCACCCTAAGCTAAAGTCAGGCGTGTGGGGAGCTTGGGGCCTGCAGGCCGAGTGCCTTGGAGGCTCTGAACGAGAGAGGGCCTGCGCAGACACACTAAAGGCGCTTTGTAACGTTTGAGAGCGGAGGATTCACAGAAACAGTTTTGAGGGGGATTTTCACATAAATCATTGTGTCAACACAAACTTACTCTAAGTTCTCCAGTGAAGCCACTTACACAGGGTTACTAGTCTGGGACTAGATCCAAGTTTATCCATTTCCAGCCCTTATAAAGGTCGGGCCTAGGGCCAAGCATTCAATGAAGACCTCTTTAAAGCTTAAGAATCATGTTTTGTTTTGTTTTGTTTTTGCTTGTGCGTTTTGTTTTGTTTTGTTTTGAGGCAGGATCTCACTCTAGCCCAGGCTGACCTAGAACTCACACTATAGTTCAGGTGGGCCTTGAACTCATGATGCTCCTCCTACTTCAGCCTCCCCAGTGCTTTAAATTAAAGATGTGAACTTAAACTTCCATCCATCTGTCTGCACCTCCATCCATTCCCAAATCATCTTTATATCCAACAAATCCCTCTTACCCTTGCAAAGTGCCCGTGCCTATAACAGAAGCAGAGAGTGAACCAGTCCCTCCAACAGCAAGGAGCATCACAGGAGGACAGCAAACTCCCTGGTCCTGCTTTCGGGAGCCATCCTGCCCCAGGTGTGGGTCTCAGAGAGTGTCACAGCCAATATGGGACAACAGCTGGAAGGACGGGTCTGCCCAGGGTGCCCTGCATAGAAGGAAGGCTTTGTCTCAGCTCCGTGTGGAAACTCCGACTCAGGGCAGTGCGGGCTTTCAGATGAATTTCCTATCATTTATCTTCTTATCAAAAGGTTTAATCACTTTCCGCTCCCCTGACAGTGAGGGAATAATGAGCTTATTCTAACCCTACCAATACAATGCACAATAGAAACAGTTCAGAGAGGAATTGGCCTTCCAAAATGAATGTTTTTATTGTATAAACATCATTAAAACCACAGTTAGAAGAATGTTTAGAGAAGAAAAATCAATCTCAGGCATCCCATGTACCGTTGTTACTAGGATGCCTCCTGGCCCGTGTGCACACACCACGATGAAATGTACGTGAAAATTAGATGCCATCTCATTTCCTTAAGAAGCTGAGTAGGTATTTGATATGTAATGGACCTGCGGTTTTTGGACAGGGAAGCAGATCCTGCATGATTTTCCACTTCTGATCCAGAATTGAAATTTAAAAAAAAAAAAAAATTAGAAACTGAAAACTGATCAGTGGTTTCTGAACAGTTGGGTTGCTTAAGCCTTGTTCTGGAAAAAAAGTTAAAAATCACAGTTCATTCCTTGAGGAAACCTATACCTTGATGCCTCAATTAGCTCACAGCTTTAAACAAAGCTCCTTTATATGTGGGCAGCCGTGTTAAATAACAAAAGCAGGCTGAAACCTGAGAAATCAGAGGGCTTCGGGTAGCTCCTTCGGGCTCCTCTGACCCTGCATGGAATGAATGGTCTTGAGAAGTGGTTGTCACTTCCCCAAGCTTTCCATGTCTGTCTTCTTTCCCAGGTCAAGGTCAAGGCCTCACTGTCTCTTCACCATCAAAATGGAAGAGTTCTTCGCAAGCCATCAAGCATTTCTTTTTTTTTTTTTGTATTATTTTATTTTATTTTATTTATTTGAGAGCGACAGACACAGAGGGAAAGACAGATAGAGGGAGAGAGAGAGAATGGGCGCGCCAGGGCTTCCAGCCTCTGCAAACGAACTCCAGACGCGTGCGCCCCCTTGTGCATCTGGCTAACGTGGGACCTGGGGAACCGAGCCTCGAACCGGGGTCCTTAGGCTTCACAGGCAAGCGCTTAACCGCTAAGCCATCTCTCCAGCCCCCATCAAGCATTTCTTGCAATGGAGGGATCATCACCAACAGGGCTGGGTGAAACCTTTGTATAAAAGGGGATTTACCCACTTTGCAGGTAAAGTAAACAGGTGTTAGGGTGGAGAGGCAGGCCCGCACAGCACCCACTCACCTGCGTGGACTAAGGAGTGGAGGGACACCAGAGACCACCACCTCTGCAGTGCGGAATCAGGACCTACAGAGTGCCAAGACCCCCTGGGTGGCAGGGATGTGACTGAGTGGGGACAGCTACTGCCTGGAGCTCCCCTCCCACAGTCCACTGGGGCAGAGAGGCAGATTATTGGTTTTCATTTCCTTGCTGTCAGAGGAGACCAACTGTAGTGGTTTGAATGTAAATGACCCCCTCCAGTATTTTTGATTGAGATGAAGCTTCTAACCTCCATCTCCAGCACCCTGGGCCCTGCCTGACGTAGGGGTCACTGCGGGTGGATCTTGAGTCTAGCCCTACGAAGTGTGCCCTGGGTCTGCTTCTCTTGGCCGATGCTGACTGTTTGTTCTCTTTCTCTCTCTCTGCAATGGTTTCCCAGTAGACCCTGTCTTCCTTAGCATCCCTTGGGCCCTGCCCCTCACCCACTCATAGGCTCCCATCAGGTACATGGGATCCCGTTTACTTATCACACTACGACCACTTTCATAAAAGTCGCAGTTCTAAACATCTGAAGTCTTAGGTAATAGCATGGGTAAAGTTTATTCTTCACAAATAGGAATTGACGTGAGTCCTCCAAAACTGAAAAGAAGCAAGCAATCCATCAAGCCCTGCACACCTTTAGGCGCACACCTTTAATTCCAGGACTCAGGAGGCAGAGGTAGGAGAATCACCATGAGTTCAAGGCCACTCTGGAACTACAGAGTGAATTCCAGGTCATCCTGAGCTAGAGTGAGACACTACCTCACAAACCAAAATAAAATAAAACAAAAATTTGATAAAAATAAAAATTTGGGCTGTAGAGATGGCTTAGCAATTAAAGCACTTGCCTGCAAAGCCTAAGGACCCAGGTTCAATTCCTCAGAATACACATAAGCTAGATACACATGGTAAAGCATGTGTTTGCAGTTCGTTTACAGTGGCTAGAGGCCCTGGTGTGTCTGTTCTATCTGCCTCTTTCTCTCTCTCAAATAAATAAGTAAATAAATAGCTGCATAATTCCACGAATGACTGGCAGAAGTCCATGGAGACAGTTCATGTTTCCCATATCAGGCTACAGGAATGCTTGCCATCTTTTTCTTAGGGTCTTCAGTCTGCAAATCTGTTGACTGCTTACATATATCATCAGTGTGGTGAATAGTGTTGGTGACTACTTTTAATATACATATAATTTTTGTTTGTTTGGTTTTGAGGTAGGGTCTCACTCTGGTCCAGGCTGACCTGTAATTATGTAGTGTCAGAGTGACCTCGAACTCATGGTGATCCTCCTACCTCTGCATCCCGAGTCCTGGGATTAGAAGGGTGCGCTGTCACGCCTGGTCTTTTATAATACTTTAATCTTTGCAGGTAGAATTTATTGTGCCTTCCTAAGAGATCATGAATGAGCATGCTCTTACAAAGGCCAGCGGATGGCTCCTCCAAACCGTGTTCTTCACAAGGATGGATGCCATAAGATGTCAAAATGAAACCCAGCCACCCTGATGTCCCACTACTGTAGAGAGATGCTCTGTAAAGTATTAAAGATAATGCTAAGAAAATAAAAGAAAATAAAAAGCTTTAAAGTGAAAAGACAACACAACAATTCCAGATTTATGATCTCCAGGAACATATCCGACTTCACATTTATCTTTATGGGAAAATTCATCTTTTCTTATGTGAGGTCTTCAGAAAAGCATTTGTTGAATAAAATGTGAGCACCATGTCTGTGAGAATATTTTATCCTGAGGTTGTGGAAGTCAGAAACATGTATTCTGATGGATCCAGTATGATTTCTCCACTTGGATTTGGAACCCATCCCCTCCACTGAGGACAGAGCTCTGTATCCATTGGTCCACTGAAGTTTGTCCCCATTAAATTTTATGCAGAAGACATCCAATCACATGATGATCATGTCACATGACAGGTGCCTTTTCCAACACAACAGTGGCCTTTTTAATTCATTCTCTCTCTTAATTTTAATTTTAAAAAATTTTTATTTGTGAGAGAGAGAGAGAGAGAGTGAGAATAATTATGGGCAGGCCAGTGTCTCTTGCCACTGCAAATGAATTCCACATGCAAGTGCCTATCCATGCATCTGGCTTTACATGGGTACTGAGGCCACAGGCTTTGCAAACAAGTGCGTTTAACTAATGAACCAATCCCCCCCAGCCCAATTTTCATTTTCTAATCTTCGGCTCTTGTCTGTTCTGATAATTTGACATTTTAGTTCTTGCTGGCTCAGTTCCCTGCTGTGTAAAGGGATTTGACCTCAGCCTGACAGCCTTTAGAAGGAGTTGCACGAAGGAGAGAACATTGATGTGCTGTGCCCTTGAAAAGTGAGGATGGGCAGGCCGGCACCTCATGTCCAGCAGTAGGAAAGGGTTTGTAGTCCACCCCTGTCCGTCCTGAGGGTAGGGACCATCTGAGATTAGACACAACCCTCTATTTCTCTTCCCCTCTGTGGTAGTTTGAATGTGATAGTGTGCATGTATGACCCCATAGACTCAGGCGTTTTATTAAAATTGAGCTTCTGGGCTGGAGAGATGGCTTAGTGGTTAAATCACTTGTCTGCAAAGTCGAAGGACCCAGGTTCATTTTCCCAGTACCCACTTGAGCCAGATGCACAAGATGTCACATGTGTCTGGAGTTCAATCACAGCAGCTGAGAGGCCCTGGTACACTCATTCTTTCTCTCTCTCTTTCTCTCTCTCTAATAAATATATATATATATTTTTAATGTTGAGCTTGTTACTTGAGCCTGGAGAAGCTGGAGAGGAGGTCATTGGGGGTAGATTCTGAGGTCCAGCCCTAGGGTGTGTATGGGAGCCAATTTCTAATCCATCCCTACAAGAAGGATGGAGAGCAGTTTGAGCTCTGGCAGTCCATGCTGGCTGCTGCTGGCGTCTCTCTCCTTGGTCTACGAAAAGGAGCCAGCTTCTTCTCCCATTGATGGAACTTCCCCTGGATCTGTAAGCCTGAGATAAACCCCTTTCTCCCATAAATTGTGTCTGGTTAGATGTTCATCCCAGCAACGTGGAGCTCTTCACAACACCCTCTCGACATCTATGACGAGATCCTCTTGGAAAATGTAGGATTGTATGTCAGGAAGGAGGGTGGCATTTAGCCTGGGGTTTTTGTGGATTGTGAGTGCATGAGCTCTGAGCATTAAGAGATAATGAATGATGGGATGTGGTAGATTCTTGGGGAGCTACCCTCCTGAGAAACGACAAGAAGAAGAACTTGCAAAAGCCAGACTGAAAAAACATTGTCATCAGGTTAGAATGAGCGGGGCCCAGAGCCAACAGACCATTTGCCTCCATTCTACAAATCCTCCTAGCCTCTCACTTCCGGTGAGTGTCACTAAAGTCAAAGACATTGTTCAATTGCATTGAACTATGTGACATAACCATCTAGGTACAAAAATGAATATTGACAATTAACCTAACCTAAAATCACCAAGTGGGGGTGCTTGGCAATGAATGTGTACAGCCTTCTAAAATCTGCCTGTGGTGGGAGGTAGATGGAGGTAAGTGAGGCTAAGAGGCAGGAGAGCTCCATGCGCCCCAGCCACGGAGTAGAGTGGGGAGTTTTCTCGAAAACAGAGCAAGACTGGTGGCGCATGCCTTTCATCCCAGCACTTGGGAGGCAGAGGTAGGAGGGTCGCCGTGAGCTCCAGGCCACCCTGAGACTACAGAGTGAATTCCAGGTCAGCCTGGGCTAGAGTGAGACCCTACCTCGAAAAACAAACAACAAAACAAACCAGCCCCTTTCAAGTGGCAAATACCTAGGACAGAGGGACTGTTCCAATGAGTTGCTTCTAAGCCCTCATGGCTCCGGATTTGTTCTCAGGCTTCTGAGAGCAGGGACAAGATCTTAGTCCCTTTGCATCTCCTGGCAGGGGAGGCTGACATGCAGGGGAGGATCTAGACACTTGGTCTTGGGCTTAAAGTGGAAGCCTAGTCAAATTGGTGAAAGGCCAATCAAAAGAAACTTCTCCACATCATGAAGTTTGATGGCATTGATTCCTGTGGAAAGCTCTTGAGAGGAGAACATCCCAGCGCTCCAAGAGGAAGGAACTGGATAGAGTGTTTTCTGAAATTATTTGACCTCCAAATGTGTTGTTTTCATAGAGTGTCTTGCAAAACAAGTGCTCTCCAGTATGCACGTCAGCCATAGAGAGACAACATAGGCTTAAGCATTAAGAAATTAATTGTGTAAGCTGGACTTCTATTTTTAACAGAAATATCAAAATACATGGGAGGAACAAAAACTGTTCCCAAAGATCTGGGTAGTATTTCAGAAGCGCCAAGTACATATAAATAATTGATATGATATTAATAATAGATTAATTATTCATCATGATAGGTTCCCTAAAGATATGGCTGAGGAACGTCTAGATCATTCCAGTTGAAACGATGTATATTTGAGAGTAATATGTATGAGTGAGTACATTGCTTCAAATATATTCAAACTTTTCAATAATTCAAACTACTTCGACCAATTTTATTCTGTACTTCAGAGATTTTAATCTATCCATTTAATGCATTAATTCATTTGAAAATGCCGAAAAGGAACAATGCTTGGTATCATGGGGTTACAAAGATAATCAGGTAGGAAAGTTGGCCTTTCAGGAGATTTCAATGAGAAAGGTGCTAAACTAGGTAGCTTAGATTCCATTAATATTCTTCAAAGTAGAAAATGCTAAGTAGTCTATGCAAGAAAGAGACTTGTATCAGAAGCTCCTGAGGGAGGATGGTGGTTCCAGCAAAGACCAAAGAATGACCTCTGAAAGATGTTCTACTTGGAAAGACAGAGAAGGAAGGGCAGGAGGACAGCATGTCCTCATGCCGGCCTCAGGGACTGTTTGACTACTTGAGGAAAAAGGGTGTTTGCACAGTCACGTAGCCAAGAGAAGGTTTGGGATTTGATTCTGTAGTGTAGGTTAAAAAAAAAAAAAAAAAATTTTAATTAAAAAATAAAAATAAAGAATAAAAAAATCCTTAGGGCTGGAAACATGGTTTAGAGGTTAAAGTGCTTACCTGCAAAGTCAAAGGACCCAGGTTCAATTCCCCAGGACACAGGTAAAACAGATGCACAAGGTGGTACAGGCGTCTGTGGTTCGTTTGCAGCGGCTGGAGGCCCTGCCATGGCCATTCTCTTCTTCTCTCTATCTATCTGCCTCTTTCTCCCTCTATCTCTCTCAAATAAGTAAAATTTAAAAAAAAGAAAGAAACTTCAGCTGGCCTGGAGGGATGGCTTAGCAGTTAAGGGGCTTGCCTGAAAAGCCTCAGGACCCAGGTTCAATTACCCAGGACCCACCTATGCCCGACGCATATGGTGGCACATGTATCTGGAGTCTGCAGTGGCTGGAGGCCCTGGCATGCCCGTTCTCTCCCTCCCCACCCTCTTTCTGCTTCATTATCTCCTTCTCTGTCAAATAAATAATAACTATATTTTTAAAAATTATGAAGGGGCTGGAGGGATGGCTTAGTGGTCAAGGCATTTGCCTGCAAAACCAAAGGACCCAGGTTCGATTCCCCAAGATCCATGTTGGCCAGATGCACAAGGGGGCGCACGCGTCTGGAGTTCATTTGCAGTGGCTGGAGGCCCTGGCGCGCCCATTCTCTCTCTCTCTCCCTCCCTCTCTCTCGCTGTCATATAAATAAATAAATAAAAATAAGATATTAAATAAAAAATAAAAATTATTAAGGAAAGAACCTTCAGCTATGAGTGACTAGAAGATGAAGCTAAATGAGCAGGGGAGTGTGAGAAGTTTAACTGCCAAGATTTCACCGGCAGCTATGGTCAACCTGCTGCCTGCGCCCCAGGCTACCTATAAATTGAGCCCAACACAAAATAGTAAAAATACTTAACTTGTTGAGATTTTTTCCCCCCCACAGTTTTTTTAGAACTTGATTATGTGGTTCTCAAGTGCGAACTTTGTAGGTAACAGTACCATGTTGCAGTATCAAGAGAGTGGACACACCAGCAAATTGAATGGAAAGTTCTAGGTTACAAGAAATAAAGAGAAAAAAAAAGTATGCTTGTTAAAAAACAATTTTTATTGGGAATTTTAATATTTGACTGTACTGAAAACTGGTCATAGCCTCATTAGGTCTCCTCTTTTGTTCCCTCTCCTCCATGCCCCTTTCACTGAGGGCCCTCCCCTCTGGGAAGATCTGTCGTGACTGTGGGATCATGGATGCACCAGTCTGTTCCTGTGGGGAGAACAGTGCCTCACGGTATGCCTTCCCACACTGTGGCTCTCACATTCTTTCTTCCCTCGCTTCCTCAATGTCCCCTGAGCATTGGAGGGCGTGTGAGAAGTTTCCTTTAGTGTCGATCTCTTGGCTTTGATAAGATTGAGTCTCCTGAGTGTCTACTGCCATCTCCATGGAGAAGGTTTCTCTGGCTAGAAGTGACAGCAGCACTCATATTTATTTTTTATTTATTTATGTTTTTAGCACTCATATTTAATCCACTACCTCCTTTGTAATGTGTCCTGGGTCCTGGAAGGCCAGTGCTAAGCCTTGGGTTTGGTCTTCTTGTCAGTTTGGTAGGTCTTGGGTCTCCCCTGTATTCACCACCATCTGTAAAAATCAGGTTCTCTAACCAAGGGTAAGAGAAGCATTGATCAAAGGGGATTTCTATTTGGAAGGCTTTGGGGTAGGTAGAAACTCTCCATTTAACCAAAGAACAGTGGAATCTTCCCTCTAGGGTCTATGACCTTACAAGCCATAGGCTTTTTGACATAGTTGTTAGTACCAGGCATGTATTCCCTCCCACCGAGCAGGCCTCATAATCAATCAGAGAGCAGTTGATTACTCCATAACTTATGTGCCACTATTGTACCTGGTGGGTACATCTTGCCTGGCTAATTGATTTTGTAGCTTATAGGATCCTCTGTTTGTTCATACTGTCGATCACTTTTGCAGCTCATATGGCACTTTACAGCACTATAACAACTAGTCAGTAAGGAGATGGCTTCCATTTCAGTTCCAGCTTGATTTATCAGTATCCCAGGACCATAGCCGATGGTGTCTTCAGCAATGGTATCGTATCACCTACTTCTGTTGGGTAACTGAGTACTTGGACAATGGTCTACATTGTTGGTCATGGGCCTTCATGAGGAATTAGCTCCCTATGACGGGGTAGGGTGACCCAATTCCGTGTTTCATAAACAACAGTCTATGGTTTTAGATTAAAACTTTCTCTACCTTAACAGAATACTACCCCCAAATTGTCTCTTTCCCTCTCTCCTCTCTCCTTTTAAGAGGGTTAGAGCTTTTAGTTAGGTAATGAAAAAGTGTGTTCCTACCGTGTTTATTTATGCCATCTGTTGCAGTTACCCTTTCGTTGCTGAGTAAACACCCGACCAGAAGCAGCTTATGGGAGTAAAGGGTTGATTTCAGGCTCACAGATTCCGGAGACGCTTCATCGTGGCAGAAGCTGGTTCACCTCATCAGACATCCACAGCAGAGAGCAAGAACAGTGAATAGCCAGAGCTTAAGTTGGCTCTCTACCATCTTAGGGCTGTACTCAAGATCTGCCCTCAGTGACTCACATCTTCCAGCAGGGCTCTCTCTCTCCCTCTCTCTCTCTCCCTCCCTCTCTCTCTCTCTCTCTCTCTCTCTCTCTCTCTCTCTCTCTCTCTCTCTCTCTCTCTCTCTTTCTCTTTCTTTGCCTGCTGAAGACTAAGCAGGAAGCTTAACCAAAAATACCTTGGGCTATGGGGCCATTTACCTTTAAACCACCATATCATCTTTAGTTTTGTACATCCTGCCCCCCTCCCTCCTTTTCCTGACCTCCACTAGGTCTTTCTTCCAACTATATGCTATCCCTCCACTTTCCTATCTACTCTCCCCTTCTCAAATGCCATCTGCCTCTCCCTCCACACCTCACTCTAGCTTCCTGTCCAGTACTGGTAATGCATACTACAACTTGTAAACAAAACAATTCTCTGTTGTGATCTGAGTATGAGAGAGAAAAAGCAGTATTTGTCTTTCTGAGTCTGGGTTACCTCAGTACAATTTTTTTTCACATCCATCCATTTTCCTGTGAATTTCGTAATTTAATTTTTCCTTGCCACTGAATAGAACTCTATTGTTTATATGAACCGTAACTTCCTTATCCAGTCATCTGTTCATTAGCTTCTAGGCTGATTATACTTCCTAGGTATTGTGAATAGAGCAGCAACAAATACGGCTGAGAAAGTACGTCTAAAGCAAAGTGTAGAGTCCTTGGATTATATGCCCAAGAGTGGTATGCCTGGGTCACATGCTAGATCTATTCTTTTTATGTATTTGTTTGTTAGTTTGTTTGTTTTGTTGTTGTTGTTTTTTGAGGTAGAGTCTCACTCTAGCTCAGGCTGACCTAGAATTTACTATGTAGTCTCAGGGTAGCCTTGAACTTATGATGATCTGCCTCCCAAGTGCTGGGACTAAAGGCGTGCACCACCATGTCCAACTCACTAGTTCTATTTTTTAATTTTTGTTTTGTTTTTTCGAGGTAGAGTCTTGCTCTAGACCAGGCTGACCTGAAGTTCATTGTGTAGTCTCAGAGTGGGCTCAAACTCGCAGAAACCCTCCTGCCTCTGCCTCCCAAGAACTGGGATTAAAGGCATGCACCAGTTTTTCTAGCAATTTTTAAACTTCTGAGAAGCCTCTGTTGTTGCTGTCCTGGGGAGCACAGTCCTGGAATTACAGAAACTGACTCTTGGATTCGTTTGCCTACGAGGGGGCTCGCTGCTCCTAGGAACAGAGCCCGAGGGGACAGACACTGACCCTTGGAGTGGTGTAACCAAGAGCGAACCTGCTGCTTCTGCCGTCACCGCTGCTCTCTTATTTCTGTGGCTATGGCTTCCACTGACAGGCTTCTCATTGAACAATCACAAAACAGTAATGCATGAGCAAGCTGAAAATTGAATGGGCAAATGGCAAGGAACTTTGACGTTGAATTATCCTTAAGCATTTGTTAAAAGAAGGGGCTTGGGGGTGAAATTGTGGACTCCGTTGATCTAGAACACACACAGACACACACCCCACACACAGACACTGTTCACAAATGCAAGCACATTAGATCCACGAGTTTTCTTCAGCAGTTGTGTGGCAGTTCTGTGGGCAATTTTTATTGTCTTCGGGGCTGCAGTCAGCATTTCTCATACACACACACTTGTTCTGGGTTCAAAGTGTAACCAGGGCACTGAGGAAGTCGGGCAAAGAGCATAGCTTCAGGTCAGTCTGCATTGCTAACCATTGTCCATGTTGGTCATCGGTGCTTCTCAGGCCAAAGGCACACAAAGGCAGAGGAAACCACGTCAGATTGCTCTAAGCAGGCGGGTCACCTGGCTGTAAGATTAACTCCAGGGCAAGTTATAAGTCAGGACTTTAGCAGGAAAAGCATCTCACAGCAATATTCTCAGAAAATTTATTTGTAAAGTCCACAAGAAATATTCCCACACTTCTTCCCCATAGTTTATTCTCGTATTTCATTCTTATAGTTCCTTCCCACAGTTTGTCCTTATAATTCATTCCCACCCGGGAGTAGCTGTACATGTTTTCACTCTCACCAACAGCGAAGGAATGCTTCTCAGTCCCCACACCTTCCCCGTGTGTATGATCATTTGACTGTTCTTTTCTTGATAGCCACTCTGACTGGAGCGAGATTGAATCTCAAAGTAGTTTTAATGTGCATTTCTCTGATAGCTAAAGGGATTGAACATCTTTTTATATATTTATTTGTCATTTGTGTTTCTTCCTTTGAGAACTCTCTGCTCAGTTCCCTGCCCCACTCTCTTTTTGTTTTTTGAGAGGGTTTTTAATCTCTTAATTTGTTTTTTTTTTAGTTCTTTGTAGATTCTGTATATTAGACCTCTTTTATATGCATATCAGATGATTTGCTGCCATTCCGTACGCTGGCTATTGACCCTGGTAATGGTTTTTTCAGCTGTACAATAGCTTTTCAGTTTCATGAGACTCCATTGCTTGAGTGTTTGTCTAATTTCCTGGGCTACTGGACTCTTCTTCAGAAAGCCTTTCCCTATGCCTATGTTTTATATATTTTTTTTCCTCTAATCATTTCACAGTATCAGGTCTTACATTGAGGTTAGTCATCCATTTGGAGTCCATCTTTGTGCAAGTCGAGAGGGAAGAGGCTCCAGGTTCATTCTTCCACATGTTCTTACCCAGTCCCATAGTTCCAGTGGTTGACAGGGCTGCCTGTTCTCCAGGGTGTATTTTGGCCACTTTGTCAAGGTGGGTGGTGGCTGTAGCTACTTGAACTTATACCTGGCTTTTCTGCCCCACTGATCTATGTGTCTGCTCTTCTGCTGGCTATGCGGGTTTGATGACTAAGGCTCTGTAGTGCATCCTGAAATCAGGTATGGCGAGACCATCAGGAGTAGTCTTCTTGCTGAAATTTTTGGCTCCTCTTGTGCCTCCATGTGCATTATGACATCATGAGGCTTTTTAAAAAAATTTCGGTGAAAAATGGGGTCAGAATTTTGATTGAATCTGTATATTGCTTTTGGTAGGATGCCCATTTTCAGGATCTGAATTGTTTTGATACACGAGTGTGGGAGAGCTCTCTATACTCTTCTGTCTTCCCCAGTTTCTTTCTTCAGTATCTTAAAGTCTCCGTTATAGAAGGCTTTCATTTCCTTAGTTAGGGATATTCCAAGATCTTAAACTTTTTGTGGTTATAACAAATGGGTCTAGGGCTGAAGAGCTGGATGGACTAGTGGTTAAAGGCATCTTCTTGCAAAGCCAAGTGACCCAGGTTCAACTCCTCAGGACCCACAAAAGCCAGGTGCACAAGGTGGTGTGTGTCTGGAGTTCATATGCAGTGACTGGAGGCTGGGATGTGCCCATTTCTCTCTCTATCTGCTTCTTTCTGTCTCAAATAAATAAATAAAAATAAAATATTTCAAAAATGGTACTGAGGGCTGGAGAGATGGTTTAGCGGTTAAGCGCTTGCCTGTGAAGCCTAAGGACCCCGGTTCGAGGCTCGGTTCCCCAGGTCCCATGTTAGCCAGATGCACAAGGGGGCGCACGCGTCTGGAGTTCGTTTGCAGAGGCTGGAAGCCCTGGTGCGCCCATTCTCTCTCTCTCCCTCTACCTGTCTTTCTCTCTGTGTCTGTCGCTCTCAAATAAATAAATAAAAAAATTTTAAAAAATGGTACTGATTACCCTGATTTCCAGTTTGTCATGGTATATACAAAGGTTATTGACTTTTGTGTGTTCACTTTATATCCTGCCACTTTGCTGAAAGTGCTGATCACCTCTACAAGCTTTTTTTTCTTAGAGTTTTTATGGTTTCCTTAAGAGAATCATATCATCTGAAAATAAAGCTGCTTTTAGTTCTTCCATTCCAATTTGTGTCACTTTTATTCCTTTCTCTTCTCTTATCCCTCTAGCCAAGATGTCAAGTGTTAAATACTATGTTACACAGTAGTGAGAAGTGTGGACACCTCTGACGTGTTCAAGACCTTAGTGACAACGATTCAAGTTTTTCCCCCATGTAGCATGATATTGGCTTAGGTTTGTTGTAAGTAGCTGTTGTTATGTTGAGATGTGATCCCTCCTTTCCTAGTCACTTTGGTGTTGTCTTTTTGTTTGTTTTCATTTTGTTTTCTGAGGTAGGATCTCACCTAGCCAAGGCTAATCTGGAATTCAGAATTCACTATGTAGTCTCAGGACGACCTTGAACTTATGACAATCCTCCTAACTCTGCCTCTCAAGTGCTGGGATTTAGTTATATATTTCCTTGTGAGAACTTTAATATATAGACAGACTGCAAATGGGTCACCTTCCCATTGGGTTACACTCTCTGTGTCCCTCACTCCTCATTCCACTGAGGTCCTCCTCAGGAGTGCTACCAGCAGTCACTGTGGGGCGTGAATGCGCCATCCATCTCCGTGAGGGGGACAGGACTTCAGAATACACCTTCCAACCCTATGGCTCTCACATTCTTCCCGCGCCCTCTTCCACAATGTTTCGAGCTGGAGAGGGTGTGTCATAAGCCTCCTTTAGTGTTGCGCTCGAGCAGCCACGGCTTTTCTGCTTTGATGAGTTTGAGTCTCCTCAGTGTCCACTGCAACCTCCCTAGAGGAGGTTCTCCGACTACCAGTGAAAGAAGCACTCATGGAATCAGTAGTCATGTGTCAGAGACCATGACGTGACCGCCCTAGGACAAAAGAAGAACTAACAGCCTTCATATGGCCCCTCACTGCCCTGAGGACAAAAGAGAACCAGCAGCCCTCATGCAGCCCCTCCCCCGAGAACAAGCAGCTGCTCTGGGAGACGTCACAAGAGAGATTCCAGAAATGCCACAAGATGCTCCAGAAGATTACGGCCAGGTGGCCCTATTTCCTCCTTCCTTGTAACCCCTCCCCCTTTTTTCCCTCCTTATTGCCCTACCTGCTGGTTGATTATAAAAGAGCTAAAAAATCCAACATTAAACGAGACCTCGACAAAACCTCCGCTTGGTCTCCTTCTTCTTTCCTGCCCGTTCTTTCAGGTTGCAGCCCTCCTCGACCACCCCGCGTAACGTTGGCCCCGCAGGTCAGGGGCAAGTGGCGCCCAACGTGGGGCTCGAGGCGCGGGTCTCGACCTGATGACTAACTGCGCTGGAGATCTCCTCGGGACGCCGAGAGACATTTTGAAGAGTGCCCCGCCATTTCGTCACTCGTGATTTCGGCTACAGGACACAGTAAGTCAGGGCCCTTATTTTTCATTCTCGTCTGATTTTCAGAATGGGCCAAAAGCTTAGGATTTAAAGAGCTCACTCAGGGAAAGAGGAATTAGAGTTAAGAAAAAGGACCTCGTTAATTTTTTTGTTTTCATTGACAAAGCGTGTCCCTGGTTCATTATTTCTGGTCCTGATATCCATCCTGGAAAATGGCAGAAGGTTGGCAAAGATTTAAATCGCCGCCTCCAAGAAGAGGGGCCCAATTCTGTCCCCTCCACAGTCTTTTCTTACTGGGGACTAATAAGAGACATAGTGGAGGAAGCACACTCAGACCCCAATAAACAACAACTCCTCTTGGTCTAAGCGGTCACCTTTCTCTTCTTGTCAACCTGATGGGTCTTGGTCTTCCCGAGTCAATAGGTTTTCTAGCCGAGAGTGAGAGCAACATGGATCAAAAGGGATAAGCACAGACACTTAGAAGACTTTTTGACAGGCATAACCTCTCCTTTTAGCCAAAGAACAGTGACGCTTCCCTCTGTGGTCTATGACCTTCTAAGCCGCAGGCTTCTGATTTGGTTCTCAGTACCAGGTATGAGTTTCCTCCCACGGAGTGAGCCTGATACCCAATTAGAAAGCCATTGGTTGCCCCCATAGGTCAAGTACCGCTATTGCACTGGTGTGTACATCTTGCTTGGCTGGTTGATTTGGTGCCTTGCTAACTCTGTTGCTTGTTCATGCTGGTGGTGACAATTATCCTCCCCAATCCTCAAGCAGCTTGCATGGCACTTTCCAGCACGATGAGAACTCATCAGCAGGTATGTGGCTTCCATCTCAATTCCAGTATGATCTCTTGGTGTCCTAAGACTACAGCTGTGGTGTCTTCAGCAAGAAGATCTTGCCATATAGATCTGGTGGGTAACTTGAGACCTTGATGAGTCTAGAACTCCAATGTGGTTCAGTCTGATCCAAGATGGTCCCCGGAAGCTCCTTCCTGGTCCTTCACCCTGGAAAGCTTTTCAGGCTTTCTCCAGACCTGCATGTGCACCTCTTCCCAGGTTGATGGGTTCTTCATGAGCTTATGCCCCCTTCCTGGGTGCCCACCAACCAAAGTCCTTTTCCTATATCTGAACTTGGCAATGAAACTTATCCCAGTTTGGAGGCTGATTTACATTTCCTACTTTATAAAGAAACCCAATCCAGGCAGCCATGTGGTAATCGACTCAGGAGCCCTCCCAGTTTGGGAGCTTCTCTGGGTTTTCCCTCTCACCTCAGCTCTCCCTTAATAAACCTTTTGTATTTTATCCTTCTTTGTGCATCCATGTTTCTCAGTTCTTTGTTAATCATGGACAGGCACTTGGAAGCCACTGGCTTGGTGGCTTGGCAGACTCATTGAGTTACTGGCTTGGGGAGTTCTAATCCTACCCAGCGCTCTCTCCCACAACAGCAGGGCCTCAATTTGCATATGGACCTTTTTGATCTTGAATTTAAGATTGCACAAAAGGACTGCACAAAAGTGATGCCTTTTTTTTTTTTTTTTTCTGTTGACTGCCAATTCTCTGCCTGTTCATAATCTCGGTCCCTTATTGTAAAACTGGAAAGACGTTTGAAGGGAGAGGGAGCAGGGGCTCAGTTGACTCACCTCACAGGGCCTTTTCGAAGTCCACATGTGAAAGTACATGTGCATTTTACTTAAGGACTGGGGACCGTGCAGAACTTAGACTTAGCACGTCTCGCTGAGCACAGGGGGTTACGCACTTGAGGTGATCGTGAAAGGGCCTGGAAGGGCGAAGAATGAACTCCTGAACTCTTTTCACGCCTAATAGTCCTAACTCTGGGTCCTAATTATGACTGGAATCCTTCCCCTCCTTGTGGTTGGACCCAAGATCTTACTTCAAAGGAGCTGCAACTCAGTGTCACCGTGTCCTCCCCTCTCTGGCCTGGCCCCAAGCTTAAGCCTAGTACCGGGGCTGACAGTCCACCCTGAGCCAAGGCCACTACCAACACGCCTGCCAAGGGATTTGGTTTGTGTCCATGAAGCTTGTTCTGCCACTGAGAGAGAAATGTATCCAAAATGGAGCCAGGAGGTCTTCCTTTCTTTGTTAGCAGAGGGAGCCTAGGGCTCCCCACAGTCTGCCTGGTAAATCAGTTCAAAGAAACCAGCTTCAACACCCTAAGGGGCCTCTATTATCATAGTCCAAACACAGCCAGTGCTGCAGGATTTATTTTCTAGTTTGCAAATCCTAGTTGCTTGGAGCGAGGCCTGCCTGGCTTTGCTCAGTCCTTGGTAGCAGAGGCGAGAGTCATGTGTCTCAGCACCAGCCTCCTGAACCCAGGCCAAGAGTCCTGGGCAGCAGGGAGGTGAGATTTACCTAGCCAACAACACACTTTTCACTTGAACTTCCAGTGTAGAGGAATATTGGGAAGGGGATGCACAGTTTTCCAGTAAACAGCCTCGGCCTTCTGCTTAGTTTCAGAGATAGAAAAAGCTAGGGTTTACGGCCACCCTCTCTGAATGGGTCAGCCAGAGAGTCTTCCTGGGTTCCAGATCATTCGCAGGCCCTGCGGGGGAAGTAGTCAGGATTGGGCCCAAGAGAGGGAATAAAAAAGAGGCAACTCCGCCTCCTTGCTCCAGCAGAACGGGAATTCAGAGTCTGACCCAGTCTCCTCCAAATCAGCTCTCTCTCACCTCTAGGTCTCTGCTCTAGGACCCCTCCTCTAGGCCCAGAGGAGAGGGTGGGGGGCGACTCCCACACGTGCCCTCTGCCCCCTCCCCCCTTCCAGATGGCAGGAGCTGTCTGCACTTTTCTTAGTGTAATGAAGTCTTACCCACTGGCCCATGCATTTAACCTGTTAAAATTCATGTGACAAGAATGCGGGGCGCCCTAAGTTTATTGGTTCACTGACATTGCCAAGGAGCCCAAGATCACAGGTCTTAGAGCCCTCGCTGAAGCTGCGCGCATCAGGTATGGCTGGTCAGCTCTACGAGCAACAAGCAGCCCCACTGGGACTCTCTTGGGATTTATCTGTCTTATATCTTGAGGGACCCACAACTAAGGGAGGTAACCCTCTGTTGGTGTTTTCTTTCTGTTTCTGTTGTTGTTGTTTTTGTTTGTGTTTTGTTTTCCAAGGTAGCGTTTCGCTCTAGTCCAGGCTGACCTGGAATTCACTCTGTAGTCTCAGGGTGGCCTTGAACTCACGGAGATCCTCCTACCTCTGCCTCCCAAGGGCTGGGATTAAAGGCGTGTGCCACCACGCCTGGCTCTGCTATTGTTTTCTTAGTGGCCCTCTGCTCCCACATGGCCCTGATTATTTTATTATTTTATTTACTTATTTTTTTGGCCTGCCTCAAACAGCAGCTTGAGGGTTCTATGGATGGCTTTAGAATTTGTCTCTAGTAGTTTAGAAATAGGCAGTCTGACTCTCTGGCTTATGAGGCCACTCCACCTTTCCCTTCCTGGCCCTTCTTCCGGTTCCTAGGGTGGAAGCAGACAGCTTAGCCACCTGCCCGTGTAGGGGCCAGTAGAATGGGGTGGCCTCGCACACAGAGGTCAGCCTGCAAGGAGGCTCGGTGGCCTCTTTTCCTTCCAAGGCCTCTTGAATGGGAAGAGCCGCTGACTTGCCCCAGGAAAGGAACGGGAATACTTTGCACAAAGCTGAGTGTGCTAAATGCCCCTGTCTAAAAAGACAAGAATACCCCCTAGAGGTACAGAAGAACCGTCAGAAGAGCCTTGGGGCTGCGGCTGCCTCCAAGTCAGGGGAGAGAGGACAAGGGTCGGATCGTGACAAGCTAGCTGGCAACAGCAGGAGGATGTGGCTGCAGATAAAATGAGCACAGAAGAGAGAGAGAGAGAGAGAGAGAGAGAGAGAGAAGAGAGAGGAGAGAGAGGAGAGCCAATACAAGAAGCTGGGGGAGGGGGGGCATTCGGGCATTGGAAACACAAAGGAACCCTCAGAGCACCTCTCCTGAAGAGACATTCTGAAGGTCCCAGGAAGCTGGCAGGGCTCACTGGAGAGGCGGTGAGGGCTTGATCACCTTGTCCCCGGTACAGCCCAGGAGCCCCAGGCAGCTCGGCCGTGCAGCTGTTCCACTTGGCTTGGAAACGGGAAAACTCCGCGAGTCAGAGCTTTAGACCCGCATCATGCCTGCGGCGTGGGCGTGTGATAGAAAAGCAGGCTTCCGGCTCTTCTCAGCATTCGGCGAGCCTTCATCACTTCTTCACAGGGAGAGGGAATGGAATAAAGAATACTAGCCCCCGGCTGGAGGGATGGCTTAGCGGTTAAGGTGTTTGTCTGCAAAGCCAAAGGACCCAGGTTCAATTCCCCAGGACCCACGTTAGCCAGATACACAAGGGGGCACACATGTCTGGAGTTTGTTTGCAGTGGCTAGAGGCCCTGGCACGCCCATTCACTCACCCTCTTTCCCTCTTTCTCTGTCAAATAAATAAAAATTAAAAAAAAAAAAAAAGAATACTAGCTCTAGATTTCTTTAACACTGTGCTATGTCAGTTCTGTTTTTCAAGGTAGGGGCACGGAGGTGGCGGGTGTTGGACACTCACTTTATCATCCCTGCCATCTGCAAGTCCCAGCAGGTATAGAAGTGCCCCCAAGCAAGCCAGTGGGCAACAAGACAAACGGGGTCCAACTGCGGCCCGCTGGCTTCTTGCCTAAGGAAGTATGCAGACGATGTCATCGGGCTGATTTTTCAAGAGAGCAGGAAATCAGTGCTTATAGGTGAAATGTTCTGTTTATGAAAGAGAAGTCTTGTAGAACAAACTTGGCCCGGGGACACTGCCTGCTTCCCTTCCCCGCAGGACACTTGTCTACACAACCCCAGCCCCTGCCTCGAGCATGCCACCAAGGCCACCAAGGCGCCGAAGTCACACAGAACACGGCCTGTGCCGTCGTCATCCAGAACAGCAGATGATGAGGCGTCCTGAGGCTCCAGAAGGTCTTTCCTTTTTTCTCTCTCTCTTTCTTTCTTTCTTTCTTTCTTTCTTTCTTTCTTTCTTTCTTTCTTCTTCTTTATTTTGTATTCATAGTGAAGTTATTCTCTTTTTTTTCTCAATTTTTAAAAAACATTTTCCATGATTATAAAAAATATCCCATGGTAATGCCCTCCCTCGCCCCTTTTCCCCTTTGAAATTCCATTCTCCATCATATCCCCTCCCCATCCCAATAAGTCTCTCTTTTATTTTGATGTCATGATCTTTTTCTCCTCTTATGATGGTCTTGTGTAGGTAGTGTCAGGCACTGTGAGGTCATGGATATCCAGCCATTTTATATCTGGAGGGAGCATGTTGTAAGGAGTCCTACCCTTCCTTTGGCTCTTACATTCTTTCTGCCACCTCTTCCACATTAGACTCTGAGCCTTGGAAGGTGTGATTGAGATGTTACTTGGTACTCTAGTCACTTCTTTCCAGCACCATGATACCTTCTGAGTCGTCCCAAGGTCACTACCATCTGAAAAGAGAAGATTCTCTACCCAAAGTGAGAGTAGCATTCATATAAGGGTATAAATATTAAGAGAAGTGCTTACTGGGCAGTTTGATAAGCATAGTATATACACCTTTCCAGACATCAGCAGATGTTACATCCCTAGGGCTCATGACTATCCCTGTTTTAAATTTTCAGTATCAAGGATGTATTCCCTCCCTTGGAGTGGGCCTCCAGTCCAATTGGAGGGCAGTTGGTTTCCACCATAACAGACATGCCACTATTGCACCCATTGGCTCATTTGGCCTGGCTGGCCAATTATAAGGCTTGCAGTGTCCACTGCTGAGTATCTTCACTGGTGGTGTATCTTTCTCCCATTGAACTGCATGTAGAATGGCTTCTTCCAGCTTTCTGTCAGCTGGTCTATATAGAGGAGGTTATCAGCTCAGTTCCGCAGGATTTCTCAGTGGCCTTGCAGCCCAAGTATGTGGAATCTTTAGCAATAGGGTCTTACCATCAATTCCTGGTGGGAAACCAAGGGCCCCGGCAATGGCCTATAATGTTTCAGGAGCATCAGGGACCTCCCTGGCCAAGAACTCACTGGGAGGTATCCCATCCCTGGCACTGAAAATTTTCTAGCAACGATCTACGACTCCTGAGTGGACCCCCCCCCTTTTCCTTTTTACTATATTAAATCTATTCCACCAGACACACTGATCCAAGCAATAATGTGGGTCCTTCTGTGAGCACCAATTCTGGTTTCAATCCGTTTATCACATTCTTGCCAGCTGTGGAACCATAAATAAAAGATGGAGAAATGTCACCGTCTTTGCGTCATAGGACACGTTGGAATAGTAACAGCTCTTAGGTATTCAGAGATCCTCTGAAAACAATCAGCACTATACAAAAGTTATCAGCATTCATGTGGTTATGCAACTATAACATACCATTCTTGCCATAAATCTGTGAAGTCCTGGAAACATCACTGTTTCTCTCCCCCGCCCCATTTCATTGCATAGGTGCACACATATCATCCCAGCATGAGTTCAAAACGAGTCTGGGCTACACAGTGAGACTTTGTCTTGAGAGGAAAAGGAGGAAGAGGAGAAGATTGTTTCGAACTCATCACACTCAGGCTTAGGATTCAACCTTAGATCCTCATCCTACTGTCTCTACACGGGACTCCCCTGGGTCCCCCAACCTCTTCAGACGCACCTGTTCTTACTTATGGCAAGATGGAACTTTAATTCTCTTTACTTCTTCCTTTCTGCCATTCGTGCCTCCCTTCTCGGGTTGTTGAAGATAATTCCTCAGGTCTCATTATCATAGCAACCCATTGAAGTTTTGCTCTGCCAGACGTGAATTTTAGCAAGGTCAGTTTCTAGGAGATCAATAAGATGAACCCAAATCCTCCTCCAGCAGGGCATGGCTGGCCACTGGACACTCCTCTCACACAATCATGATACTAGTAATTGGGGATTTTTTTCCCTGTCCCCATATCCAAGAATTACAAATAGTTTTCCAATTCCATATTATCCTTATGAAGCCCTTTTAATCTCCTATCATGAATATCTCTCTCTGTTTCACTAAAATAGCAGAAGAAAAATATGGAGGAAGATCCATCATTGACAGTTACTGGCTATATCACTGGGTAGCCCAGATTTACTTTTGAGCACAGAATTATCATTCACAACCTGCTCTTTCTTAGCCAATTAGCCAATCAATTAACATCTGATCATGTCTGCCGCAGTCTCTAAAGAACATTTTTTGTAAGGAAAATTACAAACAGCAGGTCCTGAAATCCATTGCACAACACAGTCCTGTAGTTGCCAACAATTTATTGTATTGTTATTGAACACAACATAAAGAAAACTTGGATAATTTGATGGAAATTCTAAGAGGCTTTGAAATTCAGTATACTTTCTTTTTTAAAAAATATTTTATTGAGCCGGGCGGGGTGGTACATGCCTTTAATCCCAGCACTCGGGAAGCAGAGGTAGAAGGATCACCATGAGTTTGAGGCCAACTTGAGACTACAGAGTGAATTCCAGGTCAGCCTGAGCTAGAGCGAGACCCTACCTCGGAAAACAAAAAACCAAAACAAAACAAAACAAAAATTTATTTGACAGAGAAAGAGGGAGACAGAGAGAGAGAGAGAAAATGGGCACACCAGGGCCTCCAGCCACTGCAAATAAACTCCAGATGCATGTGCTCCCTTGTGCATCTGGCTAACATGTGGGTCCTAGGGAATCACACCAGGGTCCCTTGGCTTTGCAGGCAAACTCCTTAACCACTAAGCCATCCCTCCAGCCTCTGTACATTTTCTAAGTGACTCAGCAAAATTGGTCTGATACGAAACTTAGACTGTATTCAAAACATAGGGGAGCCACAAAGGATAGCCAATAAACAGTAAGGGATTGGGAAACTGATGTAGACTGAATGATTGTGTCTCCACAAATTTCATACAAATGTGTGCGTGTGTGTGTATGTGTATGAGAGATAATAGTATTCAATTGTAGCAGTCTGAACCAACTAAGATACTAATTATTGGGCTGAGAGATGGCTTAGCGGTTAAGCACTTGCCTGTGAAGCCTAAGGACCCTGGTTTGAGGCTTGACTCCCCAGGATCCACGTTAGCCAGATGCACAAGAAGGCACACGCTTCTAGAACTCGTTTACAGTGGCTGGAGGCCCTGGCGCGCCCATTCTCTCTCCCTCTCTCTATCTGCCTCTTTCTCTGTCATTCTCAACTAAATAAATAAAAATATTTTTAAAAAGATACTAATTATTATGTTGATATGGTTTGATGAAGAGTGTCCCCTACAGCCTCCTGTATGAACACTTGGTTCCCAGCTGGTGCTATTATTCTATTAGGTTCTTTTTTTTTTTTTTTTTTTTTTTGAGGTAGGGTCTTGCTCTAGCTCAGGCTGACCTGGAATTCACTATGTAGTTTCAGGGCGTCCTCGAACTCACAGTGATCCTCCTACCTCTGCCTCCCGAGTGCTGGGATTAAAGGTGTGCACCACCATGCCCGGCCTGGTGGTATTATTCTGGAAGGCTGTAGAATGTTGGGACACAAGCCCTGTCTAAGTCACTGGAGATGGGCCTAGAAAGTTAAATCTGCGTCTGGTCACCACCCAAGCCCTCTGCTTCTTAGTCCTGTAAGATGTAACACGCTGCACCAGCAGTTTCCACTGGCACGGATAGAGATGTCTCACCCACCAGGCCTTCTCCATGTGATAGGCTGTGGTCTCCTGAAACTGTGAACCAATATAAATCTTTCCTCCTTTAAATTCCTTCAGTTGGGTATTTTTAAATTTCTTTATTTGTGAGAAGAGAGAGAGAATGAGCACACCAGGGCTTCTAGCCGCTGCAAACAAATTCCAGATGCATTGTCACTTTGTGCATCTGGCTTTATGTGAATACCGCAGACTCAAACCCAGGGTTATTAGGCTTTGCAGAAAAGTGCCTTAACTGCTGAGCCATCTCTCCGGGCCTTCTTTCAAGTATTTTGTGACAGTCACAAGAAAAGTCATAAATATGTATTTGATAAGGCTAAAAAGATATTTCAAGTCAATAATAAATAATTTATTTGAAAAAAATGGACAAGCTACTTTTGGAGCGTGGCTATGGTGTCTGGGGACCCCGACCCAGGAATGACTACTGACGTGTGTCCTCCTTTCTCCATATGCTGTTGCAACAAATAAAGCATGCTTCAACCTTAAAAAAAATGGACAAACTGCAATACTAAGTGTGTTACAAGTGGAGAAAACCATGAGAAAAGGGACAATTTTGTTTGTTTGTTTGTTTTTTGTTTTTTTGAGGTAGGGTCTCACTCTAGCCCAGGCTGACCTGGAATTCACCATGTATTCTCAGGGTGGCTTCAAACTCACGGCAATCCTCCTACCTCTGCCTCCCAAGTGCTGGGATTAAAGGCGGGCGCCACCACGCCCGGCTTGAGAAAAGGGACAAATTTATTTATACACAGTAACAAGTTGAAAAGTAGAAGCTGGAAATTTAAGTAAAAGCATAAAAGCCTATGCTAGCTAAGAAAGGGGCATGTCACAGACCATCTGAAAGATCAAAAATTGATACTGGTTCTGTATTTGGTATGATGTGTAGATCGTCAACAAAGCAAGTCCACACCATTCAGCTCTTACTGTCTGTGCAAAGATCGTCATTATTTCAAGTCCAATATAGCCAAAAATTAAAATAACGTTTTAAATTTGTAGGTCAAGATCAATGGAGGAGATATATGTCTTAAGATGAAAGACGGCTTCCAAAATTTTACGACCAAGCTGTACGTGTGCTATGGTCCCATTTGTATATGAGAACAAAATGAACGAAGAAGACTATGCATGCAGAAGTGCACGCACAGAAGCAGATACACACTTGGAACATGCATCTACATGTATTTTTTCCTATATATAAATATATGCACATATGTGTGCCAAGATACAAATACATCTGTACAGTATCTCAAAGTCAGATTATGAATAATGCCTATTTCTCCATTCTGCTTACATTTGCTTTTATGATGACTTTACAGCTTTCTTCTACAATAGCCAGACATACATTTTTCCTCCCTTTAATTTAAACCAAGAAGAGCTCTGCTTGTTCTGCCAAGAATCCACGTCCGTGAAATATGCAGAGTTTGGTGGTAATTCACTGGTGTACGATGCTGTCGCTAAGGGCAACTCTCGAAGGAGCGTTCCAAGGTTTCTGATTCAGAGCTCATTGCTGGTGTCATCTTAGTAGGAAATCGCAATTTGCATATGTGTTAGTCAGCTTTCTGTTATGTAACAAATACTTGAGATAAACCTACTGAGAGGTTCCAGAAGAGGAAATGTTAATTTGGCTCGCAATTTCAGAGTTCCAGTCCAGCGTCACCTGGCCCTCTTGTGTGAGGCTTGGATGAGACAGCGCAAGGCGTCAGGGAGTGTGTGGCGGAGGAGGCTGTTCACTGCAGGGTGAGCAGAAGCAACCGAAAGAGATAGAAAGGGGCCAAAGTCCCCATAACCTCTTCGCAGGCACACCCCCAATAAAGTAACATTTTTTTCCCTCAAGGCCCCACCTCCTGAAGGTTTCTAGCTGCACCATGCACTATTGCTAAGCCCTCTACACATGGCCCATTCATTGGACAAACCAACACGCATTTCCCAGTGTGCATGCCAAACAGCACCATGCACGGAGGAAGAGAGAAAACAGAGCATTTACGTGACCAATCCGAGGCTCAAAAGAGAGAGAGCCAATAGATCACAACGTTCAGTACCCAAGATGTCATTTCCCACCCAGCACCCTGGACATCTCAGTCTTCCACATGGAAAATCAGGATGGCCATGCAGATCTGTATGGGCCACACGCTCATTGCCACTGGAACTCCTGTGCACATCCACATTTCTGAAAGCATCTAGAAAGGAAATCTTACTGGAGAGACATTTGTTCTAGAATGACCCTCAATGAAGCAGACCATTCAGTTCATCTTAACAATTCAGCTCAACATGTTTGTTGAACGGCGCTAAACAGGGAAATTCCCACCCTGTCCTAGAAACAAGAGAGCACGCAATGACAAGGAATTGCAGGGCGGAGCAGTCTGGAGATCAAGCCGCGCTCTACAGCAGTATCATCATGTAGTTATGTTAGTCAATGGCATACCCACTCTACTGATCGGAAAACTGAAGTTTAGGGGCATGATCAAGACTTAAATGAACTGAATCCTCTCTAGGTAACTTCTTGGAACATTAAGAAAAGGAAAACTCATTTTCCAAGGCAACTACTGATTTCAAATACGCTTCACAATGTTGATATTCAAGCCAAAGGAAGAGAACAATCATGCATGCCTATTTCTTATCTTGCCTCATTACACAATCAAATTAAAATTGCTGATACATGGCAGTGTGAGCCCAGTTTTTGTTTTGTTAATCACACAATGGAATTTCTGGTCTACTAATGAACCTCAAGCTGGGCTCTTCCTCCTCAGGAGTGATCTTTCAGGAAAGACAAAGCTTTGCCAGAGGAAGTTAACCTGGGGCCTTGGGTAACAAGAATGTGACTAACCCTATAATTTCTGTCTGCCCTTTTACCTTTCATGGCCACACTGTGTTCCTTCCTCATGTCTCCTAAGGAGAGCTTGCAGCATCTCTGGAGATAGAGAAGACAGGGGCCATTTCTTCCCTCACTTAATTCTATCACAAAGACAACGTAGGCTTCTTCAGTCCCCTTGTAGCTGCTTGCCCCAACTTTGAAACACCCTAATGGTTTTAAAATAGAGGCTGACCCATGTACAAACAGCCTCTGTCCAGGCTCAGGATATGCTCGCGCCCTGAGAAAGAATCTGGGAGGACAGAAGACTGTCCAGGAACAGAGGCCGTCCCAGTGGTACAGCTGTGGCTGCATCCCTGTGAGCAATGCTGACTCAGAACCAGGGAAGGGCCTCACCTGATGGGCTGGAAGTCTTGTTTGCTCTATGGTTTTGCTCAGTACTTCCTCAGATATGCATTATTTATCTGTATTTAAAAAGTATATTTATAGTTTTTCAAGATAGGGTCTCACTCTAGTCCAGGCTGACCTAAAATTCACTATGTAGTCTCTGAGTAGCCTCAAACTCACGGTAATCCTCCTACCTCTGTCTCCTGAGTGCTGGGATTAAAGGCGTGTGCCACCATACGCAGTTCAAGGAAAAAAAAAAGGTATATTCATTTTTACTCTAGAGATGGAACCCAGGTCCTTGCACATTCTAGGCAAGTGCTCTAAGCTATAGCTCCAGCCTGCTTTAATGTTTTAGTAGACAATATATTTATATAGTTCAAAAGGCAAAACAACATAAAAATGAATATAGAGGCATCTCACTCACATCTGTTTCTTTGTTGCCCGATTCCCTCGCTTCGTCATAGACAGTAATTTTCGTTGGTTCCTTATGCTTCCTTCCATTCTGTTATAGAGCTATCTTATTTTCTCCTTTTCTTTCTAAATAGGTATTTCACTGGGTTTGATATCACTTCAAAGATAGGTGAAAACTGATCTTTAAAAGTGAAAAATTCTTATTCTTTTATACATAAATCATAAATACACAGTACATATACAGGACATAAATAGATGTTCATTATATTAAAATTTCATGACAAGATAGGGATTAGAAAAAAAAAGTCTTTAAAAAAATCTTAGCAGGGTGGTAATGGGACAAAGGGGTGATCAACATTGTCTTAGAAAGTAGTATAAAATATAAGCTACTCTGTATTTTTTTCCACTTTACAATGCATCCTAGGAATCTTTCCATATCAATTCATAAAGATTTATTTCCATTTTATAGTGGCATAGTGTTTTCCTGTATAGGAAACACCTGTATATATAGGTGAACTTGCGTTTATTTTTCCAGCTCCATGTTCATAATACTGGGCTTAACTCAAATCTTTGGGTGCTCCAGGATCACAGTGGCATGGCTTTTGCATACACTGAACACGTACCCTGTTACACGGCTATGTAGAGCTCCAGCAATGGGGTTGCTGCATCCAAGAGCGAAGTTTTACGCAGTATGGCCGGATTTGGCCATAGTCTTCTTTATTTGCATTCTCAAATCTACCCATCCAAAGAAAGAGACGACTTCAAATGGTTTTGTCTGATACCTCCTGAGAGTCATATAAGTGACTGCTGAGCCAGGGGCAAGATGGCCCCTCAGTTCTGGAGTTTTCCCTGGGCAGCTCTAGAGCTATAGTTTCTGCAGTGTTGAAAGAGGTGGCTGAGACTTTGGCTTAGCAGAGAAAGGACCTGCTGTGACTGTATCCGGCAAGGAAGGGGGCTCTGCATTCTCAGATGGGCTTGGCCATGGTGGAGCTTTGCCGTGCCGCCCGCATAACCTGGCCTTCAGCTTGTGATCTGGCAGCTCTGAATAGAGCTGATCCTAGTCCAGCCATGACTCTGTAACACCTGGGACAAAGGACCTAGCCAGGGAAGTTATTACTGCTTGCAATACCTGGGCTGCCACCCAGCTCAGCTGCTGCCATGCAACCATGCAGAAAGGGAAGTCACCTTAGCCTGAAAGCTCACGAGATGCCACCTCCTCCTCCATGGCCCCGGCAGGCAGGAGCCCAGCAGGTCCAGGGCTCAGCATGCAGCCGGATCCCCTGTCAACTGGGTTGCAGTTAATTGCTGGCTCCCCGACACATTTATGCTTCACACCACAACCAGCTCTGTGAAGATTTTATTTGCTCCTTAATTATTTAAACCAGTGTAATCATATTTGCTTTCAACAGAAATTGGCTGTATTCATGAGTTTGGAAGTAGTCTAATCAAAGCCTCTAGGTGGCTCGCTGTTACTTGGGGCTCAGTTTGGATCCCTGAGTAGAGGCGGTCATTACAGCAGGAGGCCAGCATGCCTGGGGTTTGTTAACTGGGGTCAAGTCACTCATAAGGAAGAGAAATTTTATGCTGCATTACAGTCACAGCTAAGCGATTGCTGGACAGGGTTCGGTCTCTGAGAATTTATTCAAGACTTGCTCCCTTTCATTTTCCAGTTGGCTCCCTGAGTGAATAGTCTTTCCTACATGGTTCTGTAAGCAACTCTGGACTCCCACCCAGCTTCCAGAGTACTTTTTGGTTGAATGAATGATTTGCATAAATAAACAAACATGTGCCATGAACATCCTTCAAAGGAGAAGTGGACATAGCCCCTCCTTCTTGCCTCTGCAGCTTCTTGAAGTGCCATGAAGCTGCGTGCCCTCACGGACTACGTGGTGTAAGCCGTAAGTCACAGCTCCATTTGCTCTGCCCCAGTGAGAAAACTGCAATTTTGTTTTTTTTTCATAAAGAAAAGAAAAGCATGAGTGCTTTGGGCATACCTGTCACCACAACACTTCCACCACCATGTGCCCCTGGCTGGCTGCACCTGTCTGCCCCCACCGCCTGGGCTAGCCGGGCTCAGGCCTTCTTCCCTCTCCTTCAGGTCATCTGTAGTTTAGACAGGGCCCACTCTTCTGTCATTCCTGGTGGGAACCGTGGGGAAAGATGTCAAGATTGAAATCTTTCACGGGAAATTTTCTGTGGCTATTTCTCTCCAGTACTCTGGCCTTTCTCTTCCTTTCTTCCTTTCTCTTCCTCTTTGTCTCTCCTCTTTCTCCCTCCTCCCTTCTTCTCTTTTCTCTCTGTCTCTTTCCCTTCCTGTCTTTCCTTCTCTTTCCCATCACCACACTTTCTCTCATCTGTTCTAGACAGGCAGGACTAGAAGCAGCAAGGCCAAGGATTAAGAGCTACAAATAAGTCCTTTCAAAAGTTGTGGGAGGGCCAGGCGTGATGGTGAACTGCTGTAATTCCAACAGTTGGGAGGCCAAAAGCACTTGCTTCACAGCTCTAGAGTACTGAAGTTTGGATCCCCAGATCTCAGGTAAAAGCCAGAAGCTAGGGTGGGATCCCATAAGCAATCCCAGTGTTCCTGTGGTGAGAAGCAAGGGCAGAGACAGAATTATCTGGAAGACTGTAAACAGAGACCCTGACTCAAATGGGGAGGAAGGTGAGGACAACTCCAAAAGTTGTCCTCTGACCTCCACGTGCACACCCTGCACACCCACCCACACCCACACACCCTAACTAAATAAATAAAAAGATAAATAAGTTTAAAAACCAAGGGCTGGAATTTGCCTCCATGGTAAAGTACTTGCCTAGCATGCACAAGGCCATTCCTGGAACCCAGAGAAGGATGGGGCCTGGGAAGATGGTTCAGGGCTTAAAGTCTGCCAGACTGGGCTCAGTTTGCAAGCTACCCACATAAACACAGCACAAAAAATGGTGTGAGCATCTGGTGTTCATTTGCAGTGGTAAGAGGCCCCACCACGCCCATACACTCATGTATAAATAAATTTTTTAACTGTGGGGTACTTGCATGGGGATTCCTCTCAAACTTTTATGGGTCACACTGTGTCTATAACAATTCAGCCCTAAGCCTTGTCTAGACCTGAAGTATTTCTGAATATTGAACTTCTGCTTCCACATTCCACCTCCCGCCTAATTGGCTGAGCTTTATCCAGTGGGCCAAGCAGTATTGCCAGACAGCAAGTCCTACAAGAGAGGCCTGGGTCCAGCAGTGAATTATGTATTCCTCATCAATATGAGTGGCCTAAGGATTTGTTTTTGACTATATGCTCTTAGAAGAGCAGAACTGGCTTTATGTCACCTCCATACAATGTCATGCAGACAGTCTCAACATGGCCTCTGGTCAATGCTAACCTAAGATGACATTCTGAGATGGTAACCTTTAGTAACCTTGGGCCAGTTCTATGACTGTAGGGTCCTGTCTGCAACAGTCTGGTCCTGTCATCTCCAGAAACAAGTTGGCCATCAACATGTTAGCCCAGCATATCATGTTGACCCCAGGTATTAAAGCCAGGCCGTACCGCTTTCCTGAGTCCCCCAGGTAATGCAGATGGCTTGTGCAGAGTCCAGCCACCACTGAACCCAAGGCAGCTTCCTGAGGCTTGGGGACATGACTCTCCGTGAGTCCTTGACTTCTGCTGTTCCCTGATGCCTAACACTATTAACCCCACCTCATGAGTGTGCAGGCACGCATGTGCATGTGTGTGCGGTCTCAGTCTAGTACACATGAGCCTGCTTCACAGGGAGGCTTACCTACTCATGGACCATATTGAAGAATATACATTAATAGCTGTATCTGAAATGTAAAGCACTGGGTTGTTTTTTGAGGGGGTTTCCTTTCTTCTTCTTCTTCTTCTTCTTCTTCTTTTTTTTTTTTTTTTTGGTTTTTCAAGGTAGGGTCTCACTCTAACTCAGGCTGACCTGGAAGTAGCTATGTATTCTCAGGGTGGCCTCGAACTCACAGCGATCCTCCTACCTCTGCCTCCCAAGCGCTGGGATTAAAGGCGTGCGCCACCACGCCCGGCTTAAATCACTTTTTGATGTTCCCTGCATCTCAAAAGTAATGGCATGCCGGGCGTGTTGGAGTACTCCCTTAACCTCAGCACTCAGGAGGCCAAGGTAGGAGGGTTGCTGTGAGTTCAAGGCTAGCTTGAGACTACATAGTGAATTCCAGGTCAGCCTGGGCTACAGTGAGACCCTACCTCCAAAAGAAAAAAAGAAAAAAAAGAAAAAAAAAAAAACTAATGCGAAAAAATTGGTCACTTGTAAAGAATAGAAGTCCTATTTATTCTTTGGTCATCCACGTTCTTATTTATAACCATGCATCAATGTGCAAGGGGCGGTTTGGTGGAGTGGAAAGACAGACAAGGCGGAAGCAATAGCGGGAATGATGCCGAACAGATAACCCCGAGGCTCTGCCGGCCGCTGTTGTACACACTCGAACGTGGACTGGGCCTTGAGCTCTGCATGGCCGTCCTCGATGGTGGAGTAAGTGGTTCCTGTCTTGCAAGTGAAGAAATTGATGCAAGAGAGGCTAAGTACCTAAAAGCACATGACAACTGCCCAAACCAGGGTTTGTACCCAGAAAACCCAATTTTAGCATCTAGATGCTTAGCTACTCTAGTAGGATATGATGCAGAAGTCAATGGGGTCTCTAAGGTAGGATAAAACAAACAACCATGGGAGTCTAGAGGAGAAGGCAGGGGGGAGGGGGTGCTGGGATCTCAGCCATGATTCATGGACGATGTAACGCTAGTGCTCAAACTTACTACTGGGTGGATTTGAACACTGGGACGACAGATATGTGCTCCAGGTGAAATTGGTCCTAGAAATTTCAAGAAGCACAGGGTTTGCAGAGGAACATCAAAGTGTCCGTCCAGCGAGATAGTGAAAAGAGAATGATGTGAGGTAGGACTAGAAGCGGTCTGGAGAGGAGATGGCGCATTTTTCTGTTCCCAGCATTACAAGGCTCATTCCAGTGTGATTCCCTCACAAGGGAGCACATAACTGGCGGGGTAGGATGTCAGAACATCTGCTGGGGGATTCTAGAGAAAAACGGCAGGGCTGGCAGCACCTAGCAATGGGTGTGGAAGGCGGTTACTCCTCTGCCATGGCTTTCAAAACTGTCCCAGGGGGACAGAATTTTCTACGACTATACTTATAAGCTGATGCCTTCTAGGCCAATTCCATTTTTATTTATTTATTTATGTTTTTAAAGACGAATCATACTATATAGCTCTGGTTGGCCTACTACTTGCTATGTAAGCAGGCTGGCCTCGAACTCATGGAAATCCTATTGCTTTGGCCTCTAGGGTGCTAGGATTTTGGTGAATGGTGAGGTGTCCTCAAGTTCCACACAGAAACTTGGCCTCAGCAGAGAGTTGCTCAAAGTGACTGGTGTCCAGCCGATGGCCGTGCCCTGCTGCTCCAGACTCAGTGGACACAGGCCCTGCTGGACATGGCTTGGACGCGTCTTTCCTTGAGTTGAACGGCTTGTTGCATTGCTGAGGAGACCATTCTTGAGACAAAGTGGCCGGTTGTGGCGGTGCACACCAGTAGAATCCAGAGTTTGAGGCCAGCCTGGACTACACAGTTAAGTCATTCCACTCTAATGGCTCAGAGTACCAGGACATGCCGGGAGGAAGGCTCACTCTAACACGCTCTCAAATTCTGTGCCTGAGGACTACTGCTGCACCTATTTTTTTTTTTTTTAGTTTGTATTGAAATGTTAATTGAAGCTTTAAAAGCATAAATGAAATGTATCAATCTGGATATATAGTAAAGTACATTGTTGACTATGGATGTTTTCTGGAAGCTTGTTGGGTAATAAGAAATGACATTGTGTAGGATATGCGATCCGTTTGAATTTGATATAAAACATTTCTTAAATGCAAGAACAAAGAAAAGAAAAAAAAAAAATAAAGAAAAGACAAGGTGGCCTCTGACGCCTTGTTCATTGCCTTTCCAGCCCCAGGGTTTCAAGCATAGTGACTTATGCCAAGGACAGCTGGTATGTACAACACCAGATTGGGCAATGACAGTGGAGGAATAAGGCTACATCTGGCCGGCCTGGGCCCCTCCTGTAGCTCTGGCCTTGCCAGCTGTGGGAAGACACACACAAGTTCTCAGTGGTCCTAAAGTTGGGGGCGGGGTGGGGGGCTGCTCAGAAGGCACGCTGAGGGACTGAGATGATTGTCTGTCTCCTCCTTCGTCAGGTCCCAAATTCACTGGATTAAATATGTAACTTAAGTGAACAGATAACATTACAAGATAACATCAATGCTTCCCCTTCCTCTGGCTTTTCCTTCCTTGTCCTCAAGGGAGTTCAAAGGTTTTTGTTTTGTTTTGTTTTTTGTGCTTCAACAAAGGAAACAAGACGAAGCAAAACACAGACATCTTTGGCGCAGTTCGCTCGAGGGCGGAAGGGAGGTGAGCGGTCCTTGCCCAAGGGTGGCCAAGGAGAACAATCGTCCCAGCAAAGAGCTGTGAGACTGAACTTCTTGGGCACGAGACGTACCAGGCAAACGAACTGGGCTTTCAATCTCAGCCAAACCCAACTGCAGGGCAGGGCACGAGACCACAGAGCAGTAGCAAGATGCACACACCATAGTAAGTTCTCCCTCCATGCTGGGGAAAATGAAACATTTTCTCGCCACTCATTTGTCAGACATCTTGGGCAGACTGAGGTGATAGAGGGGGGAAAAATAACAGAACTCAAAATAGCACAGCATTGCGTGGGAAGGATGACAAAATGATCGCACTCTGAATGGTGACAGACACTGAGGTTTCATTTTGTCGCTCTATAAAAGCACGTCTTGGGAGGTTTTTCTCCACATTCCCATGTTTTCCTTGCAGGAATATGTATGCTGCTCCACGTTTTGCTTCAGTTTGAGATGTGTTTTCCTCCTTCCCACCCTGCCTCGATCCACACAAGCCTTGCTTCTCATCACTCGTCCAGAAACTCTGTAAAGCTCTGGGCTGGCTCTGGGCCTCCTCACTCAAAGACCAAGACAGCTGTTCACCCTTTGAAGGCAAATGCATCCCCTAATCTGGGAACTGGGATTCCCTGCTGATCACCAGCTCCCGGGAGTCAGGCAATAAAATATCTGCTGAGGGCTGAAGGGTGGCTTAGCGGTTAAGGCATTTGCCTGCAAAGCCAAAGGAACCAGGTTCGATTCCCCAGGACCCACGTTAGCCAGATGCACTAGGGGGCGCACGCATCTGGAGTTAGTGTGCAATAGCTGGAAGCCCTGGCGTACCCATTCTCTCTCTTCTCTCTCCCTCTTTCTCTGTCACATAAATAAGTAAATAAAAATAATATATATATATTTTAAACAATCTGCTGAGCTGGAAGGAGCCTCCTATGTCTCCAGCCTCCAGCCATGGCAACTTGAAGCAGATCTTGCTTCTCCCTCAGGCCAACTGTGGGTTGAACAGGTTACCCCTCCAGTTACCGACAGGCGCTCAAACCCTGCCAATTCCATATCAATCCTGATTCTAACCTGAATCTCTCAGGAGAGACAGAGCGGTGGGGGTGGTCTCAGACCCTCTCTCCCAACATGGTAGTTTTAAGCGTTCCTATTAGAAAAAGATGGAAACAACTAGAAAGAAATTACCATTGCAAAAGAAGCCTTTATTGGAGGTCAGTCATAAAGGGACACTTCATGTTTCCACACTTGGGCTCTGGAAATGTTGAAGCAGCCCCTAGCATTGGGCCGGCGAGGGGGGAGCGGGGGGCAGGGGGTTATGTCCAAGGAGAAGGAGGAGGGAGAAAGATTAACAAGTGTGAAGGAATTGAACTTCTTTGAATTATTTTCTTTCCAGATGGCCAGCCAGGTATCTTGCTCCTCTGGGGATTTCAAGATAGCAGGAGGTTTTCTCCTATCAGACTTCTTGGTATTCATATGTTTGTATGTATGTATGTATGTAGTATATTGAATTTATGACATGGAACTCCTTCAGTTCCCATATTCATTTGCATGTGAACTCTTACGCAAGGCATGACCATGGAACCTGCATGGTTCCCCAGGTGCCATCTGCTAGATCAAACGTGGATCAGAGAAGCACAAGGGTTGTGGGTGATTAACAAGAGGAGTTGTAAGAATTTATAGACATTAGACCCTTTGGACGGCGACAGCAAACCACGCTGGGGCTAGACTTCTGGACCTAGTGCCAAGCCTGCAGGCATGGGAACTTGGCCGGGCCATCACCTGAGAAGGAAGGAGGATGTGGTACAAGAACGAACTAGAAACCGGGAAAACAGACAGACACCCTCCTTACAATCGGAACTCCGCAGGATGCATTGAATGTTGTTTAGGTCACTCATCACCTGGCTGTCCTTAGCGACCTGGAGAAGGCAGTGTCCATCCCACCACCAAGCAGCTTAGCTTCCTGGCCCAGGAGTCGCAGGACCTGAAGGAGAAAGCCTGCTGAGCAAGGTGTCAGGCCCACGCCACCACGTGAACTAGCTAATTAGCATGCAGGTGGGCTTGAGGCCCCTGCACCTGCCTTCAGAGTTTAAGGACTATGGAGGACTCCTTGTTCGATTCTCAGCCCGTGAAACAAATCATTCAGGGGACTGTAGCTCCTTTTTAGGGGAGTGAGATAGTACAAACATCCATGATACTTGTTATTATACCTGTGATCTCCACCTCCCCCCCCCCCCGCATCCCCCCCTCCCCCATTCAAGTCCTTTACCCCAGGGCTGAAGAAATGCTCGTCCCAACAAGATGCATTCGTTTTCATCACCACCTGTCAGCAATCTAAGGCCTGTCAAGCAGGGGATTGTCCCTGCACCTGGAAAGTACACAATTATCAGTTGAGCCAACCAAATAATTCAAGGGGTAGTCACAAGAAACTGACTCGTTCTCTTCAGCACTGTGTGTTTTTGCGTCGGTCCGTAAATTACTGAGCATTTCCTGAGCACCTCTTTGGAACCGCACATTGGACTCGATGCTAAGAGGAATGCAGAGAGGTAGAAAAACAGCTACTTGATCCCTAAGTCTCCTAGCCGTGTGGGCTTAAGTGGTGGCATAGAATCAAGTGCGATTCCAGTTACACGTTTGTGCTTCGAATTCCCTCTGGGCTCCAGGGAAGCGGCTCTCACCTCTGAGCCCGTCTCAGCAAAGGCTGTCCAGAGCCAGGGTGGGCAGACAACAGCTGAGGAACAGAGGTCAGAGTTCAGAGGTCAGAGCCCGGCAGAAGGCCCTAGTCCAGCTGCCGTGGGACTCTGTGTAGAGGGAGGCAGCACAGGACGGGGCTCCCCTCCAGGACGGTACAGAGCCGCGAGCCTCCGCCGAGCACTGCACGCTCGTGCGTGGAAAATGTTTCTCCCGATCCTCAGCGATGATGCGAGGTGGCGGACGTGCACTACGCTTTTCCGGCATGCCAGTACGATTATATCCGTCGCCAATTCCACGCTAGCCACTAGATAGTTCCTCTTGTTGCCGCTGGTGGGTGAGGGAGCTGAGGCTTAGAAAGGTCAAGTTTCTTGCCTAAGGTCACCAAGGGGACTGAAGTCTCAGTTTCCTCAAGCCAGAATCCACCCAAAGCTCTTAGCCACCCACCCACCCCCTTCATTGCTTGAGGACTGATTGCCCAGTCAGGCCTGCGCCCCTGAATCCTACTAAGGAAGATACTGCTGTAAATGCTAAGCGACCAGTCCAATGCTAAACTCACGGGGCCTTTCTGGCATGTGATTTCACTTCTGACTGGTGAAGGATTATAAACTAGGTGAATCGCATGAGAATCCTGCTGCCTAAGAACACGGCTGTCTCGGCCCAGGAGTGTGGGGTGGGGAAAGAGCCCATAGAACTGATCTTAGAAAGAGCTCTTAGTATCTCCTCGGTTTTTATTTTAAATTGTACTTTTGTGCATGTATGTGTGTGGTGTGCACGCATGCATGGCTGTTCCTTTCTGTGTGGGTGCATGTGTGGGTCTGGGTACAAGCAAACATGCGTGTGGAAGCCAGAGGCCCGCACTGGGTATTTTCCTCAGTGGCTCCCCACCTTATTCTTTGAGACAGGGTCTCTTACTGAGCCTGGAGCCCACTGGTTCAGCTGGGCCAGCGAGCCAGCCAGCGGCAGGGATTCCCTGTCTCTGCCTCTCCAGCACTGGGGTTACAGGCATGCACCACCACATCGGGCATTTTGCATGGGTTCTTGGAGTCCAGACTCAGGGCTCCGTGCTTGGGTGGCACGCATTTTACTCACTAAGCCATCCCCACAGCTTAGGGGGTTTCCCCCATGGGTTACGGGGTTTCTTTTATGAGCAGTGCTTTTCATCCACGAGGCTAAAAACACACTCACCTAAGGCTCAAAATGAAAATGTTTGCACGTACAAGAGAAACCATCTAAGTGCCTGTGCCTGCCTGAAGACCGATCAGAGACTCGGCCTGTGCCAAGGTGGGGAGCCCATCCGCCCCCCCCCCCCCAGGAGCAGCTCTAGCAAGAGGCCTGGCTAAGACAGCGAGGCAGCAACAGCAGCGGAGCTCGAGCTAGTCAATGTGTCAATTTACTCGGGCTCCCTGCAATTTAGAAGCTGATTTCAAAGAGAAATTGCTTCAGGCTTCAGGCTCCTTCTGTTGTCGCCAACTGTGGCCCATTTTTACAGCTGGCTGACCATCATCTAAACACAAAGGTCCCCGAAACCATGGCAGGCAGGCCCTGTACGGCTCTCGCCTGCCCCCAAGCAGAAGTCATAAGCATAATTATAGCTAATAGAGGCAGGTTGGGACAGGCCGTCCCCCACATCGCCACCACCTGCTTCCCCAAGGACCGTGCAGTGGCTGGTGCACGCAGCTGTTTGTTGTGAATCCCCGGTCCACAGCTGACATGATCCCCTGGAACTCCGCAACCAGGCACTGCAAGTGGTCCTCACACCTCACTCCACAGCCGGGCTCTGCTCTGCAATGCACAAGGGCCTCCCGCGTCCCCCTGGCTCACCCACGCGAGCTCTAAGGCCAAGGATACCGCCTGGAGAACTCCTCCACCCGGAAGGAAAAAGAAGTCTCCCCGCGTCCACACATAAATCATAGCAGCAGCCTTTCTCTTAGCAGGCTAATTGGAGGTCTGGCTCATTGAAAATCCATCCCTTGCATTACCAGGCTGAGATTGGAGATAAGGAGGTTATCACACTGCACCGTGGTAATTAGGGATACATTAATCCCTACCTAGTTTCCACAGAGATTCCTGCTGCTGCTGCTGCTGCTTCCTTTCTTTTTTCTTTTGGTTCAGAATGGGTGGTTTGGTTATTTAACAGGAGCTGTGTTGGAGGCTGAACCCTTTGAACGCCGCTCCCTCAGCAGACACTGTCAGACCCTGTTAACAGAGCCCTGGTTGTTCACGGCGGGAATGACGCTCCCGCCCAGCCCATCTTGGGGCGCTGGCTCGGAGGGTGCATTGCTCCTTGCTCAAAGGGAGTTTGTTAGGAGGAAGCCGGCAACGTGCAGGAGCTGCCGGGTGATGCCTCAGCCAGCAGGGTCATGCTAGGCCGTGGCCACATGTGGGAGGCTGAGGCAAATGGAAGTGGGGCCCCTGCAAGTGGAGCCCCTGCACTGAGGGTGTAGACAGGCTTGACTTTCCTCCTCACCGTGCCCCATGCCCTGGGTGGGGGGGCAGTCACCTTTCCAGACCAACCCCCACAATGTTTTGCAGGGACGTTTGCCTGCAATGCCTATGAAAGGTCACCCCTGAAAACTCTATGTTACAAAGCATCCTTGGGGGCGGGAGACAAATGTGACAATTGGAAGAAACAGAGTGTCCTTCTCATTTGGTGGCACAGAAGCAGCTGGGTTTCAGGACAGCCTCGCTGGCTCAGGCCTGTGGCATTTGTTACCTGAGGCAAACAATGGCAGCTCTGTAGGCCTTTTTCTGCCTGGAAAAAAAAACAAAAAAAAAAAAACCCGCACAAGCTGCAAGCCGGCTTCAAGCCAACAAGTGAGGATCATCAGATTTCCATAGCTCTGTCTTTGAATTGAAAATAAATAGTAAACAAACAAACAAACACCAGGCCATGCAGTGCTTGGGATATAAAACGTATCCCGCGGGCTCATTGGACCACTTGCTGGAGGCACTGTTTGGAGAGACTGCAGAACCTCCCGAGGTGGGTCACAGGGGAGTTGGGCCAGGAGATTTAGAGCCTGGCTTGGCTTCCTTTTCTCCTCTCGGTTTCCTGGCCTGCCGAGGAAGTGAGTGAGCAGCCTCCAAAGGTTCCTGTGCCTTCCCTACGGCAATGCACCCTGTCCCTTCAAACTGTGAGCCAGATGCTTGTCGGGTGTTTGGTTACAGCAACGAGGAAAGTGACCAATACCCCTTGTTGGAGGTGAAGACACATTTCTCACTTCCTGCCAGCGCTTTCCAATCTCACACGCAACCAGCTTGTCTGTGGACTTGTCAGTTTATGGGCAATTTATGACTCCTTTAGAAAGACCACTTATTCCTATGTGCTGACTATATTGCTGGATTTTCAGTGCCTGGCTTGACATTCTTCCTTCAAAGACAAAGTAGGCCCAAGTAAAAATCCTTGCTGTGTAGAATAACTAACTTAAAACTCATTCTTCATCCAACTATGTTCTTCGCACACAGCTGGCTGGTCCAGGGTCAGCAGCTGGAATCCACAGAGAGTGGTTCTGTCATCGGAGAGCTGCAGTGCCAGCAAGAGTGAGGGAGTGAGAAAGAGAGACTTCAGTTGGTTTTGTTTTCTTGAATCGTGGATAAAAGAATTTCTTGGGCTGGAGAGATGGCTTAGTGGTTAAGCGCTTGCTTGTGAAGCCTAAGGACCCCGGTTCGAGGCTCGGTTCCCCAGGTCCCACGTTAGCCAGATGCACAAGGGGGCGCACGCGTCTGGAGTTCGTTTGCAGTGGCTGGAAGCCCTGGTGCGCCCATTCTCTCCCTCTCCCTCTACCTGTCTTTCTCTCTGTGTCTGTTGCTCTCAAATAAATAAATAAATAAAAATACTTTTAAAAAGTTTAAAAGAATTTCTTATTGGTAGGTGAAATTACTCATGATGAGTCACGAAGCAAACAGAACTAAAGAGGAGAAAAAGAAGGGCAAAGTGGGAAGCACCTGGCACAAGGACGGGCCGGGGTCTTAGGAGCAAAGCATGTGCACCAGAACCTTTCATAATCAGTCTCTGGCCATGGCTGCTAAAGAGCCCCCACTTGAATCCTGTTCCAATTCCAAGAAACCTGACTGCACCAGGAGCCTCGGGCCTTTCTCATTGCTCCACATGTACTTTAAAATTATTTCCCCTTTATATAATGTAGCTGAAAGAGGTTTCTATTCCTTCCCTGAAAAGAAGCGTGGAAAAATTGACCTTGTGAAGGGAGTAGTTTCCCAGAGCCCAACGAGCAAAGTGATTACATTAAGAGCACACCCGGTCGTTGGGGTTCTGCTTGATTAAAGGAAGGAAGACAAAAGCCCCGGCTTATGAGGCAATCACTAGACTCAGGATGATCCAGGCAGCCAAGCCAGTACCGTTCGTGCAGATTGAGTAACCCGATTGCCTCAGAGGGGAAAAACAGGTGTCTGATTCCTCCCACCACAACAACCAACCGTTGCCCATTTGGAAACCCGAGAAACTGAAGGAATGCCAGGAGCAGCCAGGTCTCCCTGTGGGCACCACCGCAGGTCTGGGCTGAGACGAAGTCAAAGTCAGCCTGACTCCTTCGGCCTCTCAACACCTGAAGAAGGAAGGCACCAGAGAGCGGGGTCAACACCTCTTCTAGGCTCAATGCCAGTCACACGTTGGATCTCTTTCTTACTGGATTTGACAAAATGGACATGCCAGAGGCTAAGGAGAAAGCCTAGTATTTTATAAATATCAAGACGTTTTATGACATTAGATATGCTTTTAAATTTTCATTAAACACAATTTTCTGAGGACAAAGACAGAGCAGCCCAGACGGTGTGAGAAGACTTCAACTCACCTGAATCCAACAGCCCGAGCTTTTCAGTCCGCCAGATGTTGACTTTTAACTTTTATAACCATAAGCCATCAAGTAACCATTTTTTTAAGTGTCAAGGTAAGTTATGTCTTATCAGCGGTCCACAGAGATCTCCTAGATGGTGGACTTTAGGGATTACACAGCATCTTGAATTATATGCGAATCTTGTTAAACTCATCAAACTCTACTCTTTAAGGTGTGGATGTAGCCACAACTATTTTTAAAATATTTTTTAAAAGAGGCTTGTTTTGTTCTCATGGAAGCAGGGAATTGAATGTTCAAATGTCCACCCACAAGACCTTAAGCATCATTCTTTAGGATGATGTAACAACCGCAACATCACTCTCTCTTCTGAGAAGAGGATCTTTTTTTATTAAAAAAATTTTTTTGTTCATTTTTAATTATTTATTTGAGAGCGACAGAGAGAGAGAGAAAAAGAGGCAGAGAGAGAAGGAGAGAGAGGGAGAAAGAATGGGCACACCAGGGCTTCCAGCCACTGCAAACCAACTCCAGACACGTGCACCCCCTTGTGCATCTGGCTAAAGTGGGTCCTGTGGAATGGAGCCTTGAAGGGGTCCTTAGGCTTCACAGGCAAGTGCTTAACAGCTAAGCCATCTCTCCAGCCCAAGAAGAGGGTCTTAAGGAGAGATTTGCTCAACTGCCGCTAAGCTAGACAAGGTCCTCAAGCACTCAAAGGCATGAGTGAGCCGCTGGGCACTAACAACTGGGTATTTGGACAAAGGAATCAAGAGACATGGGTTCAAGTCCCAGTCTTGTTTTTCATAGGCTCACTTGAGGAAAGCCCCTGGTCTGATTGACTCAGTTATGAAATAAATAAAATGAAAATTACATTACATTAAATGATTTTTTTTTTGTTTTGTTTTGGTTTTTCGAGGTAGGGTCTCACTCTAGCCCAGGCTGACCTGGAATTCACTATGGAGTCTCAGGGTGGCCTTGAACTCACGGTGATCCTCCTACCTCTGCCTCCCAAGTGCTGGGATTAAAGGCGTGCGCCACCACACCCAGCTACATTAAATGATTTTTTTCCTCTGAGGGATAAGTCACTTCCAAAATCCCATAGTACTTAAATAGAAGACTTCTTATTACTTGAACTCCAGGCAAGTTGCAGGGGTACATACCTTCAACTGAATCACATATTCTGCAATAAAGTCTCCCCCCAGGAGAATAATTCTATCTGGCCTAATACTCCTAAATGTTTAGTTCTAAAAGACTTTCCCTAGCTACAGAAAGATTTGGAAGATTCTCAAGACTTCCCTAGATTTAGCATTTAAAAATGTACTCTGTTTTCAATGGAACCTCACTGATTTGATTCCAAATTATACAGACTAAAGACCCCATTCTATACCTCAGAACCTTAATCCCAGCCTCAACTCAGGAGTTCTTCCAAACTCAACTGGAGATGAGGAAATGGGCGGCTCCACCGGGAGAAATGACAAAGTGCTTCCTTCCTCCTGAAGCTGTGAGCTGCCTTGCCGCCACTCCCACGGCCTCAGAGACCAAGGTTCACAGACCCGAGAAATGGGGCAGACCACAGACGCAGGTACGATTCCAAACTCAATCCATCACAACAGATGTGCATCATGGAAGATAATCAAAGTGGAAGAGAGTATTTCTAAATCATTACCCTTTTAAGCTCTGGGTTCACATTTCCTGGAGAGATGAATACATTTACTTAAGCTTTAGGCTTCTCACCTGTTAAATGGATATACAAAAAAAAAAAAAAAAAAAAAAGATCCCATTTCATAATGTTGAAAACAAATCCAATGGATAGATCACATGAAATACCAGGCAAGTAGAAAATATTTAGTAACATGTAGCTATTGCTTTTGCTGTGTCCTAAAAATCCTAATTTTTTCAGCTCCCTTAAGGCCTGTCTGAGCCTACAGGTCAGTAGAGCCCAAGTTCAACAGGGCCATGTGCCTCCTTTATAAGGAGCAAAAGGGGCTGTGGACCTTCTGGGTTGGCATGGGCATGACGTACTTCATTGGCCCTGAGCCAACAGCTCTAATTTTTGCACCTATGATTTCACTTCACTCAAAAGCCCCCAAATATTGCTTCTACTGTTGTACCTAGAGGTGAGAAATGAGTCATTCTTGCCACCCTCCTGAAAATCTTGATAATTTCAATCACATCCAGGTTCATTAGTGAAACCTAAAATAACACTTAGCTGCAGATTGGGTATTGAAATGCTCCCAAACATAATTACATAAGATGTTATATAATTCTACCCAAGGCAGAATAGCCAGGCTTTCTGTGCAGTGCCTATGGGTAAACTAGGACCGAAACCGCAGCTACGGACGGTCCGGTCATCCCGGCTCTGCCATTTGACAGCTGCAGGCACGGAAGCGGGTTGGTGAGCCTCTCCAAGCCCAGTTTCCTTCTTTAACAGGAGAAGTTAAAAGAACAGGAAATTTTGTAACAACAACACTATCCTGGTAATAACCTGTGTTAGTTACCACTCTCTGAGTTGCTCTGACAAAATACCTGAAAAAAAAAAAAAGCAGCAGCTTATGAAGGAATGGTTTATTCTAATTTATGGTGGGAAAGTAAAGCCCATCATGGCAGGCAGGGCACCGCAGCGGAAGCACGAGGGAGCTGGCCGTGTTGTACCCACAGTGGGGAAGCAGAGGGACACGCGTGCTGGTCCTCAGCTAGCTTTCTCCTTTTGGTTCAGTCCACGGCCCACGGAACAGTGCCACCCACAGTTAGGGCGAGTCTTCCCACTGCTCCATTGACCGAATCTAGAAACAAACTCACAGATGAGCTCAGAGACCTGTCTTCTAGGAGACAACCAGCAAGAGCCATCCCATGGCCTCTTCCTCAGCCCGTGAAGGCAGCAGCGTGCTACACGTCAGATTCTCTTGCTGCTCTGGCCATTGAGCTCCTGTCCCAGAGCCTGGGAAATGAGCAGGCAAGTCTCTCCACCCTGTGGTACCCCACCATCACCACCAGCAGCCACTCTCCAGGACCTGTAGTCAGGTTATAAACACCTGAGAATTCTCACAGGAACAGTAGGGGACACATTTCCCAGTTATCCAGCGGAGATGAGCAGTGAACTAGAGTCAATACAGCGGGAACCATTTTCACTCAGTTCCTCACAAACCGTCCAGCTGGAAGCTGGTGGACATAGCGGCTCAGCAGGATCCCTGTCGCTGACCATCATACATTCAAGTCTCCTCTGCTCCTTGACGGTTCCCACGCTGCATCTCCCCCTCACCCCAACCCTGTTCTTGGGAATTGCATTTTCCATTTCCACGCAGTGTCTACTTCGCCTTTTCTCACTATCAAACTTCTAGCCATCAAGCGCATTGGCCTTGGTCTTAAACGAATGCCTCAACGCTGCTCCACTACTCACTACCTATGCAGTTGATCAGCCCCATTTGTATCTTAGTTTCCATGCCTACAACATAGGAGTAATAATTACTCCTTCTTTATAAGGCCAGTGTGAAGAATAAATGGATTTATACACCCAGAACATTCAGATCAGTGTCCAGAACACAGTAATACCCCAGGTAACTAACTGTTGGCCATGTTATTATTGCTTCTTTGGCCTCAGCGACGTCTCATAGTTCACAGGCTTCTTCAGATGTTTCTCCTCAGGAACAAACAGACAGAAAGTATCCTATCAGCTCTCTTGTCAGGACAGTGAATTAATCTATCCTTTCCTAATACACAACTGGACTTTCAGCCTGATTATTATTTTTTAAAAATATTTTATTTATTTATTTATTTGGCAGAGAAAGCGGGAGGGAGAGGGAGAGAGACAGAATGGGCATGCCAGGGCCTCCATCCACTGCAAACAAACTCCAGACGTGTGCACCCACTTGTGCAGCTGGCTAACCTGGGTCCTGGGGAATCGAACCTGGGTCCTTTGGCTTTGCAGGCAAATGCCTTAACTGATAAGCCATCCCTCCAGCCCCAGCCTGATTATTTTGATCCCAGAACAATGCTGTTCTTCCTGTTCATGGGACAGTTCCCCCTTTTCCGGAACCATCTGTCTACTCACATTTCAGCATCTCCATCCACTATATCTCCTACATATTTATATTTCACAAACATATAAAAACTCAATTAAAAAAAAACAAACCTAAAGTAACAAAAGACACCTCCCCAGCACTGCCATCATGACTAACTCAAACACTGAGCCAAGAAAAAAGGGAAATTCTACTATGTCTCTAGTTCTCCCCAAACATGGGAGGCACATAGATCTCTCTGGTAAACCTGTCTTATTTACTATTTAGGTTAAACAACTACAACAACAACAAAAAAAAAACCTGTGAAAACAATATTTCAAAGCACCACTTAATACCCTCTCCTGACCCCGACCCCAATCCTTACACTCATAACCTCTGAGAGCTAAGTCCGTCCACACATGATGTGCCAGGGCAGGACACAGTGGCGAACACAACAGTGTATGACCATATGTGCATTTCCACGGGCCACTGAGCCTTGGTCACGCTTCTCCATGTGTGTGGCATGAGATACTCCAGACATTTCCAAGAAATTCCCCTCCAGCATCTGAGGAAAACAAAGACCATAAGTCGATTCTTTTCTCTCACTCTACCCAAGCTGTTTGTGCAGGAAGAAAAGATTTGAAGTCTATGAGTTCAAGAAGCTTTCTTTCTTTCTTTCTTTTTTTTTTTTTTTAAAGCAGCTGCCCACAATAAAGCAAGACTCTTTAATTCTAGATTTATGTAACTAGATCAAAAATAGGGATAATTAAAGCATAAGATGTCACTGTTAAGAAAGGCATTTTTAATCCTCTTTGCCAAGTCCTTAAACAGGTAAACTGCATTTTTTTTTTTTAAAGCAGACCTGAAAATCCCAGCGGGAATTTTTTTTTTCTGGGTCTTAGATGTAATGAATTTAGTCTTCAGAGACCAGGGGTCATAGACTGTAGAGTTCTCTGAAGTGTCAGTTGAATAATCATCTTGCGAAGCTTATAGGTGACTCTCTGTGATTCAGCCTCTTTCCTGTTTTGAAACAGAAGGTTATTAACCTCTGGAACAAAATTTGGCAGTCAGGGAGATCAGTTTTATGCAAACAGTATTTCTTTTGTACCCTTCCTTTTCATTCTGTGATATTTGATTTGTAAAGTCTTATAAGTATATTGAACCCTACTCAAACATTCTTTCCAAATGCCCCAGAGGCCCGAAACATGCATACACCCACAAACAGGGGTTTCCAGGGAGGCCAGAGCCAAATGCACTTCATGTCAAAACACATGAACGGTCTGCCAATTTATATTCCAAAGAGAAGCTGAAACAGGAACATTAAGGGTCATATGTAAAATAACAATTCTGGGGGGGAAAATCTCATTTACTGCCAAGCCTATTGGTTTTCTAATATGATTATAATTTTAAATTATGGCTTTAAAATGTCTGAGTACTTGCATATTATTGCTTTAAAGTCTTCACTTTAAAGGCAAGGGCTGCGGTTTTCCTTTACCTGAAAGCAATCTGGACAGCGGAACAGTGGGCTCATCCTCTCCTTGCATGGGACTCTACATTGTATTTGGAAACGAAGGTATTCCTTAGTTTCCTTCCTGACAGGATGTAACTTACCTTCCAGCGAAGACAATGCGTGTTATTATCCCAACCTGACTGACTGCAGGAAAGCTGATCAGTGAACTTGAGATCAGACACAAAGCCTGAAATGGAGCAGCGGGCGTGTCTGGTTTGCTAATGTCACCAACTCCCCCTGCCCCCCCCCCAAAAAAAAACCTTGCCTGGGTGTCAAGGAGAGCTGTTGACTGTATCTGACCAGGTAGGAGATGTGAGATTTGCAGAACTTCAAAAGTCCTCCCTTGAGTGTGAAGCCGGAAAAGTTACTGACCCGCCTGCTTCAAGCATCCTCTATCTAGCACACCCTAGGTGTGGGGTCAGATAGGGTATTTCGTTGTTGCGGGCTTTATCAAGGGAAAACTAGCCACCACTGTTATGACCTTGGTGGTCAGTGTTTGCGCAGGTCCTTGGGTGGGAGTAGCAGAGTGTGGTATCAGTCTCCTGTGACCTTGGAGGTCAGCACTTGTGCAATTCCTTAGGTGGGGGTAACAGAGTATGGTATCAGCCTCCTATGACCTTGGTGGTCTGAGGCAGGCTGCTACAGCCTATGGTGCGAGTTACTAAGGCTTACAGTGTAGGCTACTAAGGCTTACAGTGTGGGCTATTAAGGCTTATGGTGCAGGCTATTTACAGAAACCAAATAAGTGGTTCACTTCATTACTCATTTCCCATCCTTGAGGGCTATCTCATGCCCTTTTTACCTAGTTTTATATTAGGAGTGGGTTCTGATACAATGAGAAGAGGGATTCTTTACTTGCTTCTGACAGAGAGTAAAACCTGGAGTTTGAGGTATGCAGGTGGCCCGCTTAAGCTCCCCTTGGAGCGTGATAGTATTTCTGAGCTTCTGAATTCTTGGGCCTTTCAGTAGCTGCAGCCTGGGTTACCTGCCAACAGATCAAAATGGGGCAGAAGCGGGCAGCTCGTTCCCTGCCTCCCGTTCAGCGTAGGAGTGGAGATGGAGGAAGGACAATGGGCAGCTGAAGGTCACCTGAGCTCACCCATCTCCACTGGACGTGCAGAGAAGAGCGTGAGCCAAGCCGGGCAAACCACTGCAGCAGCTGAGACGGTCTCTGGCGGCACCTTGCTTGCAGCCTCATCAGCCTGGACCTGGCCTTAGGAAGGAGCCTAGCCTGTGGTGGGCATGCCTTCAAGTGCCACCGGACAACAGAAGCCTAAAGCAGCTATCCCTCAACCATGAAGTTTCCCTCCAGGGTCAGGAGTTGCCTTGTCTGAGTGACTTGCTTCGCCCTGGCCGGCCATGTCCCTATGCCTTCCTCCGCCCTCAAGACAAGCTCCTTCTCTATCGGAAGCCCACGCTTCAGAGGGAGGAGTTGCCAGTCATCCCTTCACCTTTGTTCGCAGTGTTCTACCAACCCTAAATGCCAAAGGCTGGCTGTTTCCTTTTCAAAACTGGGAAGTCCTCGGGAGACCTAACCCCCAAGGCCTCCTGTCCTTTTACTTAAAGTTCCCAGCTCAGACGTGACAATGAGGCCGTGGACAGTCTGCCAGGTTAGGTTCCCAGGTATGGCACATCTACACGTAAAGCCTTGAGAGTCTGACCACCGCCCTTCTTGGTGTGAAAGGCCCAAGAATTCAGAAGCCCAGAAATACTATCACGCTCCAAAGGGAGCTTAAGCGGGCCCCTGCATACCTCAAACTCCAGGCTTTACTCTCTGTTGGAAGCAAGTGAAGAATCCCTCTTCTCATTATATCAGAGCCCGCTCCTAACACAAAACTGGGTAAAAAGGGCATGAGATAGCCCTCAAGGATGGGAAATGAGTAATGAAGTGAACCACTTATTTGGTTTCTGTAAATAGCCTGCACCATAAGCCTTAATAGCCCACACTGTAAGCCTTAGTAGCCCGCACCATAAGCCGTAGCAGCCTGCCTCAGACCACCAAGGTCATAGGAGACTGATACCACACTCTGCTACCCCCACCCAAGGACCTGCACAAATGCCGACCACCAAGGTCATAGGAGACTGATTGGTCCACGAGGGGCTTGAACAAATTAAACTAATTGGCTTAGAAACTATGGAGTGGCACAAACTGACTGGCTCGCACCCCACGGGCCCCTGATGTTAAAAAAATGATTGGTCTAATGCACAGGCTTTGTTAGAAACCCTATAAAAACTGTCCCGTTCCTGCATTCGGGGCTCTGCAGTCCTCTACCCCTGCGCGGTGTACGACTGTGGGCCTCAGCGCGCTTGGAATAAAATCCTCTTTCAGTTTGCATCAAGACCGCTTCTCGTGAGTGATTTGGGGTGTCGCCATATCCAGGCAGAGCGTGGGGTCCCCATTTTGGGGTTCCTTCAGGTGCCAGTGTACGGCCTCAGTGCACCAGAAGTGGACACAATTTCTCAGCATAGCCAGAAAAGGGAGAACCTCTTGACCTTCCAGTATTCTTGGACAGCATTAACCCCACGGCCACCCAGTATATTGCCCTTAACTCAGTCTTTCCCCATTGCCTAAAGACCAGCCCAGAGCTTTCATGCCTCCAGCCCACTTGCTTTCTAGACACTAAGTGGGAAGACAGGCTTGAACTGACCAGTAAGTGCGTAGCCACAAGATGTTTGCTCAGGGACAACCTCAGTTCCATCAACCCTATTGAATCAAACGGACATTAACCAAAGGGGGGGAAAAAAACCAACAGCTTAGCATCAATCATACTAACAGGCTGAAAAAATAACAACATATTTTTAACTAGTGGGTGGAATTGTTATTTTAAATTTTGGAAAACCTATACAGTTTTGACTCATTATTTTGACAGGAAGTTGTTGGTTAAATATTGTAGTGGGGACTCGTCTCATTTAGATGGGCCCATTCATAACCCCCTCTACCTTCATCACCTGAGTAATTCTTCATTGGGTTTTTATTAAGTTTGTATAGGTAGCTTAGAGTTTTGTAAATGTCATTTTTTAGCCTCATGCCATTTTCACATTTTCTTATTAGTGGGGATTAATATCAGTCCAATTTGCTCAATTCTCATAAGTTTAAATAATTTTTATAGTTCATTTGCATGGATTTTTAAAAATAGAATTATATTTTCTACAAGTAAAAGTGATTTTTACCTCTCTTTTTTTTTCAAGATTTGTTTGGTGTTTGCCTCTTGTTACTATTTTATCAACTAGCCAGGATGTTGTTACATCATGTTGGTGTGTCCCTCTGTCATGTCCAAGTTCAAGCCAGTGACTCACCTGTGAGAATAGTGTTTGTGACAGGCTTCTTCCTTAATGAAAATGAAGCCTTATTATTTATTATTTATTTATTATTATTTATTTATTTAATCATGCATGAATATGGAGGGCATGCCTGCCAGAGAACATATATGGAGGTCAGAGGCATGGTTCCTCTCTCTGGATTCTCACCCTGCTGTACTTGAAAAGAACTTCTGGGAAATTCTCCTGTCTCTGCCTCCCAACTCCTCTGTCAGAGTTAGCATACTGGAGTTACAGAAGCCCACCACATGGCTTACTGCCTTTTATGTGGGCTCCAGGGATTAAACTCAAGCACTTCAGCTGGTACAGCAAGTGCTCCGTCCACTTAGCTATCTGCCCAGACCGAATGAAGCTAAACCTATCCGGATTGCCATGCTGGTTTGAGTTAGGCTCCCTCCCCTACAACCTAATGTGTTTTGAGTGCTTGATTCCCAAACTGATGACAATGTGAGAGGTGGAGCCTTGCTGGAGGAGGTGTGTTGTTGGGAGTGGGCTTGGTGGGGGGTGGGTTTACAGCCAGCTCCTCCTTGCCAGGGCATGGCTCGCTCTCTTGTTGCTGTTTACACCTGCTGTGGCAGAGATGATGTCCAGCCTCTGCTTGTGCCATGCCATCTTTCCCCCGCCATCATGGAACTTCCCCTTCAGACTATAAGCCAAAAATAAATAAATAAATAAATAAATGACTTTCCTCCCATCAGATGTCTTTGGTTAGGTTTTTTGCCAGCAACAAAAAGGTATCTATGACAAAAGGAAAAAAAAAAGATGGTAGCAGAGGAGTGGTGTTATTGCTGCCAGAAACCTGACATTGTAACTTTGGTCCTTTGGAAATGATATGCAGGAGAAATGTGGAAGGACTTGAAACCTTGGTCGAAGAGACACCTTGCAGTGCTCTCAGCAGAATTTGTTAGACCTTTCTGGACAGAATTGAAAGATCTAATTGTAGAAAGAACAGTGGGCTCTGCAGGTGGCTTAGGAAGGGAAGAAAGAGCTTTGTTCAGACTGGATTAGAGGTAGTTTGTGTGAGAGGCTAACTTCATTTTCCCATGTCCTGAGAACTTGTGCAGGGATGTGTTGCATAGAACTGGACTGGTATGAGCAGAAGCATATGGATAAGAAAGAGACGAAGGTTTCAGGCTAGAGACAGTGTCCATACAGCTGAAATTGTTTGAGGAAACACCACTGCTGAGATTGGGCCAGCTGTTCTGTGTTGGAACAGCAGAAAGAATGCTGATGCCTTTGAAAGTAGGGTTCCTGAATGTGGAAGGAATGTTTTGTTCTTCAAAGTTGGCTTTTATATCCCCCGCCCCCCAGATTAACCAACTTGGTAACTCACCTGGTACCTTGGAGTACAAAATGCAGGAAGGAGAGGATCATTGGACTTGCAGGGCAGTTTATGTGTTAGAAATGGCCACTGGGTGATGTCAGGCAGACTTGTTGGATTGCTTGCATGGAGGCCAGATGGAGCCATGAGGATGAGCCACATGCTGCAGTAGAGACCTCGGGACTATGAGACAGCTGGCCTAGGAGAGCTGCTGGCTCTGGATGGATTGCTCCCCAGGCTGTGAGCAGCCCAGCTGGTGTGTGTGGGGGGGGGGGGGGCGGTGAAATTGAAACTCCAGAGACTTCATCACTGGTTATAGATGTCAAACGTTGAGCTATAGGACTTTTGGTTTGCTCAGTTTATGTTAGATCTTGCAATGGTCCCACCTTTCCTTGAAACATCATCCTTTGCAGTGTGAAGCTTACTTTGTGTCCTTATGTGTTTTTTAGGTTTTTACAGCTCTCAGTTAAGAGACCTGCTACTATAGGGATGTTTGAACATTGTTGGGACTGATAAAAACTATGGGGACTTTTAAAGTTGGACTGAATGTATTGAAATGTACATCATGGATGGTTATCAGATCATGGGGAGCAGGGGTGAAGCGTGATGGTTTCAATTAGTTGTTTCCCATAAACTTATGTGTTTTGAATGCTTGGTTCCCAGCTGATGGCAATTTGAGAGGTGGAGTCTTGCTGGAGGACATGTGTTGTTGGGGGTGGGCTTAGGGGTGTTACAGCCAGCTCCTTCTTGCTAGGGCTTGGCTTAATCTCCTGCTTCTATTTCCACCTGCTGTGGCAGAGGTGATGTTCAGCCTCTGTTCTTGCCATCTCATCCAGCCACTAAGGAGCTTCCCCGCAAGACTATAAGCCAAAAATAAATAATTTTCTTCCCATCAGCTGCTTTTGTTGAGTATTCTGTGCCAGTGATGAGAGGGTAGCTAAGATTATGTTTTGATTTTCCCCCTAATTCTTTTTTAAAAAATATTTTATTTTATTTATTTATTTGAGAGAAAGACAGGGGAAGAGGCATATAGAAAGAGAGGGGGGGGGGGGGGGAGAATGGGCACAATAAGGCCTCCTGCTACTGTGAATGAACTCCAAATTCATGCACCACCTTGTGCATCTGGCTTACAAGGGGAATCGAACCTGGGTCCTTAGGTTTCTCAGGCAAATGCCTTAACCATTAAGTCATCTCTCCAGTCATTCCTCCTAATTCTTGGTCAAATAAATTACCTTGATGGATTGAAACATGCTGCCATTTCAAAAAAAAAAAAAAAAACAAAAACTACTTACGTTAAGGTGTATTATTCTTTTAGTACACAAATGGTTTAATCTGCTATTGTTTTATTTAGCATTTTCATAAATTTATTTACAACCGATGGATTAGTGGATTTTCCCCATATGGTGTTGTGTTTTAGGTTGCTATATGAGGATCGAAACCTCAGAGGACTTGAAGAGTTTCCCGTTTTGCTCTGTGTTCTCGGTGAAGTCTTCCTGCTCCAAAAA